>NC_062222.1:45159291-45759291 GCF_902686445.1 Sciurus carolinensis
TGACTTCTGTTATTCAGGACAACTAAGATGCAAGGTATGAATTTTCACGCAGAGGATTATCCTACAAAAGTCTTTCATCATGCAGATCATATCAAAAGCATATGGTCTCTCACTGAATACAGTCTTAACATGCACATGCACAAGGACAGACAGACAGAAAGACACACATACATTCAAATGCACACACACATTTTCCCCAAATTTTTGGCAGCACTCATTAATATTAGCTCGGTGATTAAAACAACTAGTTTTCTCTCACATGTGCTATATACACATACACACACACACACACACACACACACACACACATGCATATCTGCAGAGTGAATGCCTGTATATACACATACATATGACGTGGTACAAGACAAAAAAATAAAGCACATAATTATGAATTCTAAGTGGCATTTAGTCTGTTATCCTAATATGATTTGTAAGGTGCTCTGTGCATACAGCTGATGATAGAAGAGACACAGACCTGGCAAGTTGAGAAAAGTCAGAGATATCTTTCTCATATTCCCCCACACTATGTAATCTGTGTTTACATAATTCATTTTTGTTTGAGAGGGGCAGTGACTCACATCCTCCCTCCTTTTTCCCCATTGATTTAAGAAATTCTTAAGGTCCTTTTAATTATCAAGGGAATTTGGTTTAATTGAAATTAAACTGTATTATCATATTAACAGTGAGATCACTATAATAATGTTTTAAATATAGATTGTATTCATAAAATTTTTATTTTTGCTTCATTACAAAATAATGAACTTCATATCAATAAATATGTTATTGTTTGCCTTACCCTCTAAAGAATGAATCTTGCTGTGCTAGAAAACATTTGAATGTTTTAAAATCGTGTTAATATATTCAGTCATTTGTAGAAAATCCGAAATGATTTATCCTAAAAGAAGTTGGGGAAAGTTGTTTTTAAACCAAGTTAGCATGATTATTAAGGAAGATTTGGGATTGTTCTATTTTGCAAGGACAGCATAAATTGATATGATTGTTCATATATTTGTCACATTAAAATTTCCCTTTAAAATGTTTGTAAAAGTATGTTTTAGGTAAAATACATAAATTTATTATGTCCTCCATTGTGACTATTCAGATAATTATGTTTTCAATAATTATGTTCATATGTATGTGTATGTGTATATGTATTTATATGTGTGTATAGGTATGTATATATATGTATATATATGTATGTGTATGCTTTTGTGATATATATATATGTATACATCTTAGAGCATTCAAAGATAAAGAGAAATCACATAAAGATAAATAATTTTCTATAAATGATGTTATAGTATGAAGGGAAAATATGTATTTGACTTAAACTTAAAAATAGACACTTAACCATAGAAGTATGCCAATAGTATTTACAAGTTACTCATCTCAGAAACTGCCATCTGCAGGAACAGTTTTAGGTTATAAATATGTTATATATACGAATAGATAAAATCCACTTATCTACTTTGTTTCACTGCTTTCAATAATTTAAACTAAACTATGAAATAACTGGTGGTTTTATTATATTTTTAATGTATGTTAAAACTTCATAGTCTTTATGTCTTTGGAAAAGTTAGTCTCTCTTAAGAAAAGCAACCCCGAGAAATGACAGTTGTACCCCGTTTGTGTGCAATGAATCAAAATTTTAAAAAATGAAGCTAGAGGGTTTGTTTAGGTTTTTTCCTTGGTAACGGTCTTGAGTTATTACATTGACTCTTATGATATTTCAGTGCTTATATACAAGTAACTCTTATTTTACTTAATAATGGTACCAAAGGGCAAGAGCAATGATGATTAATTATAATTGTTTCATTTTATTTTTATAGTTGATTGTTCAATTATTATAATTGATTGTTCAGTCTTGATTATTATAATTGTTCTGTTTTATGATTATTGATGTTAATCTCTTACTGTACCTAATTTATAAAATAAATTTTATCACATATACATAAATATATATAAAACAGCATAAAAAAGCAATCCTTATTTTCTATTACCTCCAACTTATTCTAGAATACATCATATTTGTAGAATATGAGTTCCTCCCCCTCTATTTTCCTTTATTTACTTCCAAATATATGTTCATTTGAAATCTGTAAATTATTTTCTTACTCTCTATTCCAGTAAATTGTGTCTCTCCATACTCATTATAGGTGGGAAAGAGTTGTCCTACAATGACAACCTGAGAGTCCTCAGCCTGTCCTGGGATTTCTATGTGTCTAGACTTTGCTGAGACATGGTAATTTTTCCCTTCTCTCTCCCTATTCTCACAGTCCTTGTTAACAGCACATGCAGGATTTGTTGATCAACAATATAAAATGATCTTGATTCTTAACAAGTGACAGTATCACTGAATAATACTGTTCATGTACCAGGTTATGATGAATGTTCCCAAGACACATTTCTAATCTGAAATATGATAAAAACATTTAGATTATGCTTATAATAAAACTTTTCATGATTTTTTTGACTTCATACAGTTTTCTTCAGTGCAACTTTTGATCTCATGAAACTATTGCCTGCCATGGAATTTCATATGTCTTTGCTATTTAACTTCAAGGAAGTTCTTTGCTAATGTATTCAAATTTCTCTTGATCAACTATTTTGTAGAAAGGGAAATTTCTGATTTATTCTCTCATATTTTGGGGTGAAGAATATCAGCTATGTCATGTTTAAGTTGAGCAATAAATACAGTACTTTTGAATCCCTGCAGATTTTGAACATTAAACATTTCTGAACACTGCCAAAAACCAAAGGGAGAATTACATGAAGGAAATGTATCCTTTAAGCAGAGGCATTTAAAAAGAGGAATGTGCTTTGAAAGTACTGATACTTTTCTTTTCAAATCATAGTTAGCTCAGAGCTCTGAGCATGAAAGGGCCTCAGTTATAACTAGATTTCTATCGGGTGGATGGAAGAGATGCACAGTCACAAAATTTAGTGAGCTTGCCTGGGGCTAAAGTAATATTGAATCATCCTCTCTTCTCAAACAATCTGGATTGTTTTAACTTCTTGTACCAGGTCTTTCCATTGCACAGCAGACCACTGGGAAGGCCAATAACCCAACAACCATGCCCAATTTCTTTGTTTAGAGACCCATCTGGTTATAAAACCTTTCTTATTCCTTGGAGATAGACCAGAACCAGGGGTCCAATTTACATGGGTTAGGTGGCACCAGTGCCTCTTCAGTTGCATGGTCTCCACAAGCTGCAACTGATTAATTTTGTGGTTTATTTATTTTGCAACGTTCTTATAACAGCAACATGTGCCCTCACGACCACATGGCTCGATCGCTATCAGGACCTCCTAACAGGGCTCTCTGTAGAGCTTC
This sequence comes from Sciurus carolinensis, assembly GCF_902686445.1. Taxonomy (NCBI): domain Eukaryota; kingdom Metazoa; phylum Chordata; class Mammalia; order Rodentia; family Sciuridae; genus Sciurus; species Sciurus carolinensis. Next base: position 45,162,626 of record NC_062222.1, read on the forward strand.
TCTGGAGCTAGCAGCTGTGTAGAATGCACTACAACCTCTCAGTAGTGTGAGTAACCCAGATCAGATTTTGTGTCTCTCTTCCCCGTTTTGGTTTAGGCTGCCTGTGTGGTGGATTGACTCTCAGTTGGCTTTGCAGATTTTTAATGAGGAGCAAACATTGTTTTGGAGTGGCACAGCTGAGAAGCAGGGCACTGGTGGAAGATGTTTTTGGCAGAAATGGTGGTGTGATCAGGCATAACAGCTGGTAAGAGCGCACTTACTATTAAAAAAAAAAGAGTGTCTAATCACTGAAAAATGCCTAATTGTGTTGTTGAAGCATCAGTCAATAGCTCTCACTTGAAAGTCATACATCTTGCAGATTCCTGAATCAGGAGTTATTGCTTCTAAAGAACCTAAAATATCCCTGTTCAGTAAACCATAATATAAGTTTCTCCTTAGCATCTCTATTAGATTTTTTTCATGTCATGTTATTAAGGTAAATCATATAGTTATGAATTCATCTTTTTGTTCTTATTCCATCAATAAGTATTTGTTAAGGACTTACTATTTACCCACCAGAAAATAAAACATATCCCCATCTCTCAATACCATACGATATTGCAAATATGAACATTATCTGTAAATAACATTGCCAATGAGATGCACATATAAAGTATTAGAGAAGTTCAGATGGGTTTGGTTTCTCTCTATAGAATTAAGGTTGAGACAGCAGTTGAGTTTAGTCTTGAGGGATAAATCAAGCTTAGAAACTCAAACAAGGAAAAAAATTTATCTATTGGAAAAAAACCAGCCTTGACCAAAAGGAATGGTAGTTGCACCAAAGGTGGAAATTTCTTTACTTTTATTAGAATGTCTAAGACAATCACCGGGAGATAGGAAGTGGGTTGAGTGTATATCTTGGTAGACCTTAGAAGCTAGTTGAAAAAAGAAAATGTCGATTTTATTTTGGGTGAAATCTTAATTTTTTAAAACAGAAAAATTTAGAGAGGTCATTTTTGTAGAAAGTTACAGACAGTTTATTAATTTTTCATTAATATTATTATATATAGTTTAGTGTTTAACTTATTTTGCCTTTACATATCTGGGTATTTGATGTAATCAACTCTTTTTAAATTCACTCAACAACAATGATGAATTTAAGATAACATGGGCAGAAATGGTAATGGAATTTATATTTTTTCCATGTTAATCCAAAGATTTTTCTAATCCAATTAATAACACAGGGAAGGGAAGTTATGATGAGGTGGATACCTAATAAGGTATAAAACCTATAGTCTAGTATGATTTTTGTTGCTGAATATAGGACTTTAGCTCCCTTGTTTGTAAAGTGATGGTTTGTGTGTGTGTGTGTGTGTGTGTGTGTGTGTGTGTGTGTTTATAATGCATGTATACATCTGGATGTATTTATGTGTATACATGTGAATATATACATTAAGAAGAATATACAAACTTGACTTGGAAGGATAAATTGTATCAAAATTTGTAAGAATAATATATCTTCCAACCTTCTTTGAGTCTAGGATGTCAAAGATATGTTTAATCTTTGTAGGAGAAAATACTGTTTTTAGGCATTTTCAAGTAATTCAGAAATATTCAGTTATTCATGTATTAAGGATATGCTACTGAGAAATCATTTTTATTGCTTCATCTGTCAAAGCCTACAGGAATCAACCAGGAAACATTTTGTTACTCCATATCTAGTTCACTGTTCTTCAGTCACTGAATTTGTCTAAGAAATTTATTGGAATTCACAATTACCATCATGAAGGCTGTACCTTTTCTTGCTAGTTCATGTGAGTGGCATTGCATGGTTTCCCTTACAATTCAGAAAATATTACATAGAAGACTCAAAAAATTGAGAAGTTGTCACAAAATTGCTCAATGGCTTTAAGGGGGCAGAACGTTAGGCTTACATTTATTTAAGAAAAGAATGGGTAATGCAACAGCATGGCCCCTATGCTAGCACTCTGCTTGGGAACTTGTGTATTTAAATGTGATTCAAAAGAAAGAATCCACTCTATTAAATTGTCTTTTCCTTAGCAGCTTTCTTTGCTAGACTGCCTTAGACCCTTTCCTGTATAACTTGTGGACTTAATAAACTACCTTTTAAGAAACAGGTTGCTGAGTACCATTTCCACTTGATTTTTCTATTTGATAATTGCCTCATGAGCATCCTTTTCCCCAATTTTAAGGTACTCTAAGATGGAACAATAGTATTTAAAATATTTATATACAAAAAGCCTATGAGTTACCGTAGCTGTAGGGACTGAAGAGTACTATAGTCCTTGTAGTGACTGAAGGGTGCCAGGAAAACATGGAAATAGGTGCTATAATCCACCTTGCATTATCTCGTTTACTGTTTCTATATGAGTCTTAAAACATTTACCTTTAAGTAGATATAATATTCATTGACAACCATACCAATAACTTTAAGACCAGAAAAATAGAAGAAGGAGAACAGGGGAAGAGGGAGGAGAGAGAAAGGGAATTATGCTATGTGCATTTGAATATGCCACAATGAACTCAACTATTATGTGTAATTTAATGCCCTAATATAAACATAAAATGTTTAATTATTTAAAATATCCTGGGTATTTTGACTTAAAATAGCCTCTCACTATTTGACTTGACATAATTATTCTTTACTTTTCTCTAAAATATTTATAAAACACAGAAAGATACAAAAATATCACAAATTAGAGTGGAAAATCAACTTAATATGAACATTTAGAAGGAATCATCCCTAACTGTAAGGTTCTTTAGATTAGAAAGCAGCAGAGTTCAACTAAGGGAAATCAATGCTGCCCCCTCCCCTTTTTACCAAACAGTGGGCATTTGGCAACAGTGTTTTGTGACTTGAGCAGTGGTAGATGTATGTGTCTGGCATCCAGTGAGTAGAACCCAGAGGAATTGCTAATGTCCTAAAATGCACAGGAAGCTTCCAACAATTAAAAATTATCTGGTTCATAGGGTTGATTGTGCTACAACTGAGAAACATTGGATAAAACAAAAACAAAACAAAACAAAAAACGGGACTATTTATGTCATGCCTATAGGGAGTTTGTATTCCTTAAATTATATAGGAAGACCCTTCATTTCCCTCCACTGCTGATCCACTGAATCAGGAATATGAAACTATATCAACAAGGAGAGAGCAAGACAGTACACTGGATATTGTAATAGTTACCTGGAAGCCAGCAGAGAAGATTGCTACTTTGAGTGTGGTGACAGAAGATAACTATCAGCCTAGAATTCATTACATAGCAAATGTTTCTTTGAACAGGACAAGGACAGTTTATATTTCAATGAACAAGATTGAGAGTTTATAACCAATAGAATCCCATTAAGGAAAAATTCTGAAGACATAACTAATATATCTTTCATGTTTCTAAATGATAACTTGAAGCAAGGAGAAATAAAGAAAAAAATGTAATAAATATTAGGTATCCTAAAAAAGTCTTTAACTCATTAAATTAATGATAATAGTAATATAGGCTGAACTTAAATTATTAGAGAAACGTACATATTCATAGCGAGGAGGTGCATGAATGTTCACGTGAGGAATGTCCACAAGGCTGATTAATTTTAGATTTTGATAAATTAATAAATTTTATTTGATAATAACTTTCAATAAAATAATGGAAGGGATGACTTCTGAAAAATTGATACAGTCATATTAGTGAAATAAAAGAAGACTCTCAGATTAAAGAAAGCATTTCCAGTGATAAGAAGGGCAAAATGTGATAGATTAATTTCCAGGAAAATAAAAATAAATCCAATCTCCTATGCAATGAATAACGTAGCCTTAAAAAAAAAGTACAGTCGAGAACACTAAAATATATAAATAAATAAATACCCAATAATAGTGGTAGATTTTTAAAATACTTCTCTCAAAACTAGATGAATCAAGCCAATAAAATCGTCAATATGGATATAGAAATTTTAATTAATAAAGCAAGTTGGCTCTCAGCAAGTCACATAAAATTCAATTAATGCAAAGTACATACTATTTTCAAATACATATTAAATGAAATTTTGAGCATATATCAGGTAATAAGTAAACTCAAAAATCATCATGGCAATCATGTTATCTAGTCACAAAGTAATTAAATTAAAAAATAAGCAAGAAACATATGAACAAAAACAAGTAGAAATAAACCATGTTTAGACATTTTGAAATACACTTTAGCATGCAGATGAAAGAAAAATCAAAGTGGGAATTTAAAACAAATTTAGGTTTGAATGATAATAAAAACCTTACTTTTCAAATCTTGGGGTATCTAGGTGAAGCTCTTTGTGCATAGAGGAAAAACAATATGAATCTTATAATAAAAAGAAAATTAACCGGACTATACTAAGCAGCTGTTTTAAAAAGAGAGGAAAAGAAAAGCAGCAGAATTACTACCTAAAATAAATTAGGAGGCAAGAAATTATAAAGATATTATAAGAAAAGCAAATTAATAAAGGTTAATATATAATGAAAAAAGTGAAAAAATATAAATGAAAAAATCTAATAAGATTGCCAAATATCTTGTAGGGGTGGTCATGACATAAAGAGTGACAGCATAAATACATGACTTTAGGAAAGTAAAAAAGCACATAATTACAGCTGTAGATATAGAGTATAAGATTTCAGAAGTTTATTGTTTACAAATCCAGATTCCATAGCTAAATTGGGCATATTTATATACAGGCTCCGTGACTTACTAATGTTTTCATCATGGTCAAGTTAATCTTTCCCTGACTCAGTCTCAACATCTGTTAAAAAAAATCTATCTCAATGGTGGGGTTAAGATTAAATAAGTAGTATATGTTAAGGAGTTAGAACAGTAAACACTGTGTATTTTGTAATTTATGTATTATTGCATGTATATTTCATATCATCATCATTATGAATAGTCATATACAAATGGAATTTAAAACATAAATGAAATCAGCAAATGCCTAGAAAAACAACATCAAAACTCACTTAAGAAGACATAGAAAACCTGCACAATAGCCATTTTTAAGAAACGTCACTAGTAAAAACAATTTCCCAGTAAAGAACACACATCTTTAGAAACTTCCTCTGAGAATGCCAACTAATTATTTAATCATCAAATTAGTAGAATCATGCAGAAGATGTTGTAGATTTTAGGCAATTGGAAACACTCATTCTTCTTGTGAACATAGGTAAATATTGGTACTAGAAATTGTGTGGCTAGTGCAAAGAATAGTAGAGGCTACATGCACTTGGAAAACGAAGAAAAAGTTATAAATAAAAAACATTATAGTCATAAATAAAAATCTAGCATTATACAAAAACAATTTTACACCATGACCAAGGCAGACTTACTCTAAGGTTACAAAGTACGCTTGAGAAATTTAGAAAAATTTCTCAGCGTTATGTACCTAATACTGAATAAGACAGGAAAAAGGTTTCTTTTTCTCAATAAAACCTAATTATTGGCTAAAAAGGAACTATTTATGATTTAAATAGAAAATTGGCAAAAATGAGGAGATGCCCTTGTAAGGCTCACAAAAGAAAATCTGTAACAATCAAAGGGATTAATTGAAAAGATCTAAAATACCCTTTTCAATATTATAGGGAGATAAGTATGACTACTGTCAATTCTTCAATTTAGCATTTTACTAAAATAGTCCTAGTCAGCTTAAGAAGGCATTAAAAAAAGATTTAAAAGTGGGAGAGGTAAAAATAAAACTGTCTACATTGAAACTTCAGACTACCAATAACAAAGCTGCTATATTCAAAAAATAAAAATAGCTATTTTAGTACATAAACTACAAAAGATGAGAAAATGCATTAAGATATTACATATAATAGTACAAAGGATAATAGAATACTTAAGAAAAAATAATAAAAATATAGGAGAATTTTGGAGGAAATCAGAAAATATACTGAAAGTAATTAAATGATAACTAAGTAAATAATGATAGACTGTGTTCTTAAAATATAAACCTGGGTATCATTACTTTTCATTACTATACAGAATGGTTATGAATATAAATTTTACTGGGTATAAAATTACATGCCTGTAATGCCAATAATTTATGAGGCTGAGGCAGGAAAAGTTTGAGGCCAGCTTCATCAACTGGGTAAGTTTCTCAGCAACTTAGTGATATCCCATCTCAAATTAAAGAATAAAAAGGACTTGGGATGTATCTCAGTGGTAGACCACCCCTGAGATCGGTACTATTTTAAATATACATATATATATATATAGACCTGTGTGTTAAACTTTGTAAATTGAGTAGGTAATTATTTTCCTAATGATTCTTTATAGCTTCAGTCTTTTAAAACTATACTTCTTTATTTTCTCTAAAATCTTCACCATACACCCATTTTTGTTTACTCAATAACCTTTATGAAAATGGCTCAGTCAGTGCATTCTGTAGGCTGATTCACTATATCCCATCAATCTCTTAAAACCCCAGAGGATTTCACATGTTCGTCATGCCCATATGTTGAATTTTTACTCAAAGACCTTTTACACAAATTAATTTGGGCAATCCTCTCGTTGACTCCTTCATTTCATTCATTTAGTTAATTAATATTTATTGATTCCTAACATTTATTCTAGTTTGAAAGAAACAAAGTTTAAAAAAAGTTTACTTCATCTTTCTCTACCACAACATAGCTTTCCTTACAGTGGGGAAGACTGAGGATCACCAGTGACAATGGTGGAGTGAGTAGAGAGGGAGGGTAAGGATACTCCAGGGTTCTGTGGGGTACAGAGTCTTCTAAATTGGATGGAAAAGTCAAAGACGACTTCCTTAGCTTGTAGAGCCTGCACTTGTGATGAGTTTTTTTTTTAAATTCATTTTTATTGTAAACAAATGGATTACATTTTGTTTCTCTGTTTGGACATGAAGTAGAGGCATACCATTTGGTAATCATACATTTACCTAGGGTAATAGTTTTTGACTCATTCTGTTATTTCCCCCCCTACCCATCTTATCCTTCTACACAGTCCCTCCTTCCTCCATTCTTGCCCCCCCCAACCCCATTATGTGTCATCATCCACTTATCAGTGAGATCATTCGTCCTTTGGTTTTTGGAGATTGGCTTATCTCACTTAGCATGATATTCTCCAATTTCATCCATTTGCTGCAAATGCCATAATTTTATTATTTTTTATGACTAAGTAATATTCCATTGTGTATATATACCACAGTTTCTTTATCCATTCATCAATTGAAGGACATCTAGGTTGGTTCCACAATCTGGCTATTGTGAATTGAGTAGCTATGAACACTGTTGTGGCTGTATCTCTGTAGTATGCTGATTTTAAGTCCTTTGGGTATAGGCCAAGGAGTGGAATAGCTGGGTCAAATGGTGGTTGCATACCAAGTTTTCTAAGGAATCTCCATATTGCTTTCCATTTGCAGCCCCACCAACAACGTATGAGTGTACCTTTTCCTCCACATCCTTACCAACATCTATGGTTGCTTGCATTCTTGATAATTGCCATTCTAATTGGGGTGAGATGGAATTTTAGGGTAGTTTTGATTTGCATTTCTCTTATTACTAAAGATGGTGAACATTTTTTTTTCATATATCTGTTGATTGCTTGAAGATCTTCTTCTGTGAAGTGTCTGTTCATTTTCTTAGCCCATTTGTTGATTGGATTATTTGTATTCTTGGTGTAGAGTTTTTTGAGTTCTTTGTATATTCTGGAAATTAGGGCTCTATCTGAAATATCAGTGGCAAAGATTTTCTCCCACTCTGTAGGCTCTCTCTTCACATTGCTGATAGTCTTCTTTGCTGAGAGAAAGCTATTTAGTTTGAATCTATCCCAGATATTGATTCTTGCTTTTATTTCCTGTGCAATGGGAGTCCTGTTAAAGAAGTCTGATCCTAAGCCGACAGGTTGAAGATTTGGACCTATTTTTTATTCTATAAGATGCAAGGTCTCTGGTCTGATTCCAAGGTTCTTAATCCATTTTGAGTTGAGTTTTGTGCAGGGTGAGAGATAGGGGTTTAGTTTCATTCTATTGCATATGGATTTCCAGTTTTCCCAGCACCATTTGTTGAAGAGGCTATCTTTTCTCTATTGCATATTTTTGGCACCTTTATCTAGTATGAGAAAATTGTATTTATTTTGGTTTGTGTCCATGTCCTCTATTCTGTACCATTGATCTACCTGTCTATTTTGGTACGAATACAATGCCGTTTTTGTTACTATTGCTTTGTAGAAGAGTTGAAGATCTGGTATTGCGATACCCCCTGCTTCACTCTTTCTGCTAAGGATTGCTTTAGCTATTCTGGGTTTCTTATTCTTCCAGATGAATTTCATAATTGCTTGCTCTATTTCTGCAAGGTACATCATTGGGATTTTAATTGGAATTGCATTCAATCTGTATAGCACTTTTGATAGTATGGCCATTTTGACAATATTAGTTCTGCCTATCTAAGAACATGGGAGATCTTTCCATCTTCTAAGGTTTTCTTTAATTTCTTTCTTTAGTGTTCTGTAGTTCTCATTGTAGAGGTTTTCACTTCTTTTGTTAGATTGATTCCCAAGTATTTTATTTTTTTCGAGGCTATTGTGAATGGGGTAGTTTTCCTAACTTCTCTTTCTGAAGATTCATCACTTATGGATAAAAATGCATTGGATTTATGAGCATTGATCTCATATCCTGCTACTTTACTGAATTCACTTATGAGTTCTAAAAGTCTTCTGGTGGAATTTCCTGTTTCCTCTAAATATATAATCATGTCATCAGCAAATCAGGATAGTTTGAGTTCTTCTTTTCCTATTCATACCCCTTTAATTTCCTTGGTCTGTCTAATTGCTCTGGCTAGAATTTCAAGGACAATGTTGAATAGAAGTAGTGAAAGAGAGCATCCCTGCCTTGTTCCAGTTTTTAGGGGGAATGCTTTCAGTTTGTCACCATTTAGAATGATATTGGCCATGGCCTTAGCATAGATGGCCTTTACAATATTAAGGAATGTTCCTACTATCCCTATTTTTTCTACTGTTTTGAGCATGAAGGGATGCTGTATTTTATCAAATGCTTTTTCTGCATCTATCGAAATAATCATGAGATTTTTGACTTTAAGTCTATTGATATGGTGAATTACATTTATAGATTTCCGAATGTTGAACCAACCTTGCATCCCCGGGATAAAACCCATTTGATCATGGTGCACTATCTTTTCAATATATTTTTGTATGCAATTTGCTAAGATATTGTTGAGAATTTTTGCATCAATGTTCATTAAGGATATTGGTCTGAAATTTTCTTTCCTCGATGTGTCTCTGTCTGGTTTAGGCATCAGGGTGATATTGGCTTCATAGAATGAGTTTGGGAGAGTTCCCTCCTCTTCTATTTCATGGAATACTTTGAGAAGTATTGGAATGAGCTCTTCTTTAAAGGTTTTGTAGAACTCGGCTGAGAACCCATCTGGTTCTGGACTTTTCTTTGTTGGAAGGCTTTTGATGACTTCTTCTATTTCATTACTTGAAACTGATCTATTTAAATTGTGTATGTCCTCCTCCTTCAGTTTAGGCAATTCATATGTCTCTAGAAACCTGTTGATGTCTTTGAAATTTTCTATTTTGTTGGAGTATAGATTTTCAAAATAGCTTCTAATTATGTTTTGTCTTTCAATCATGTCTGTTTTCATATTTCCTTGTTCATTCTGAATTTAAGAAATTTGGGTTTTCTCTCTCCTTCTCTTTGTTAGTGTGGCTCAGGGTTTATCAATTTTGTTTATTTTTTTAAAAACTATTTATTTTGTCAATTTTTTGTATTGTTTCTTTTGTTTCAATTTCCTTGATTTCAGCTCTGATTTTAACTATTTCCTGTCTTCTACTACTTTTAGTGTTGGTCTGTTCTTCTTTTTCTAGGACTTGGAGCTGTAGTGTTAGTTCATTAATTTTTTGATTTTTCTTCTTTTATTGAATGTGCTCCATGAAATAAATTTCCTCTAAGTACTACTATCATAGTATCCCAGAGGTTTTGATATGATGTTTCTTTGTCCTCATTTACCTCTAAGAATTTTTAAATTTCCTTCCTGATGTCTTCTGTTATCCATTCATCATTCAATAGCGTATTATTTAAACTCCAGGTTTTGGAGTAGTTTCTGGTTTTTACTCTGTCATTTATTTCTAATTTCAATCCATTATTATGTGATAGAATACAGGATACTATCTCTATCTTCTTGCACTTGCTAACATTAGCTTTGTGGCATAAAATATGGTCTATTTTAGAGTAGCATCCATGTGCTGCTGAGAAGAAAGTGAATTCACTCTTTGTTGGATGGTATATTCTATAAATGTCTGTTAAGTCTAAATTATTGATTGTGTTATTGAGATCTATGGTTTCTTTGTTCAATTTTTGTTTGGAGTATCTGTCCAGTGGTGAGAGAGGTGTGTTAAAATCACCTAGTATTATTGTGTTGTGGTCTATTTGATTCCTGGAATTGAGAAGTATTTGTTTGATGTAAATGGATGAGCCACTGTTTGAGGCATAGATATTTATGATTGTTATGTTTTGCTGATTTATGCTTCCCTTAAGCAGTATGAAATGTCCTTCTTTATCCCTTCTGGCTAACTTTGGCTTGAAGTGCACATTATCTGATATGAGGATGGATACTCCAGCTTTTTTGCTGTGTCCGTGTGCATGGTATGTTTTTTCCCATCCTTTCACCTTTAGTCTGTGGGTATGTCTTTCCATGAGATGAGTCTCTTGCAGGCAGCAAATTATTGGATCTTTCATTTTATTCCAATCTGGCAGTCTGTGTCTTTTGATTGATGAGTTCTGGCCACTAACATTCAGGGTTATTATTGAGATATGATTTATATTCCTGATCATTTGACTCATTTTTTTTTTTTGACACGACTTGGTTTCTCCTTTATTTGACTGTTCCTTTTGGGTAGTTCCTCCCTTTGCTGATTTACATTGTTGTTTTTTATCTCTTCCTCAAGGAATATTTTGCTGAGAATGTTCTGTAATGCTGGCTTTCTTTTTGTAAATTCTTTTAGCTTTTGTTTATCATGGAAGGATTTTATTTCATCATCAAATCTGAAGGTAAGTTTTGCTGGGTATAAGATTCTTGGTTGCCCTCCATTTTCTTTCAGGGCTTGAAAAATGTTGTTCCAGGCCCTTCTAGCTTTTAGGGTCTGGATTGGAAAATCTGCTGATATTCTTATTGGATCCCCCTGAATGTAATTTGGTTCTTTTCTCTCACAGCCTTTAAAACTCTGTCTTTATTTTGTATGTTAGGTATTTTCATTATAATGTGACTTGGTGTGGGTCTATTGTAAGTTTGTGTATTTGGAGTCCTATAAGCCTCTTGTACTTGATTTTTCATTTCATTCTTCAGATTTGGGAAATTTTCTGATATTATTTCATTGAATATTTTGTTCATTCCTTTGGTTTGTTTCTCTGTGCCTTCCTTAATCCCAATAATTCTTAAATTTGACCTTTTCATGATATCCCATAATTCTTGTAGATTCTGTTCATGATTTCTTACCATCTTCTCTGTTTGGTCAACTTTGTTTTCCAGATTAAATATTTTTTCTTCAATATCTGAGGTTCTGTCTTCCAGGTGTTCTATCCTATTGGTTATGCTTTCTATGGAGTTTTAAATTTGGTTTATTGTTTCCTTCATTTCAGGGATTTCTGTTTGTTTTTTTTTCAATATCTCTAACTCTTTATTAAAATGATCTTTTTCTTCCTGTATGTGCTCTTTTAATTGTCAATTGGTGCGATTTTCAATGCCTGCATTTGCTCTTTCATCTCCTTGTTTGCTTCCCTGATCATTTTAATTATACATTCTGAACTCCCTTTCTGACATTTCTTCTGCCCTGCTGTCATGCTGTCATTGGATTTTATTGCTATACCGTCTAGGTTTGTTTGGGACATTTTCTTCGCTTGTTCTCTCATATTGCTCAGGTATCTACCCCTCTAGTAGTGAAACGCTGGTGAATTGCAGATTTCCTCTGTTGACTGATATTGTCTCTGTAGATTTCCAATAACTCACCTCTTAGCCTTCAGTAGCCTGAAGTCTTGGAGGAACTTGATAATTCGGTGGTCCACTAGGAAGTTGCCCCTCTAGGGGTGGTGGCCTTCAGGTGGGGTATATTCCCTGTCAGTGGGCAAAGGCGCCTCCTCTTGTTGACTGATGTCCAGCTAATGGGGGACTTGACTGCAGACTGGGGCACTTCTGATCTGGGTCTCTGTCTTTGGTTCTATTGCCCTGGTGGGAAAGCCTCGCCCAGTGGGGAAGACTCACCCAATGGGGAAGTTTCGCTGGGCAGCTCTCCTCTGAGCAGTTCCCTTTGGTCCAGAACTACCACCTGGACTGGGAAGTCCTCCTCTGTGATGTTCCCAGGAGTCTCGATCTACCGCCTGGGCTGGGGAGCCTGTCCCTGTGAGGGACTCCCTCTCTGAGCAGCCCTCCTCTGTTATGTTCCTTGGGGACTAGAGCTACCGCCTGGGCCTCAGACCCTCACTCTGCATCGATGTCTCTCACTGTGCGGCCCTCCTCTGCAATGCTCCCGGTTGACTGGGTTCTGGGCTCCAGCAGGGGATTCTCACTGGGCCATTCTACTCCATGAAGTTCCCTGTGTTTTGGGACTACTGCCCCATCTGGGCAGCCTGACCAGTGGGAGAGACTCACCTGTTGGCTCTGAGTTGGTCCTGAGTCTCTCAGTACCTCCTCTTCTTGACTCCTGGGTTGTCGAAGGTCCTCTAGCTTCCTGTAGGTGTCTCAGGAAGGGAGCTGCCTTTCCAATGATGATGGCCACGACCTCAGGAATAATTCAAAATGTCTGCACCAGCCTGTAAAGAAGCCTCTGGCTAGCTCCGCGATGCAGGCTGGCTGGCTGGTCTGCCAACTTGCTCTGTGATAACAACAGACCTTGGCGTGGTGGTCAGGTGGGATTGCTCAGTGATGAAATCTGTGCTTGGCCTGGTGGTTGGGTGGGTTGCCTGCCCACCACTAGCTCTGCAAAGCAGGCAGGTTGGGTGTCCACCTGCTACCTCCACCATGCAGGCAGCCTGACTCACCCTCAAGCTCCTTGATGAGTTTTTAATACAAAGAAACTCCACAACTTTCATAACTTAACACTAATAAACTGGTTGCATGTGGTGGACATTTAAGCCCTGGTTGTAAAGTGAGGACTATGTTGTCTCTTATGAATGAAAACCCCAAGGGAAATCTTGACTTATCAATAACTTACCTTTTTCCATACTTTTGTTTTCTTTTCCTTAGTTTCTTTTATATTGACTTAATTCTTCAGCAAATACTCCCCTGTGGTGGGAAAAAGGACATGGCAGCCTAGCTGACCATCAACACCAGAGATCTTGTTGTTTTCTCTCCCATCCATCTAACAAATGTCTACACTTGATGTCTTTTAGTCTGAAAGGAATGAAGGAAGAAAAATTTCTTGCTCAGTCATCAGGGGAAAGGAATATAGCATTGAGCACATGATGCCACCTTAGTGTTCAGTAAGGGCATATGTGGAGGAATGGATTAACCAGAACCAAACCACATGGATGAAAGAAGGAGAGGTACTATTTCCCAACAGAAAACTGAAGTTTGTTTCAGAGAGGAATATGTTCTGGAGAGAAAAGAAAGGTAAGGTACAGTGGATATCTACCATGGAAGAAGATGTGGAGAGAATTCTAGGTAAGGAAATCATTTGAAAATCATGGAAACATGAAATTGCACCACAAGTTTGTGAGCAACAGATAATTGAAAGTGTTTGGAGAAAAGATTATGAAGTGGCAGTAAGAAGGTCAATGGGAGAAGTACCTGAAAAGTTATTTATTTTAAACATTCTCTCTATTCTAAGCATCTAGACCCAACTACTGAGAAATCCCTGGTCTTGGAACATGAAATGCAGCCTACTTGAGAGGAAATCATTTGCAAGCTGTTTCTATTTTGTGACTCTTCAATAGTGCCCAGATGGATATTGCTTTTTCTTTTCTTTTTTTTTTTTTTTTTGCTGTGCTGGGGAGCAAACGCAGGGTCTTGTGCATGGAAGGAAAGCACTCTACCAACTTACCAACTGAGCTATCTCCCCAGCCCTCATTTACAAATTTCTAACTTAAATTGTGAGAATAATTTTATCCCTACATTGGAACTCAATATACAAAAAGTAATAGAGAAAAATATTTTATTAAAAAATGGTCTGTAAATATATTAAATTTTCTCTCTGACTGTTGGGGAAAAATGACATATTATTGCCTGAATCTGTTATTTGTAAGCCTCATGTCCTATATACCTATTTATAGATAAATGCCTTTATTTTCTTCTGACTTCCTCAGTATTTTTAGGCTAGGTCTTTGCCTCATAGTATAGTCATGTCTTTACATTTCTGTCTTAAATTCCAAGCTCTAAGAGGATAAGAAAAATGTGTTTTAAAATATTTTTCGTGTCTTTTTGCAGCACAAAATATTTTTGTGTATCTTTTTGGTGATGTTCTTGGTCATAATCTATCCTCAATAAATTTTGTTTGAATTAAATCAAATTGAATTTTATCCTTCAAACATTTTATGAAATAAATTGTCATTGTAAGTTTAATGTTATGTCATTCTGACTCCCACACTATAATAATAACCATATTTCTGCCTTTTTTTCTTTTATTTTCTTTGCCTTTATTTTCTTATTCATTTTCAACATGCACAAGAAACTTTAGATTACACCATGGTGGACTAAAAAAGATACTATAAAAAAAAAGTAAAGGTTAAAAAAGAAAAATAAGGAAAAACTAAATTAAAAAAGCATAGTCAATATAAGTTAGAAAAAGAAACTATAGGAAAAGGATATGATATTGTATAAAGGAAAATAGAATTCTGATAATATCACCCTATATACTGAGTATCTCACATTCTGAAAATTTTTAAAAAAACTATGATAAATACATTTTTACCATAATGAGATGAGCATGAAGCTAAAACTCAAAAGTAATTTGCAACTCAGGAATTTACTCACTCAAAACTTCAGAGTAGCTGTGATTTTTCTCTTTGTAGCATCAAAATATCAAAATTATTCTTGAAAATGCAATTAAATTAAAAGCAAAGTGTATATGTCCTATACTCCTTTTGGAGAGAAGGTTGCTATCTCTTGATAATGCTGTGCCATCTATTTGAAGTGGCTTCTGTTACTTGGTTTACATTTAAGGTTCATGTAATACATTAAACTTTGAAAGCACATCATGTTGGATACACTAATTACCCTGAGTTAACTACATGTATACATTATACATTGTATACTAGAAATATCACGCTGTTCTCACACCCCAATAAGTTGGTCTCATAAAAGTTAAAGAATAGAATAGTGATTGCCTAACTGGGGAGGGGAAGATGGAAAGGGGAAAAGGAGAGGTTAGTCAAGGCACTCAAATTATTGCCAAATAGGAGGAATAAGTTTTGGTGTTCAATTGCACAATGTAGTGGCTATAGATGTATATTTCAAAATAGCTAGATGAGAGAATTCTGAATGTTTCCACAGAAATGGTAACATTTTATCTGCAAATGATATAATATTATTCTTATCATGCTAAGTGAAATACGCCAATCCCAAAAAACACCAAAGGCCAAATATTTTCCCTGATAAGTGGATGATGATACATAATGGAGGTGGGGGTGAGGGATAAGAGAAGAATGGAGGAACTTTAGATTATGTAAAGGGAAATGAGAGGGAAGAGGGGGTGGGGGTATGAAAGATGGTGGAATGAGACCAACATCATTACCCTATGTACATGTATGATTACACAAATGGTAGGTCTATATCATACACAACCAGAGAAATGGAAGTTTGTACCCCATTTGAGTACAATGAATCAAAATGCAGTCTGTAAAAATAATAAAAAATAATTAAAAAAATAATGCATTTTGAGTTACTAGGTACATTAATTACTCTGATTTGTTTTACACGATGTATACAGGTATCAAAACATCACATGGTACCCATAAATATGCACAATTTTGTGCCAATTAAAAATCAAATGAAAGTTTAAAAAGCATTTCGAGATTCTGCTGTAAGAGACACAGGGCCACTTAATTGATAGAAAAAAGAGTGAAGTTATACTTTCATTTAATCTTTCCTACTGAAATATGCTCATTTGGTGGAACTCAGGTAGTTTAGTCTATATTAAAGTTTACCTTTCTACCACATAAATTCATGTATGTGAATTCATAGTGAGAAACCACAACATAGGAAATGTTATTTAATATGGTTCTTGATCATCCAGGCAAAGTCATGGCTATAAATAACAAATATTCCATAACGCAGAGCTTATTCCTGGACCCTCTCTTTCCTTTTCTTTTTCTATACTGTCTTCTTAATGTCTTCATACAAATTTCCCTACTCTATATCACTAATTTTAATTCTATCCTTTCAGATTTAGGAAAAAAGCATTAGAAAAGTCATTTCTGACTTTGTCTCCCTCCCACCAAAGATTCAAATTGTCAAGAAATATCAAGAGCCCAACATTCAGAAAGTATTCTGAATCCAACTACTTTCAACTCCTCTATCATTATCAAACTGATTCATATAATTTTCATATTGACTTTGAAATAATTTTCCTTTCTGCTATCTGGACAGTGCTACTAGCAATATACAGCAACTTCTACAATTGTAATTTCTTGCAAATGATTTTACTAAGCTAAATAGAATTTGATCCAAAATGGGAACTAAATGGATTATGAAGAGAAACACATGTGAAAAGATTTTTACAGTTTCTCAAATTTATAAATTTCTTTTGGATTCTTAGCAGAACATTTTTACTTACCTTCTGTTTTTGTTGACATTTCAGTTTCTTGGCCTTCTTGAAGAGCTGAGTTTTGTAGACATTAGTGTTATTGAGCACATGAAACCTCTTAAATTTTGATCTTTTCTCAAATTATGAATGGCTCATCAACTTCGGAATTTTTTTTCTGACTCCTTGACTGTCATAACTTCATGAGTTTGTCTTCAATAAGACCCTATTCCACATCCCAAGAATGTTTTTAATTGGGAACTTTCCCCTTGGTTCCTTGCTTTATTTTTTCAGGAGAGTCCAAATATTTCAAAGATACTTAAATTTGTATTAAATAGCACATTCTTTTCAAAGAAAAACAATCTAAAATTCTGTTACCACTTTTGCAAATGTAAGGAAATTTGGGATATGATATCTCAAGATGAAATTTCCTAATTTTCTTTTTTACGAAGGCATGTAATATGCCCCCACAGATAGATTAAATTGCTGGAAAAAGTAATGCTTTAACTGGAAGTCATCACTTAAAGGAAAAGAGAGGGGAATTTGGGGAAAATCAAAAATGGAAATTTGCCAGATTTAAATTAACTCACACAACCACTCAATTCTATTTTCAATTTGAATTAATATAAGGTGCTCGATTAGAATTTATTAATGGAATTTATGTTAATGTTTTATAAAATGAAATTGAATTAAGCGTGTACTCAATCTAAAATTTTAGTTTAAGGTGCCCATCAAAAAGTACTTCATATCCTCAATATCTTTAACATATGTAATTTTCTTCCTTGAACAACTTTCATTTAATCCCTCTTAGTTTCCTCACCTGATAATAAAGTGAATTTAGATCCAAGAACATTCTTTGCCCTAAAATTACAATAGAATTTTTCTTATAATTCCTGAGCACTGAGTTTTATTCCAATTGAGATTTTTGTTTCTTAGAAGAGGAGGTTTGTCACCACGGTGGAAGTGAGTACTGGAATTATTAAATAGGACAGCGTGATAAGGATGTTACAGAAAAACATATTTTTACTGAATTTTAGCATAATGTCTATGTCTGAAGATCACAAGGCAACCAACAAATTTAGATGTTCCAGAACATCATTTTATCAATAAGATAACTAACCTGTAGAAAGTCCTTAAGTAGCAATGTATTCTTGGAAGCATAACTGTAAAAGTTCAACAAAGTGTAAACTGAGACTTACGCAAAATTTCTTTTATCAGCTTCTGAAAATCTGTGTTCAAAATCTGATACTGTGTTGAGGATTAATGCAACTGTCTATCTTACATATCTGCCCCGCTGGAGGGAAAGCAACTGTCAGACCAGAGGAGAAATCACAGATGCCGATCAGCAAACAAGTTCATCATAAATATGCTCCTTGCTTTGAAGTTGTGCAAAGACAAGAAATATATACATTATTATATATGATAAAAACAAACCTATTTTTGAACAAAAGACTATCAAGACAGATATAACTATGGCAATGTAACTAATTTTAAGATTACAATTACTGATCTTCAGAGAAAATAAGTTTGGTAGTATCAACATGAAGGGAGAAAATTTCACCATGCATTTTACAGATGCTTTGCATCAGAAACTCTGTATGCAGAAAGGGAGCAAATTACACTATTAAAATATTTCCTTAGAGTCTAAGTGATTATATCTTCTCTCTTCTAACCTGTTCATCATGCCATGACACATGCAGTTATTGGAAAGATTCAAATCACTTTTCAATCTGGAAGCATATTATGATTTCTGTTAAATAAGGACATGGATAGTTGGGGATACTTTGGATTAATGTCTAATTTACTTTATTTGCCTTTCTTCTTATAACTGGACAACTACTTGTAGTCTCGTAATTTTTGAATCATCACCCACAAGTCTTAGGTCTTTAGAATGAGCTTCCTGAGTCCTTGTTATTAGTTAGCAAATTTAAAGAACAGGGTGCATTGGCCAAATCTCCATATGCAAACCAAGTGAGATGTGGAAATTAAATGATCTCATGTAACAAAGGAACAAAATGAAATTATTTCTCACAGTATCCTTTGTTTGTCTATTCTTAACCATCATTCTAAGAGAAGTGTAAATTAAAAGTCGAAATGATTTATTTCAGAAACTAAATAAATAGAGCACACTGCTGCTTTTTCATTTCCTTGTGTACCTTCACTTCTGGTATTTTTTCCTCCCTCTGCAAGTGCTATTTCAACAAGACCATGTAAATGTCTATAATTGCAAGAGAAAATGTTAATATAACATTTACACAGTTCAACAGCTTCAAAGCTGTTTCATTGACTATGCTTAAAAGGAAACTTACACACAGAGGCCTCAAGCTCCACATAAATGCTAGTTTAGTGGGACATTTGGTGACAGAGCCTTCAAAACAGAAACAAAAAGGAAGGGCATCAAACAGCCCCATCTTCCAGCCTAATTCGAGCCATTTAGAAGCTCTGTGCTTAAGCCAAGGATTACGAGTGATACTATCTACATTGGCTTTGTTGTTCAGGAAGAAATGTCTCTCTTATTAAAGAAAAAAAGGGAGGGAAGAAAAAAAAGGAAGAAAAAAAAAAAAAGAAAATAGTTTAAAGCCAAGTAATTCAGGCTTGCATAAATCTTTAATGGGTTCTGTCTTCTTATGATTGGCTCCGTGTTCTCTTCCCTGCCCAGGGGAAACACTGTATGTCTTAAAGGAGAATAATAGTAACTCCATCTTGCGTGTTATATGATATCTTCCAGTAATCCTGAGGATTTTGGCTTTGTCTGCCGTAAACAAAAGGCCACCCATACATAATGTGTCTGGGCTATTCCAGACTCCTCACCTTAGCAGGTGACACCACAAGATGGACGTGGGCGAGCAAGCCCATTTGTACCTGGAGGCAGTTTTGCTCCCAAGACAACTCAGAAAATGTAGAAACAAAAAGCATATTTCTCTTCTTATAAGAACAAAGTGTGATCAGCACCCTGCAGTTGTGTCAATTTTCTAGGCTTTGGTCAGGAGTAAGAATGAAATACCAAATAATATCCTTTGCTTTGTGAGCTGATGAAGAAAATATCATGCTGGAGATTAATCTATTGGAAATATATGGATGATTTCAAGCCCTATAGGTCAAACCACAAAAACCGGAGAAATAGAGGAATAAAACATCTATCATTTGCATGTTACGATTTCACACAGATGAAAAAAAATTGTGTAGAAAAGTCTATTTTATCATTATTTCTTCCTTGGGGCATTGCTTACTGAGCTGGGCTTTGAGCAGTTAAGCTTCCTAAACTGATGGATTTATTCACTCAAACAAATGTGCACCTATTACCTGTAAGGGATTTTATTTGCCTCTGAAAATATAAGGTAGCTTTGGCTATTACATGTACTACTAAGGGTAGTTACGTAAAATTTTAAATCTGAAAGAAATTTCTACTTCTTTACCACCTCTGATATATCAATTCAGAGCAATTCTATGCTTACCAATTACATTGCAGTATAAATAACATACCTTTATGTCATTATTCATTTAATTAGTACCAACAAATAAAGGGAAATTTCTAAGTTGACTGGCTAAAATAACCATTTAAAAAGCAAGATTTTATAGCAAAGTATTTTAAATTTAAGGCAAAAGATAAACATAGTTTCTACTCATCAGTAAAATCACAAAATGTGTCAGGAATGTATTCTATTTAATGCACAAATGCATGTTTATTGGATGTCAAATTCCTAGAAAATTTTTGTGTAAAGTAGAAAGGGCCTATGCTTTGTCAAATACAAGTTCTGAGTGAAGAGATAATTTAGAGTTTTGAGGTAATGAATTGATACCTTTTAACAAAAGACAAAATATTCGTCAGTATATACCTAAGTCCAAAGTTTCAATTTTGCTGCACTTCCTAATGTATAGTAGCAAGTGTAGAAAATTTTAAAAAATAAGCATGCTAGGTAAAAGAGAATATTGATTCATAGATATATTATTTTAAATATGGACTTCAAATATCCATATCTCAATATCTTTCAAGCAGGATCGATATCTTTGCACAATATTTTCTTAGTCACCAAAATTGTATTGATACTTTATTCTCAATGTACACATCAAAAACTAACAAAAGGAAATGTCAATAAATTGTTCAACAGACCAAGTTGGTGCTTGCTCACATTTAATCTCCTACCTGTAAATTTTACAAAAATAAAATTTAAAAATCCCCAAATGAGTTACAGAACTCACTACTTAATAAGAAATGTTTGGAGTTTAGAATATGTACTTTAGACCTTGACTTATTTAACCTATCATTAACTTGCTAAAAATATTGTTTTAACTGTCATCTGACTAGCTACATTTGTTAATATCTTAATTCATTAAAATATTCTAAATTATGATGTCATATTGCCTAGTTAAGATAATTTGGCTATGTATAACAAAATAAATATTATGATATTTATCATCATTAAATATCAACAAGTAATTTTAGTTATTGCAAAAAATAAAACTCAAGAATTCAGGGATGCAGCACAATATGATTTCTTTTTCTTCATCACAGTTCAGTATAGAGGTGTCTGGTTATTGGGTAGCTTTGTTACTTTTGGTCATTCAGGATATTGAACTCTAAACAGTTTATGGCTCCAATAATTCTCCAGGCTCAAATCTCTTAGTGCTCTGCACCTATCTGAGGCAAGGGGACAGAGAACATGAGGAAGATACTACACTTCATCTACACACCATCTATTGCCAAACCTAGGGTCAGGATCTTACTGGAAGTGCACCTCTAAATTATAGTTCCCTGCACGATAGCTGCCTTGGAGGGGCACTTTCACACTATGGTTATTTAGGCTGGATAGTTACCTGTCTCTGGCACCTAGGATATAATGCTGTGAACTCTATATTCATTTTATGTTCTATACTTTAACAAACAATTTGAACTTGGTATTATTGTTCTTTACTATTTTATAAATAAGAAAGTTAAAGCTCAGAAAATTTAATTTTTTGCTGATAAAACTTGAATCCAAACTAACAGGAAAAGTCAAGCTCCTAGGAGCTATTGTATAGATTATCAAATTATAATAAGTATAATTATTCTAATAACAATAATATTAATTAAGCTTGAACTCAAGTGGTTAACACTATTGTAAGTTTTTTTTGCTACACTAAAAATTATATTCATAAAATTTGTGATGTAGTTACTAATGTGATCCACATTGAGACAAATCCAAATTCCCCAGGTCATAAGTTATAGTGCAATAATCTGTAACCCGGACTCCAGAGCCTACTTCTTCACCATTACATGAAACTGCTTCTCTATTCAGTAGCAAATGCCACACAGGATGGAATGTCGCTGCCCACTGGATTGTCCTTCAGTACATGTGGAAAAAATTTGAAACATCTTTCCCAACCTGCCAACTGCCCAGTAGCTTCTTGGGTCTGCATAAATCTGTATCCCCACTGATTGGAAACTCTTTTGCCTGGACCTCCCACTACCATGTCTTTCAAGAACTATGTCAAGCATAGTACTGGTAGGCAGAGCTCAGTGACTTCTTATGACTCTGCAAATTCAGGTGGGACATGCCTTGTCAGTAAAATGGGTATTAAAGTAAGCCACTTCTTTTTTCCTTGAGTGCTATATGCTCAAAAACTTAGTGTCAGTGTGTCACATTTTCATTAGCATCCTCACAGTTTCACCATCAGTCTCATAGAGTCAGGAACCTTTATCCATAGTCATAGCTTCAAAGCTGGAGAACTCAAAGACAGTTTGTTCTGATCATCCAGAAGTTTCTTATATTTATTTTCTGGGTAAAGTTTTCCAGTAACAGGGGATCTACAACCTCAAGAGATAACCTATCATCAAAGCACAGGAACTGAAATCGTGTGAGTCTGCACAGTGTTCTAGTGCACTGTTCTTACAAGTGGAGATCATCCAAATCCTCTCCTGCCTTTCATACGTAAAAGGGGAGGGCATGAAGGCTTAGGAGACCAATTTGATAAGACCACGTATCTGTATCTGACTTCTCTGTAAATTCATTCCATTGATTTGAAATTACTCAAAGCAATTCTAATTTCTTTTTTATTCACTTTCATACATTTGAAAACTGTTTCATTTTCCTTTATTTTCCTCTTTTCCAAAACAACAATTTAGTTTTCTTTAATTATTTCTGATGTAAAATCACTTCCAGCCTTGATGATTTGGAAAGCTTCTCGTTTTTCACTCTGCCTCATAAAAACTCTACTACATAATCCTAGACTCCATATGTGGTCTGACCAGTGCAAGATACAGAGGAAATCATTTCAATTTCTTACTCAGACCTCTGCATCTGTTAACTCCACTTAAGATTAAATTTGTTTTCTTGGCAGCCACATCACACTATGACTTACATTGAACTATTCAACTTACCATTATGAAAACTTTCAGGTCTTCTCCAAATGGATCACTGCTGAATACAGAGAAATGTAATACAAGTAAGCAGTGTGCAACTCTGAGTTCCTTTCACAGTGTGTATTTGGATGGTTCCATTCAACTCTGTTTAAATTCATATGTAGCATATCTATGCTATTGTGTGATCCACCTGTCTTAAATCAAAGAAATAACATGCTGATAATTTGGCATTGCTTATTGGAGTAAACTAATTGCTGTCTATTTGTGTCCAGTAATAGGGATTATGTATTTATTAAAGAGAAAAATCAGTGTTAAGACATATATGTCTAACACTCTAATAAATGGAATTTTCTCTACAATTTTTCCTCATGGTATTTAAAAATTGAGATTAAAATTTAGATATTTTAATGACAAGTGACCTTGAACTATTCTACTTTAAGCTTAATTGTTAACAGTAAACCTTCAGGTCAGTGTTCCCTAAACTAGAATATGGGGGAAAACACTTCTATTTTAAACATGGGACAAAAATGACATCCCTGGTGAATGCATTTTCAGGATATATCTAAATTTGTTCAGTTAAATTCTGTGAATTACTATCCAATAATTTGAATAATAATTTTGCTGGCCAACATTTGATATCATTATCATTCCAGTTGCAATAAAAGGAGAAATCTCAACAGAAATTTTATTCCTCCCTCCTTTTAAATCACATCTAGCTGAACATCAGGGTCTGTTTGATCTCTTCTGTGTTTCTTGAGTCTTTGCTTCTCTTTCTTTCAACACTTCTTGTCCAGATTCTTCTGGAAGCCTATATATATTGTTTACCTCCAAGCATCCTCCATCTCACTCTTTTATACATCTGTACTCATTATGTATATATAAAACCTTTAAGCCATGAATTTAAATCTCCCTTTGAAAATGTAGAATTTTTACATTTTATCACTCAGTGAAAATAATGTTGCATTATTCATGCCTAGAGAAATAAAACCAAGAATTGCAATAAAGAAAAATCAACACTATGTTATGGACCTTTTTGTTTATCATTAACGCCTTAATATTTAATTATGTGCATTCATTATTATTTATTACATCAATTTCCCCATGGCTAAGAATTTTAGGTTGTTTATAAGCATTAATAATAGTGCCATAAAGTACTTTTTTTTCACTTTTGATGACATCTTAGAGATATTTTATGGTAAAATTTTCAAACTGGAACTGCTTAATGAAGAAATATTAGTTTATTAAATTCTTTTCTAAATATTTTAAATACTCATTGTTTATTTTGGACATTTGAAACTGAGTTGCTATTACACTCCTTCAGATCAGTGTCATATGCAAAAAAATAACTTCCCAATTGTAAACATATACACAGTAACATTTTTTAAAATTGTATTTGTTCTTTTTAGATACACATGACAGTAGAATGTATTTCGGCATATTATTCATACATGGAGTATAATTTATTCCAATTAGCATCCTGTTCTTGTGGTTGGTTGTACATGATGAAGAGCTATATATTCAATGAATTCTACAGTCCTTCCTATTCCCCCTCTCCCTCCCTTCCCTTCATTTCCATTTGTCTAATCCAATGGACTTCTATTCTTACCCTCCCCAACCTTATTTCTTGTGTGTTAGCATTCACATATCAGACAAAATATCTGACCTTTGGTTTTTTGGCTCTGGTTTATTTCACTCAGTGTAGAAGTCTCCAGATCTATCCATTTACTGGCAAATGCCATAATTTAATTCGTCTTTATGGCTAATATTCCATTGCGTATATATACCACATTTTCTTTATCCATTCGTCTGTTGAAGGATACCTAGTTTTGTTCCATAGCTTGACTAATGTCAATTGAGTTGCTATAAACATTGATGTAGTTATGTCACTATAGTATGTTGATTTTAAGTCCTTTGGGTATAAAGCAAGGAGTGGGATAACTGGATCCAATGGTGGTTCCATTCCAAATTTTCTGAGCAATCTTCATATTGCTTTTCGTAGTGGTTGCACCGTATTATAGTCCCACCAGGAATGTATGAGACTACCTACCTCAATAAGACTCCTAAAGTACAAGAAGTAAAATCAAGAATCAATAAATGGGATGGTATCAAACTAAAAAGCTTCTTCAGTGCAAAGGAAACAATAAAGAACATGAACAGTGCTGGAGAGATAGCTCAGCTGGTAGAGTGCTTGCCTCACAAGCACAAGGCCCTGAGTTCGATCCCCAGTACCGCAAAAAAAAAGAACATGAACAGAGAGCCTACAGAATGGGAGAAAATCTTTAACACCTGCAACCTCAGCACATTTATCTCCCACTTATACAAATAACACAGTAACACTTTTTACAAATGATACTGACACTGTGCTTTCTAGACTAAAACCATTTTTTTCACGTAAGTGATAATGATCACTAACCTGTCTTATTACCAATGCCTAGTTAAGTTGTCCAACAGACTGGCCTATCAGTAACTGCAAATAAAATTAATAGTTTATCAGTTCAAATCATCCTTGAAATTGAAATGAATGTTTTAAGTTATACTAGGAAAACCTAGTATGGTGATGAAGAGCAAAGATTCTGAACATGGGTCCAATTCTGGAGCCACATTGCCATCTGTGGGCTCCATCCAAATTATAACCTCTTCTATCTTTCCAAAAACTGTCTACTATTCAGATTTCTATACAATTTTATTGAGTCTAGGTATTCTTTCAAAGGTATATCCATAGGCAAAATAATTTAGTCTCTCCTATTAACATTCTATGTCTTTTAAGTCTCCTTTAACATACAGATATTTCCTCCACCCCTACTTCTTTTTTCTTACAAAGTATCTGGTCATCCCTAGATGATCTGACCTACAGTTCCCAAAGCTCTGAGTTTTGCTGATTGCCTAATACTACAGATGTATAATGTTTTTCTCTTTTTTCTGGTTTGCTCCATCATAATCATTATCCAGAATATTTCAATTTTAGCCAGTAACAGCATCTTCAAGTTGGCTCTTGAATTCTTTGGAGAAGAATGTAGTAGACCTGCCTTGCTATCTGGTGGGCCAAAAAATCACTTTCTCATCTTGTATATTTCATTCGCTAGATCTTTAATAAAACCTTGCTCCAAAAAGTCCTGATTTATTTTAAAGAGCCATATCATTTGGGTACAATAAAGAAAACTAGAAATGTTCATTTATGTTGGAGTTTTGATTGTTTCTAGGCCTTTTCTGTAGACAGATGTAAATATATTTATTTATAATATTATCTTTAAATGTTAAATATTTTCTGAGTTCAGATAGGTATTTCTAACTCAAACACAGGATTATGGAGATTTTGCACCTTGCAGCTTCATGCATAATATTCATGGAGACTGGAAGCTTCCTGCTTGCTGTCTTGAGACTTGAACCTCCATGTAAAAAGTTGGATTGCCCTGAGACCACCAAGCTGCAAACCACATAGGCAAGACCTAGAGGATGAGATGTCTAAAGAAAAGAGAGCACCAAAGAACATCGAGATGCCAGATGTGTGTGTCAAGAAGTTATGTTAGAATCCTCCAGCCTCAGCCTGTCTACCTGATGTACATGGATTCAAGATCGGCTGTCCAACCAAACTGCTCCCAAATTCCAGAACCATAAAATTATGTGTAAATTAAAATGTTGTTTTGAGCTGGCACTTCTAGTGATAGTTTATTATCTAACGATGGAGATCAAAGCAATGTCCTTCAGCTTCTTTTGAAAGAATGGATTACAATTCTTGTTTTTTCTTTGTTCGTGTTTATTTTATACATCTTTCTGGGGTATTTTTTTATCAACTCTAGGAATATTACTCTGCTTCTTTTTTCTCAGGATTTATCTTTAATACAATATTTAGTATAGGATTTGATCTTAATACTCTTTAGTCTTAGTTTGTGCTTTTTATGTTAGTTTAGTTTTCCTCATCAGTTTGCAAGGCTTATCTAATTCTATAAAACTTCCCTATCTACTGTTTTCAGGCAGCATTAAACTATGAGACAGTTTACTTTCTGAGCTATCCTGGGTCTGTTCCCTCCCTCTATGTTTTTCTGGGTCAGTTGACTCTTTCCTTTTTCCTTTCCATCCTTTTTTGCTCAGTTTTTGATTCCACTCTGGCATGTTCTCTTAAATATGGGTGCCTTCTCCTACAAGGCTTTTTGGCTTCAAAAGTTCATAGGTTTTTTTAATGATACATAATGGGGGTGTGGGAGGGAGGCAAGAATGGAGGAAGGATGGATTGTATAGAGGAAAAAGAGGGGTGGGATGTGGGGGGAAGGAAACATAACAGAATGAGACAAACACCATTACCCTATGTACTTGTATGATTATGCAATATGGTACAACTTACTTCACGTACAACCAGAGAAACAAGATGTACCCCATTTGTTTACCATGAATCAAAATAAACAAATTATTTTTTAAAAAAGTTCATAGGGAGAAACTACTCCAGCCCTTCAGATTGGTCCTCTTGTGCTTACTTGGTATTAAAATGGGTTTAAGCCCTCCAGTCTCAGTTTCCTTTACCCACTATGTTTTCCACTTATTTCTGCTTATTAACTGTTGGATGTCATGGGGTTCTCCTCTTGAGTCTGCAGACACCTCTTACTTTCTCCTCCACAGACACTGCTTACATACAGATCTTGGAAATACTGGTAACTTGACAACTCCTACTTCTATTTGCTTCCTTTGTGGGGAGGCATGCTTACCTCATCACCTATTTTTTGAAAAATGTTGTCAAAGTGTTGTTGGTTTTGCTCCCTAGAGGATCTGTTTTTACATGGGATTCAGGAAATTCCAAAAACCATATCACTGCCACCTTCACAATCTTCCCAAAATCCCCTCATAATACACTAAACCATAAAATTATGGGCTGGTTTGAAAAAAAGGTGTTTAAAAAGACAATCTCTATTACTTAAACAAGAGATTCCATTGTCCTGAAAATGTATTCCTCACACACAGGCATATAATTTCCCCTCATTTACTTTTGACCCAAAAGTAATATACAAATATAATAAACAGTACTTAAGTACTTAATTAGCTATGATTTTATTTGTCTTAAAATTTGGAAGAGTTTGTGAAAGATCAGGATGAAGTCTTGTAAAATAAATTGCTTAAGGAGTTGTATGTTGTTGCTACCTTTTCTTTTACCTTTGGGAATGAATTCTATTTAAAACTTTCCTTTACCTAGAATCTCTATGAAGCCTATATATAGTTCAGAGCACTAGCTTGTAGTGAGGAGGTAGAATTTTGCCAACACAAACACATTTATTAAAGTTTACCTATTTTTTTCCTCTTTTGGTCATCAACCATAAAATTAGTCAGGTTTATTGATCAATTACTATGTATAATTATTTATACACAGCATAATGCAAGTTAAAAAAATTAGACAGACTCATTGTCTTTAAGCAATCCAAAGAATCAGTGAAATGAACATTTATGCAATTAACAATAATATAATAAAGAGTGATCACCTATTTTAAACTAATTTTGTTAATTCTTTATAAAATAGGAATGCAGGACAGCTATATGACCTGTGTAATGCATAGAAAATGTATTAAACTCACTAATTTTGACTGATTCTAAATTTATTTAATAAATGTGTGAGCTTGGGCAAAGTATCAAGGCATTTAAATACTATTTGCCTCAGATGTTTCATTTGTAAAATACAGGTTCTCACAATTTTGAAGACACATTGTGCTATACTTCTATAACTTGTTAAATTACATAGACACATATGTATACCTTAACCAATCTGAAGTCATTGATTTTTTTGTGTGTGATTAATTGACAATATAATTATATAAAGCAAAGTCTGGACTTCTCATACATTTTTTGCATGCATTCATTTGCAAAGAAGCACATATTTTGTATTTAGAAAATAAGTATATTTTATAACTTTCTAGCACTTTTTAATAGAGAGCAAAAGTTCATTTGTATCATTCTCACCTTTTGGGAAAACTAATACTTGTTCAAATTTATAAATTCCTCATGTAATCCTTCCTCTTGATTTTTATTCCATTAATGATTGAGTCATTTGAATTTATTTGGCTACCTTATTAACTGAATACACTGTTAATTGAGTAAAGAATTCTATGTTTTCTTTACATTCTAACAATGATGTCTTCCACCATGAGTGCTTCAGCCTGGTACGTGGTCAGTGATCTAGGAAGCATGAGGGATTTTTAAAGAAAAAAAGAAGAAGAAGAAGAAGAAAAAGAAAGAAAAGAAAAAAAGAAAAAATCGAGCATCCTTGATTAAGTCAATCATTTAATCAACAAGTATTATGGCCTGTGAGAGAGATGAAAAACCACAGAAGATAATATTCTGTGCTATTAGAAAGCTTACAGTCATGTTAGAAATGTAATATGTGCAGGAGGTGATTAGAGGGTAAGACAGGATGTAATGAAGTGTATAATTGGTGTGGGTATAGCCTCTGCTTCTTTTGTTGTGAGCGGAAAGATAAGACGAGATGGACTTAGGTTACTTTCAGTAGTCCCATCTCCACCATGAAGGTAGGGCCTTCTTCACCATTATTTATCTATTTATTTATTTATTTATTTAGCTGACTATGTTTATTTTCTACATCCTCTCATTTCACTCTGAATATTGAGGAAGGCTTCTTTGTAGATTTTCACTAAGGAGTGTAATATAATTGATCATAACTCATGCCATAGACCTAAACTTTCTTGGAAAATAAACATGCCATTAACTAAAACAGAATAATAAACAACAGAAAAATATACCTGTATCTAACATCCTTTAATGTAACTACTTTTGCTGAACATGGACAAATAATCTTTTTAATGAAATCAAAAGTTCTAAAACAGTAGCACCAGTATCTGACCGGGTTTGAGTCCCATTAGCATTAGGAGATAGGAGGCTAGTTACCCACGTTTTACACAGAGATGAAGCTGTTTAAGAACACCCAAAAGAAGTATAAGACAAGGCTCAGTGAAACTGCTTCAGTAGACATTATGGAATTAAAGGGGAATACAAAGACTGTGTGGGGGTAGCTTCTTCTAACTACTTTTGGTTAATTTTAAAGAGACAAAATTCAGGGCTATAAACTCTCAGATTGAGATGACTCAGAAGACCACGATCATCACCAATGTCCTAAAGAAATCATTTTGTCTTAACATCTCTAATAGAAATTGCCTAAAGAGATTGCCATATCTGACTCTGAGTTGCTAAAAAACTATATATGTTACATTTTAATTTTTTCCAAGATTCTTGTAAACTTGTAGACATTTATATTGAAAGAGTGTGACCCCAAGATTGGAAGTAGGACAAATATTCTGATAATCTCAAGTATCTCACATTACAACCTAACTACAAATTTGGCCATGACTTGTTTGAAAATTTGATAAATATTTTAAAAGGTCAATTTTTCTGAAATCTTTTTCAAGGGGTCTAGTTCAACTTTTTTTTATCTGACTGTGGGTGAATCTATGATAGAAAAATGATAAGGGTGAGACAGGAGCAGATGGTCAGCTTTCAGCCTTCTTCTACTCCTGGTTCATCATCTTTCTTTAGTTTCCAACTGGCATCTAGTATATTGTCAGGTCCTTTGGTAATTTCTACTTCTCTTCTCAGCAGTAGATTATTACAAATGTAATGATGTGTTAACTCCAACATCATTAGCTGCTCTAAGTATCATTAGTCTGCTTACCAAAGTAGATCAACCCAATTTCTGCTTCCAGACACGTGACAATTTATCTAACCAGTGCAGTTTCTCTATCTCAAAACGCAAAAAATTTGTGTTCATTTCTCAGTGATAGTGGTATAACATCACTGAATTACTTTTAAATGTCACCTTCTAGTTCTCTGTCTTCATCCAAGCACCTTAGTCATTTCATCATGATGCAGTTTTATGAAAGTCCAAGTGTTGACTGGATCTTTGGGCAGGACATAACTATGATCTTCATGCCTATGTATGACACATGTATGCAAAAAGATGAGAATGAAATCCTGTAAAAATTTAGTAAAACTTGTAGGGATCCAATAGCTTACTGCATGCACAGTAATCTTGAAAGTTAAAGAAAGTTTGCAAGGCTTGGCAAACATTAATATTAAGTAAAAGGCATAAAGCTTGTTGGGATTATTCAGGTTTAGAAGCAATTTAAGCCATACTTATGGGTGATTTACTACCCATTTACTGAATATTGTTAAGATGCCAACTTTGAACTGGGTGCCAGAGAAAGAGAAGACTCTTCAGTTGGTTCAGTCTGCAGTATTAATGCAGTGACAGCAGGTTTTTTTTTTCTTTTTTTTTTTTTCACTTGAATCTTATAGTTCTACAGATATAATTGTACTTGAAGACTAGCAAAATAAATGGAGAGTCTGGCAATGACAGATAGTGAATCCACAGCCCAGATCACCTAGGTTTTGGAACAAAACTTTCTATGATAATAATTATTCCTTGGCCTGCTATTGGAATATATTGACCAAAAGACACCAATTGACCATGCGTCTTGGGCTGCCTATCACAATAAACTCACTTCGTATCACAAAGTCATGGAGTTGCAAGTGTGTGGCAGTTGCCCGTCATCAAGTTGAAGTTGTTTTTGTGAGATCAACCTTGAGCACTTTTTGTAATCACAAAGTGATGCAAGAGAGTGGCTTTTATGTTTTTTATTAGTGCTTTATAGTCATACATAGTATCTGGGTTCATTTCGACATAACCATACAAGCCCAGAATATAATTTGCTCCCCTTCAGTCTCCACTACTTCCTCTTTACCTCCCCTTCTCCCTCCCTCTGTTTCTCTTCCTCTACTCTACTGGTCTTTTTTTCTACTAATTAATGGTTTCTATTGGTGATTTATGGATATACATAAAGGTGCAAGTACTGTGTTATATTCATGTGTGTACATAGCATGATTGGGTCAATTTCAAGAGGGTATCTTCAACTCACATTGTTCCTATTTCTGTTGTGTCACCGTTCTTCTCTTCATTTACACCTGAGGTCTCAGAGAATTCCCATAAGGTTGTCTATTCATTTCCGGATCATTGAGAATGACATGCTTTCCCTGATCAGAAGTGAATGATTCTGGCATCATAACTCTTCTCAGAGGTGGCTTGAAGGCAGGTGGAACCTGGAGCTTGTTTTCTAGAAGGAGACACCACCACATCAGGGATTCTTCACTGACTAGCAGTCTGATCTGGTGGACGGATGGAAGTTTGTGAATAAGAAAAGTCCAAGAGTTTTTTTAAGTAGATCATGTATGTAATGACCAAGGAAGAGATTGTCTCTACCTCAGGATACTTCTGTAATGCCAGGTGGTATTTCTATGTTCACAGAAGACTAAACATCAACCCACATGGGCAGGTTCCTTAGGACTGAAGGTTTGCATTGGTCAAAGGACAGTTCATACAGTTATGAGTTCTGACTGAGAGAAAGGGGAATTTGGACTGGGTCTTGGAGGAAGAAATATACCATATTCCAACCCTGACTTCATTGTTGTTTACAGAAATAGGGACTATAGTCAGTATACCTGGTATGTACATTTACACAGAAAAAAAGAAGGCACATGAAAATATTTCTGCAAGAAAAGTATTTCCAGACACAATGAGATTGGCTGGGATTCCCATCTTTTACCAATTTCCTGTTTTCAAATGGGTGAGTATCATTGTTTTCTCCTGGATATGTCAAGGAGTGATATATAAGGTATAGAAAGGTGAAGTCCTGTGAAGAGGTAGCAAGTGACTCTAAGAAAGCTTGAGGGAAGAGGGGGACCTCTCTATCCTGGATGTCATTCTGCCTCAATGTTTATCAGAGTGACTGGAATCACTGCTAGTCCCAAATGTTTTAATCAGGAACATGACACAAAATTCTCCACTGATATTTAAGCCCAAACAAGCATATATCCACTACCAGGTGGCTCCAGATCACAGCAGAGTTAGAATACATTTGGTTTGCACATTGGATTCCACACCGATGAACAGTACAGGCTCACTCCTGTCAATTGGCTAGATCGCCTGACTCTACATATTAAACTTCTGAATTTTTTTTTGACTCTGATTTTGTTTCCCTTTGCTCCTGCTCCTTTTATGAAGTATATCATTATAATTGTTAATGATTGTGCTTATTATTTAGTACATGGATATTAAGATAATAAGGCAGGACTATGACTTGATTAGAAAAAAAAATAAAATTATCAGAGATGAATGCAGTCATGGATAGACTTTGTGTCCACTCTTTGAGAAAGGATATAGACATTTTCATTTATATTCACCATAATTGTATGACAGGTGAGACAATTGTTTTTCTCCTTATTGTATTAAGCTCAAGCATGGTAAAAGTGTAAATATGGATGTTAGGAGTTAAAAAATGAATAATTTACCTCTCTTTTCTTGTTGTCCTATACTGAAGGAGACAAGGAGCTAAAAACTTTATTTCTCAGACTCTTTTCATTATAAGCCCTGGATGTGACCATGTCCTGCCAATCAATCCAGTCACTTGTGATGGAAGCCAAGGGGAGACAGAGACCATGAAAATGAAGCAGAGAACGTGTTCTGAGGTAGTTAATGTCTTTGCTGACAAGAGGTATGAGAAAGGCATTTGAATTCTCAGGTTAGCATTACCAATGTATTAATGGCTGGTCAAAGTGGTGGATGTTGAGAGGTCACAGGGTCATCAGTTGGACTGGATCATGTTATGCATTAAGAGGTTCTGGAGCAGGTAGAACAAGCACTTCTTGTTCATATCATTGACAGGTACTTACTGAGCATCTGCCCTATGCCAGGAACTTTTCCAGATTCAAGGATAGATCAGCAAGAAAATGTCTCTGCTTTTTCCTCTTGCAGCACTCTCATGACAACAGTGGTTTTCTAGACTTGTGACTTATTGCATTGTGGCCCTGACAGTGGCAGCAACAGCACACTTGTGGCCAGCATTTCCTGATTGAAGAAGAAAGAGCAGTTCTCTTGTGGTCCTGCTCTGTGCTATGATTTTGTGAAAGTCCGAATCAAAGTTCTTTTCAACCCTCCTTGAGGTTTATAAGTTGAAGACCTCCTATTTTAAATTTCTTCTTGCTTAAACTAATTATAGAGACTTATGTTCTCAGCAAGGGAACAAATAATGACAATATTATTGGAGTAATTCACTCCTTCCCACCTGGACCACCTTGAGAATCCATTCATTCTTTAACGTCTATGCAGCTTGAATGTCACTTCTGACTGACTCTTACGTGGTTCCCATTCAAGTAATGGTTATCTCCCTTGACTCACCATAGAAATTAATTTGTGCTTCTTTTATAGGACTTATCAAGCCTTGTGACTTAGATACTGCTCTTGCTCTCCTCCTGCTGCACACACAAACCCACCAGACAGGGACTTGGTTTTATTTTTTTTATTTTTTGTTAGAACAACTCAGCAAAATAAAATTCTAGTTTATTGTTGGACAACTTTGTTTCACACATACATCAAACAGGCCAAAAAATAAAAATAAAATAAAATAAACGGCAACTTCATAGACAAAAAAGTGAAAAAAAAAAAAAAAGAAACCTTTTAATCTTTGGTCTTTTTAACCACTCATACAAACTAACTACATATAGTGAAGCTAAAGTACATACACAAAAAAAGTTACTGGAATACTTGGAATAAGATATTCTTATTGTTGTTGTTTTTGCTTTTTTTACAAGGTTTTTTTTTTTTTTTTTTTTTTTTCACTTTTGAGATTATAATGAACATGGTCACACCACAAGTAAAGTCAAAAGTAGGACAGAGAAGGCTCCAAAGGCTGGTTTGGTCATCCAAGATCATTAAAAAAGGGTGACTCCTAAAAAATATGTACAAAAATATAAAATGTAAATAAAAAATACAAATTTTCCTTTTGTAAAGTGATTTTAAGAAAAAAAGCAGGACCTTGGAAGTTTTGCTCCTTTTTTTCCTGCCTTGTTGCAAATTGATGTTGTGGTTTTGATGGGGTGGTGGAGAGCACGTGTCATCTGCGGGTGGCACTGCGGGCTGCGGGAGGTTGGGTGGCCTGGCCTCTCTACTCAAAGGTGACCACGTTTAGATTCTGAGATGGAAAGTAGAGGGCAAATAGGTCACGGCCACCTTTTATTTTTAGTTTAAGTTTTCCTTTTTTGCTGTCTAGTCATCCTCATTGGTCTGCTTCTTTGTATCAACATAATCATCCTACTCATCTTTAGCTGCCCCTTTGCCTGTAGCTGTCTCAGCCCTCCTCATCTTCATCTCCATCATCTTCCTCACCCTCACCTTCCTCCTCCTCCTCCTCTTCCTCTTCTTCATCTGCCTCGTTGTCAGTCTTCTGCTCCCCATTTTCCTCATTAGCATTCCCATTAGCAGGGGCATCTCTTCCATTCTCTGCATCCTCTACAACTTCCTTCTTCTCCTTTAAGTTCTTGGTGGCGATCTTGGAGTTAGTGTCCACGGCAGCATCTGACATGGTGGGGCATGCTGGTGACCCGATGCAGTGGGTTGTACTCTGTGACAAAGCTGCCAGAGTCCGAAGGGGCCGCCAAGGTGGTTGCGGGGAGTGGGGAGTTGGACCCAGGAACAATGCAAAGCTGGCTTTTCAGAGCAGCCGTTCGGGACTTGGTTTTATTGACCTTTATACTTCACTCCTACCAACAATTTATTAGAGTCACTCCTGTTGTACTCACTTACATATTACTAAAGAAAGCACACTTTTCCTTATTACAAAATGTTTTCAACATATTTACATCCTCTGTTCCTGATATGATGTATTAGTATCCTTATAAACATTTAGTGTGGAATTATCATTGAGTTTTATGTTTAAGGATAACATCAGAAATTAGATAATCCACACTCCTTTTTTTCCAGGTCAGGCATTTTGGGTCAGAAACAAATGTTTTCTTGTTTCATGTGGTTTTGTTTTATTCCACGGTAACGGATGATAGATTAACTTGACCTTGATCTAGTTTATTGATCCACTGAAAACACGAATCATCTTTGAGGTCCTCTGGGGT
This sequence comes from Sciurus carolinensis, assembly GCF_902686445.1. NCBI lineage: Eukaryota > Metazoa > Chordata > Mammalia > Rodentia > Sciuridae > Sciurus > Sciurus carolinensis. The sequence goes on from NC_062222.1 coordinate 45,198,629, forward strand.
TCCCCATGATTTTCAGGTGAGAGTATAACTGGTAACTGAGGAGCTTTCTCTTACTTCCCCAAAATTGAATTTATGACGACTTGGAATGCAGGGGTGGGGCTTTCTCCACATAGAGTAAGTGCTTTTGTCAACAACTAGGTTCACGCAGAGACACTAGATAAACTGTCAAATATTTGATTCTGATTCCATAAATTATATATCACTCTCTTCTACATTATAATTTCCCCCGTAAGGTGAAAAAATGTCACTGAAATATGAATGCATGTGCGTTTATTTATAAAATTGGAGCAAAAACTAGTTAGGTTAAGTATTAGAGAAGAATTTTTAAAAATTTCTTTTATTATGTTTTAAATTCAAAGATAACAATGCATGGTTTTGTTTTGTACAACAGGGTGCTTTGACATATAAATACATTGTTAAATAGTTAAATCTAGCTATTTAACAAGTGCATTCCATCACACAATTATCATTTTTGTGGCCAGGACACTTAACATCCATTTTTTTTAACACTCTTTAGGGATACAATATATTGTCATTAACTATAGTCATCTTATATAATAGATCTCTTGAAATATTTTCCCAATATCTCACTGTAATTATTGAAACCATTAACCAACATCATTCTGACCCTTTCCCCACCAACTACCCCAGACTCTCGGTACTACTGTTGTACTCTCCACTTCTATGAGATCAACATTTTTAGATTACACATGTGAGTGAGAGAATGTGATACTTCTCTATTTGTGCCTGACTTATTTCACTTAAGATAATGTTTCTCCAGTTCCATCCATGTTGTTGTAAATGAAAGAAAGATTTCATCTTTTTTACAGCTAAATAATATTCTGTTGTATGTGCATATATACTTATGTATATTTCTTTACTCATTCATCACTTGATGAACTCTTAGATGATTTCCATCTCTTGTCTATGTTGAATAGTGCTTCAATAAACATAGGAGGGCTAAAGTCTTTTTTTTTTTTTTTTTTTTTTTTTGGTACCAGGGATTGAACTCAGGGACACTTCATCTCTAAGCAACATCCCCAGCCCTATTTTGTTTTTTATTTAGAGACTGAGTCTCACTGAGTTTCTTAGCACCTTCCTGTCACTGAGGCTGGCTTTGAATTCACCATCTTCCTGCCTCAGCCTCCCAAGTCTCTGGGATTATAGGTGTGAGCCACTGTGCCCAGTGGCTGATATATTTTTGACAGATTAATTTTATTCCCTTTGGATGTATATCCAGTAGTGGGATTGCTGGATCACATGGTAGTTCTGTTTTAAATTTTTTGAGCAACTTCCATGGTGTCTTGTATAATGTCTTTACTAATTTATATTCCCACCAACAGTAATATGAGGGTCTCCTTTTCTCCACAACCTCACCAACAGTTGTAATTTGCTGTCTTTTGGATAATGGCCAACTAAGATAGGTTATATTTTATTGTGGTTATTGAGTTGAATATATGAGGTTCATGTGGTTTTGAGTTGCATTTTCTAGTGGCAAAGATGTTGAACATTTTTTCATATACCTGTTCATTATTTGTCTTCCACTGAGATGTGTCTATTCAAGTCTTTTGCCCATTTTAAAATTTATTTATTTCCTATTGCATTGTTTGAGTTCCTTATATATTTTGAATATTAACCCCTTATCAGATGTTAACCACTTGTCAGATGCAGATATTTTCTCCCGTTCTCTAGATTGTCTCTTCATTCTCTTAATGATTTCCTTTCTGAAAAGAAGCTTTTCAGTTCACTGCAACCCTATTTGTCTACTCTTGCTTTGTTGTTTTTGCTTTTCAGGTTTTTTCCCAAAATATCCTTGCCCGAACCAACATCATGAACCATTCTTTTTACTATTTCCTCTAGTAGTTTCACAGTTTCAGATCTTACACTTAAGTCTTCATTTCAATTTGAGTTTATTTTTGTACAGGATGAAAGAAAATAATCTAATTTTATTTTTCTGCATGTAGACGTCCAATTTTCACAATACTATTAATGTGACTGTATGTATTTGTGGCATCTTTGTAGAAAATTGGTTGACTGTAAATTCATGGATTTATTTATGGGCTGTTATGTTCCATTGGTCTATAATATTTTCCAATACCATGCTGTTTTGGTTACTATAACTTTGTAATATTTTGAGATCCAGTAGTATACCTCCAGCTTTGTTCTTTTGCTCAAGATTTCTTTGGCTACTAGGGATTTTGGGGGTTCTATATAAATTTTAGGATTTTTTTCCTATCTCCACAAAGAATGTCATTGGTATTTTGACAGGGATTTCATTGAATCTGTAGATTGCTTCATGTATTTTGAAATTCTAACAATATCCATTCTTTTAATTCATGAGAACAGAATATTTTTCCATTTATTTCAATCTCCTGCAATCTTTTGTCAATGATTTATATCTTGCATGGTAGAAATACTTCACTTTCTTAGTTAAATTTATTCCTCAGGCATTCTTTTGTTTTGGATTGGTTTTTGGAGATATTATAAGTGAAATTGTTTCCTTGATTTCTTTTCAGGTAATTAACTATTAATATATAGAAGCACTAATGATTTTGTATACTGACTTTGTATTCTGAAACTTGACTGAATTTGTTTATTCTAACAATTTTTGCTGGAGTATTCTGGGGTTTCTATATAGGATCATGCTATCTGTGAGCAAGGACAATTTAATTTCTACCATTCCAAGTTAAATGCCTTTTATTTCTTCTTATTGTCTAATTGCTCTAGCTATGACTTCTAATACCATGTTGAATAAAGGTGGTGAAAGTAAATATCCTTATGTTGTTGCAAATCTTAAAGGGAAAGTTTTGAATTTTTTCTACATTTAGTGTGATATTAGCTATGGGGACATCTGTATCAATTTTATTGTGTGATGGTCAAATCCTTCTAGGGACCTAATCTTTTTTATCATGAGGAGATGTTAAATTTTATCAAATCATTGATTCGTGTATGTCTGAACTATCCTTGCATGCCTAAAAAGAACCCCATTGAATTACGGTGAATGACCTTTATAGTGTGCTTTTGGATTTTGTTTGCAAGTATTTTGTTGAGCTTTTGTGAATCTGTGTTCATCAAGGATATGGACCTATGGTTTTCTTTTTCGTTGCACCCTTGTCAGTTTTGGTTTCAGGGTAATGCTGGCCTCATAGAATGAGTTCAGAAGACTTCCTTCCTCTTCAGTTTTTTGGAATTGTTTGAGAAGTACTGATATTATTAGTTTTTCTTCAAAAGTTTGGTAGAATTCAATGGTGAATCCATAATGCCTTGGCATTTATTTCACAAGAGACTTTTTGGTATTTGCCCAAACTCCTTAATTGTTATTGATCTATTCAAATTTTCAAATTCTTTATAATTCAAACTTAATAGTTTTTATGTATCCAGAAATTTACCCATTTCCTCTAGATTTTCCAAGTTTTAGCTTATACTTATTCATAATTATCTCATGATCCTTGATGTTTTTATTGTATCAGCTGTACTATCTCCTTTTTCATCTCTAATTTTAATTGTTTGGGCTTGGGGGCGGGGTTCTCTTTTTTTTTCTCTTAGTTTAGCTAAAGATTTGTTGACTTGATTTATCTTCCCAAAAGACTGATTCTTCATTTTACTTTTTAGTTTGTTATCTCCATTTCATTCATTACTGCTTTAATATTTATAATTTTTTCTACTAATTTTGAGTTTAGTTTGTTCTTGTTTTTCTAGTTCCTTAAAATGCAATGTAGGGAGCTGGACTTGTGATTCAGTGGTACAGTGTTTGCCTGGCGTGTGTGAGACCCTGGGTTTGATTCTCAGTACCCCATACGAATAAATAAAGAAAAAAGATCCATTGACAACTAAAAAATACTTTTAAAAAATCCAATGTAGAATATTTGTTGGCTATCTTTCTTCATTTTTTATTGCTAAAAATTTTCTCTTAGAAATGCCTTTGCATGTCTCATGTGTATGGTATGATCAATTTTCATTTTCATCTCTCAAGACATTTTAAAATTTTCTTTTAATTGATTTATGGGCCCATTGGTTGTCCAGAAACATGTTATTTAATTTCCATGTATTTGTAAATTTCTGAGGTTCCTCCTGTTGTTGATTTCTAATTTTATACACTGTGGTCAGAAAAGATGCTAGATACAACTTTAATCATCTTAAATTGGATAAGACTTGTTATCTAGCCTAACATGATTTGTCCTAGAGAATTCCATGTGCACTTGAGAAGGATGTGTATTATTTATCTGTTGAATGGAATGGCTATAAATATCTATTATATTCATTTGATCTGTAGTTTAAAATATAAACATCTTTGTTGACTTTCTGAGTGATTTTTTCATTGCTGAAATTGGGATACTGAAGTCCCCTACTATTATTCCTACTATCATACTATTATTACTGTCTGTCTCTCCTTAGATCTATTAGTATTTTCTTTATATAAATATAAAGGGCCAATTCAGTGTGACAATAGAGCAATTATAAATACATATATAAGTAAATCTGTAAATGTATTTTTCTATGTATATATGTATTTTTTCTTGCTGAATTGGCCCTTTTATCATTATAAAATGACATTCTTTTTTTTTCTTTTTGTAGTTTCTGACTCAAACTCTATATTATTTGATATAAGTATAGCCACTCTTGCTCTAAGTGTACATTTGCATGGTATATCTTTTTCCTTCCATTTCATTTTTCGTCTATGTATGTTCAAAAAAGAACTTTAGTAGAGTTTTTCTTTAGCACTTAACCTGTTTTACTGTAATATATTGTCCCTCTCTCTCCCAGAGGAGAGTGGAATCTATGAGGGCAGGACCCATGTCTTTAGGTTAGTATATTTAATTTCTTATAAGGTGCTTGACAGAGGTTGTGGGATTTTTGTATACTTGATGAACCTTTTAGGACAGATATATGCCATCTTCAAGATAACAAATCATGAACAATTTCAAATTAAATCTAGTTAGACCAACTTCTTTTATCTCCTTGCACTGAGTTTGTTTACTGTGGAAATGACAGTTACTTCCTACTAGTTCATGGATTATCTGTTTCACTTTAGCAAGCTTCTAGAGCCTTTTAAAATCATTCATGAAGAGAAAAAAGTTATTTTCTCTATATAATTTCTTTGCAAACATCTCTCACTTCTCTTTCCAAAACTGTTCCACACAGTTTGAAGTACCTAGAGCACAGGCATGTTAGCACTTTGAAATGACCCCAATTAACAAACTTGACAATTGCTTCAACAAATACAGTCAAAAGTGGTAAAGGTCCATTTTTAAGTGGTACTTCTGAGAAGTATGAACTTATAATGGAAAACATACTCACATAATCCCTTGTGAACAAATCATCTTGAAAATTAGTACTATACAAGCAAGTTAGGTATAAAACACTGTGGTTTTCAAAGAGCCCACACATGTGAACTCCAGGCTGTAATGTGATTTGGTTCCACGTTTGCATCCAGGGTTGATGAATAGGATCTATGAATGAAGACCAAAGAATATGAAATCCAATTATTTTGGAGTTTCTTCATCAAATGAAGTTCATACACAATGATTCATACATACTTTAGAACAGGGAGAATAAGCCATGAGGATATTTCTTGATCTAAATTCAAAGACAAATTCAAAGGCAAAGTTAAGTGAGTGGTAAAAAAAGAATCAGATTTTGTTCTAGGATACTTAGCTCACTTATCTTTTTGTCATATTTCTCAAGTGAGTTGGAGAGTAGATAATGGGACATTTTTGGATTAGTTTTATTGATCCCAGGTAATAATACAACTTTTTACATCTCAGACTAGCAAAAGAAAAAAAGATAAAAGGGATTCTTTTCCTTTGAGAACCTCGTCTTAATTACAAATGTGTGTTGACCATAGATCAGGGCCACTCTATCCTTTGACACACATATTGGAGATCTAGGTCCTATAGCAATTAAAGTGTTAACTTGATTCATTAATGCAGGGAATATTCACGATTTTCCACCTTGGAAGAGACAGATTCTGTCATCCCTTTAATAGAACTCTGCTGGAAATCAAACACAATTTTTATTCTGGGGAATGATTACTGTGTCTTGTTTAATTCTCTCCTAACAAATGTCAGCACTAATGTATTACAGATTATTCAGTCAATTTGATGGTTCCAGGTGAAAGAAAGGAACACAAATCTCTTCTTTTAGTGTAAAAAGGGTCAGCCGGATGACTTCCCCTGCAGGAGCCGAGATGAGGCTTGACATGAATCAATCAAGAAGGCTCAATTTTACAGTTATAGTGCCTAATGCCTAAACATGAGCGTATGGGTGGAAATTAGCACCCGATTATGAGCATACATGATCTTCCCCTGGAAGACAATAATATTGGCATTAAGCTTCTCAAGAGGGAAGATGCTGCTGGTTTTTAATATGTCTTAAATTATGTCAGGAAAAACACTGGAACATCACACAAAAGCCACAGTCAGTGTCTATTGCTATCTCATAAAGCTGGAGATCTTTACAACAATATTGACACAGGAGCAGGCAAGCAAATGTCAGCCAATATAACATATGAAATACTTAACGTAACCAATTTTCACCTGTCAATCAGCAGGGAATAATGACTGATGCAAGGAATCAATACGCCACAATTGAATTCCAGCTCACAAACTTGTTTCGTTCTGTGCTATAAAAGACTGTCAAATGTCACACCCCAAGAGATGCAACAGGATTCCAAAGATTTATTTATTTCAAGCTCTGAAGTCTATTAGCAATAGTGCTCCTTTGCTATTGGAAATAGAGCTTCAATGACATTAAATTTTCAGAAATGACACCTCACTTTTCTGACAAATTAATGATAGGACTTCCTTAGCCCCATATTTATTTATTTTTGCTAACATGAAGTACAATTATACTCAACCAATTCATGGGATTTCAGAAAGCAAATATTTGACATAATTTGTCAAGTAAACTGCTTGCAAAGCCAACTAGTCTTAAACAAGTTGTCCTATATGTGGTAAATAGAAATTGCATAAGATAAACCTTAAGCTTTATGGTAAAGCCAATTAGGCCAATGCTTGATAGCAAATTAAGTCTTTAAAATTTTGTCTTCTTCATATAACAACATTCAAATCTATTCCCTCTACAGAATGATAACTTGTAGAAAAAAAATGAATTTGTGTGAAAATGGCTGTTACATAGAACACAAAAAATTTATTTTTTCCATGATAACATTTTATATGATAATTCAAACCTATTTTTTAAAAAATTAACTTGGTAGTAATAAAAGATGATTTTAAATGTAATTTTGATGTTGTAGCAACTAGGAAATATGCTTTTTGTAAATGGGAGAAAGACAAAACATAGTTGCTCTCTGCTAATCCTCAGATAGTCCAACAGAAATGTTTCTTCTTTACAAACCTATTCTTTTATATTTTGGTAAATATTCTCCCTAATCAAAGAGGAAAAACACGAATGATTAGTTTTACAAAAGGAAGAAAAATATTTCAATGTTAATTTCCTGCAAAGCAGTGTTTTTCCCCCATTCAAGCTGAGCAAAATGCAATTTACCTATATTCTCAGAAAGATGAAGTGACACTCTAGTTATCTGCCAAGATCCATTCATATGTAGCAGAAATGTAGGAGCTTCGCACCATCACCAATGGCCATAACCACAGAGAAAAGTCAAAACTTGCTACTTTTCTTGCAAGAGCTCACAGAGCTATCTGCCAAATGAGCACTATAGTACAGTGCTCTTAAATCAGTCAAGCCCTTACCTGTGGCTCTTCACCAGGTTTTTTCACAGAGCGCCAATGTGGTGGGGACCTTATACTAGAGAGACTCTTGACTCCACCTGGACTGATGCTTCAGATAGCTTTTATGACCTCATGACAACTCCTATTATAAAGTTGATCTGACTTAGTATTCAATGTTTAAAAGGATTTTTTTTTTTCTTTCTCTGTATTTGGAATAAAGGTAGGTAGATAAATCCAAATGGAGTCCATTGAGAATTTGTTGTTTGTTTATGAACAGACAAGCAAGATGTCTGCATTGTTTATAAATGGGAATAAAATACTGTTAAGGCAGAGTTACTCGTGTGACTGAGTGGACTGATTACACCCAGAGAGAACATCTTGGCAGTGCTGCTGTATCCTTCATTTGTTCTTCACTGAAAATGATAACATCGAACTGTAAAAGTTGAGATTGAAAAGCCACTAGTGTGTTGTCTAATTTTAACTGCAGAAGCTGCTCTGCTCTCTTGGTGACTTTATGAGGGAATAAGATTATAGGTCACAAGAGCGTCTTTATTTCCCACCTGTAGCTCCTAACAACATTTTATTAAGGATTTTCCCATCTTCTCTCTCTGACCTATAGAGGTTGAAATCCTAACAGCTGTTACAAGACCCTGACCAAAATGGTATTAACATAGATTAGTGATTCTAAAATGAAGTGTCCTTTATCAGAGTTCTATTTATGGATGGCTACTAATATTTTTACAGTGCTAATAAGATAAACATGATATATCATTATGTAAATAGAATAGGAGCCCTTAATACGGTTAAACACTTAGAGCTTCGTGTTTGCTCCACAGAAAATCCACACCAAGCTATTGTTATTTGAAGGTTTAATGTTAATTTGTAAAACAAACATGTTGGAGAGTAGCCCATAAATAACTTCTTGACATGCGGCTCCTTCCTGACTCCCTTAGATGGTTTCTTAATTGCTCGCTTACTGACTCTATCTCCAAAATAAAAACTCTGGGGAAGATTTTAAGTGCACATATAGTATACACACTTATTGCAGGATATAAATTCTCGTTTTCAAGGATCATTTTTGAGACGAGCTGTATGATTTCTTGCCTGGATAGTTTTGAAGAGTAATGGGATGATATTTGCGAGGCTCTTGGAAAATAAGGAAAGGTGCTAAGTACCCAGTACTATCATTGGTGTTCACTCAGGGACATACTTTAACTGAATAAAAGTAAACACAATAGAATAAGGACTCCCTGTTCACTACTCTAGTAGACTGAAAATTAGAGGTAACACATGGGTCATTGGAATGTGTGAGGTTTGTTCTTTCCTAAGATTGCTTTATGCCCAAGCCAATGCTACTCCCTTTTTTATTTTTTTTTTAAGAAATGAAATGTATTTTCCAGACATTATGTCATCAATCCTAAATCAATTTAACTCCAGATACAGTCAAGTTAGAGTATCTTGAGGATTTTGTGTCTCTTAGATTTCATTCCTAAAATTGTTGACTGGAACTTCTGCTACTATTAGGCAAATCGATTGTAGAGTCCACTTTATTCTTTTTTCCTGGTAGTAAAATTTGAAAAAAAACAAAGTTCCATTTTTTTTTTTCTGTAGTCAGATGGAGGACTTGAGAACACTTTGACAATAATTGTGTTTATATGAAACAGATCAAAAAAAAGTCAATCCTGTGTTTTCAGTTGTTTTAATGACAAAATTGGATTGTCTGCAGAGCTGATTCAATCAATAGTGGAGAAATCAGTTGATATGGCAGGAAAAAAGTGGGTGGAAAGAAGACCAGCAGATTCACTGCAGTCATGACCTGCTTACTTATGAAACAAATAGCTAACGTGCCGTTTGTATTGAGAAATATTTCTCTAGACTGTTCTCGTGAATATGAATTATATAAAGATAGTAGAGGAAAAATAACAGAGGCTATCTTTAATAATTCAGACGAATCAGATTGAGAAGTCTCCAAAATTGTTTCAAACACTTTTTCCTTTTTAATTTGAATTCCTTGCTAATGGGAAGGTGTAGTTCCTGAAAATCATAAGCAATAAATAACAGTAATGGCGTATCTCCAGGGCATATATTAAACAAAATAGGAAGTGAATCATCAAAATTAATTCAAAATGATTTTATTTTAGATGTTTTCTCTAGTCTCCCTTTATCCATCCTGTTCTTTTTTTTATATAATGTAATCCTTGCAGGGAAATCTGAATATTCTAATCTGTACCATTTTCTTTGAATTTAAAAGGTTTACAATGCAAATGTCAAATTGGACAGAATTGGTGTTATGGGTTGAATTGTGTCTCCCTAAAAGATGTTGAAGTCACTACCTGTATTTCCTATAAATGCAATGTTGTTTTGAGGTAGGGGTTTTGTAGATAATCAGGTTGAGTGGGTCATTAGGGTGAGTCCTAAACAAATATGATTGCATCCTTATACAAAGGAGAAATTTGGACACAGGGAGAAAGCCCTGTGAACACAAGGGACCTCCAGGCATACAGCAAGTTGTACCTTTTCTTGAACATGTCTCAGGGTGACAGAGTGGTACCAGTTGTACTTAAAAGTGTGATATGCAGGGTCAATTTCTGGAGCTTTCTGAATATGGTAGGTGTTATGGTTTGGATGTGAGGTGTTCCCCAAAAGCTCACATGTGAGACAATGCAGGAAGGTTCAGAGGAGAAATGATTGGATTATAAGAGTCTTAACCCAATCAGTGAATTAATGCCCTGATAGGGCTTAACTGAGTAATGATTGAAGTGGTAGGGTGTGGTTGAAGGAGGTGGGAATTGGGGTGTGGTTATGGGATATAGATTTCCTATCTGGAGAGTGGAGTCTCTCTCTCTGCTTCCTGATGATGCAAACTGCTTCCTTCGGTCATACTCATCTGCCATGATGCTCAGCCTCACCTGCAGCCCCGAGGAATGGAGCTGGCCTTCTGTGGACTAGAACCTCTGAAATCGTGAGGTCTCAAATAAACCTTTCCTCCTCTAAAATTGTGTTGGTCAGATCATTTTAGTCACAGCAGCAAAATAACTGACTAAAACATTAGGTCTTTATATATACTTGGGTGATATCACACTGATATTTTCCAAGGAAGAGAAAGGAAACTTTTTTCCTTATGAGTGATCATTACAAAAATATATTTATTTGCTATTTTATCTATAAGAATAAAAAAATAAGAAATTCCCACTAAAATGCAGCTATAAATGTAATCAGTGATAGAGCTTGTGTAAAATAGAATAGCCCCAGTTTTGTCATGTTTTTAAGGAAACTGGATCATTTCAGTCAAATTATATTATCCAAGATAGCTCAATGGCTTTGTGTTATTGCTTATGCAGGGTCCTTTTGACTATTAAGTACTCAAGGTCAATGCCTTGATGGAATTGATCTATTCCTCACCAAAAACTTCTCTCCAATACTGAATATAAGTTAACATTAAGTGGACCCCTTAAAACCACAGTGAACACCCTGGATGAAAAGAATATATGTATTTTTTTTTGTTTTATAGTTTTGTGTCTTATAGGAAAATTGCATAAGCACAGTTTTTTTTTAATATTCTCATTTCTGTCATAGTTGATCATTATTTTGAGATCATGACCCATCTAGACAGACCTCCCAATGTATTTGTATATGAATTAATATCAGAGAAAATGTGAAGCTTACTGTTAAATATGTAATAATCTAAAACTTCTCTCTGTTTCATTTCTAGTTATCTGCTTTCATAGGTGAGAAACCTTGACACAGCCCAGTAAACCTGGAAAAAAAATAAAGTCAGGGAAGAAATGAGAAGTGTACCCTACCTTCTGATTGGTAGCCTGTGGTAACTATTCTCCAAATCAAACTTCCTGTCCTGAACTTAGCATGTAATATCTATTGGGTTGAAAATGATATTTTTGAAGCCTCTTTACAATGCCAAAAGTACCATTATGTAGCCTACTCTCTTTATTAAAAGATAATATTAAAAGGTTATGGAAAGGCAAAAGATTAAATCATTTAAAGTAAAAATAAGGGCCTTTTGCAATTGAATTCTAGCCTGCATTTTATAAAACTAAAATGAGTTTATTTTGCTAAGTCAAGCAGTAAAAAGAAGGAAATACTTCTCTTTTATAGCCATGTACCTCTAAAATCACTGTCCAAGAATTTTCCAGCACTCACATTTTTAGTCTACTGAGACTGAAAATATGCAGATAAAGTTAAGATAAAGCAGCAAAGATTCCACAATGTAACCAACTTTTACATACACAGAGGAAAAACAAACCAATAGACTTAATACAATTTTTTTAAAAAACATGTCCTCATAAAACTGTCATTCAGAAGCCAGTAAGGACTTTACTTATCTACTTAATTTTGGACTTTAACAAATCCTCTAGGCAGATGTTGATCAAAATAAGCAAGGACTTTCACACTAGTCAGCTAGAAAGCTGAGGTGACTTGCAGTGGGCCCTTCTCCTAGGAAAATATTCATCAGGTTGCCCAAAGTCTCCAATAATACTGGCATCTTACAAACTCAGAGGAATATGGAAAACAAAACAAAACAAAACGGGCATAGGTAGCAAAATCAGAAAGTTGGTCCAAAAGCTATTTATTAAACATCTATAAGGTATCCAGAACTTTTCCACAAGCCACAAAGATTTTCTTCCTTCACCAAAGTCAGGATCGTCATAAAAATTGGTATGCTTCTTTTTGACATGTCTCACTCCACAAAGAGTATCTGGCTATTGGCTAATACTGTAGTCAACTATTCTAGGGTCCCCAGTTTTGCTCCCATACCTGCAATGGGAAATTTGGATTTTGGGGAATAACTTTTGGTTAATTTACAGAATAGCATTTATCATCTCCAAATCATCTTTTCCAACTTTTCTATTTTAATGAAATGTATCACAATTATAGATTATACATTGTTTTAAAAAGTCACAATTCTTTTATCAAAGAAAAGGCACTAAATTTGTACATCATCTCTCAAATTTGTTCACTTTAAAATATGCTTTAGAACTAGTATTGTTCTAGTATTGAACCAGTATATAAATAGCATTTATTATTTTTCAGATTAATATACATTCTAGTGAATGAAGCTTTTCTGTTATGCATATAATGATATTACTCATACAGATTGCTTAGTCTTTCTGAAATTATTATAATAATACTTAAAACCAAAGAGTCTTAGATTTTAGGATATTAGAGGTCAGTACATTTTATTTTTAAAACTGTAGAAGTGTGGGAGAACCAGGAGTAGTGTTATTTTGCTTTTTATTTTGCCAAGTGAGGATGTTGTTTTCAAAAATCTAAAGCATGTCACCATTATTTTATAACACAAAGTAACTTTATCATACAATTAGGAAGTCAGGTTCTTAGACATAAAGGTGTATATTCATAAAGCAGGATAGCTGACAACTTTAGTTTCACAGACATAAAAATCTTGTCCAATTTTTATTAGTTTGTCCTGAACTTGTGAAGACATGATTAAAACCAGGCATGGCCTGAGAACTGGCACATGCAAACCACAATGTTACATTTCTCTAAGAGGAGATGGAAAACTAAACGCCAAGCATGCTTTTTAGAAAACACCTGTTCTAAATTAAGGACGCCTGTGTAAGGTTTTGGCTATCTAGCTATCTAGTCACAGTTATAATATGTGAATGTGTTTTAAGAGACAAACTTTTCTTTCTTTCTGTAGCCTGAATTTATATGGCTGTTCAGGTTAAGTGCCTCCATATATGTCCATAGAGACCTAGGGGTGTTAGGCTGGTTGTCACCCAAGGAAAAAGTCAAAAAGTCATGCTGGCTGTATTAGTGATAATTTTCAAACCTCTCAATTTTACCCTTACTTTCATTTCTGGAGACCAAAAATAAATTATCCACCAGTGACAGAATTTGGATGGGTGCTGTTGCAAAATTTCTGAAATTATCTTGGATTTTTTTTTTTCCCAGTAAAACGTGCAATGATGTTGACTTCACTTGTGTTTATTTTGGACTAGAAATATAACAATTTCTTTGATTTCCATAGTTAAGAAAACATAAGAATTATTTTTGGATAGTATCTTATTTTGGACAGTTTTTTTTTTTTTTGAGAGAGAGAAATCAAAACTATAAAAATGTGCTTTTTAATTTTTTCCTTTTAGTTTTTCCTTTATTGTGCCTGTGAAGTAAAATAGGAAAAATGTATATGATTGTTTATACATACACATATTATTTTAATTATAGTGCAATAAGGAACTATTTAATGTTTAAAGTGAAATAACAAACTATAATGTTAAAAAGTTGATTAAATACCTTAAAACATTGGCATCTTTTCTCCTAAAATTTCAAGATGGACTTCATTAAGAGCATAAAAATTTTGTAATTTTCATCCTCACTCAAATTAAAAGTTTATATCTGTATAAGTAGTATGAAATTAATTAAAATGCATGAAATATGGAATTTTTAGCATTATATCCAAAGTTCAGGATTCTGACAAAATCGTGCTATTAAAAATTCCTTCTTTATCTCAAGCAGACTTTCAATAAAACTATTTCAGAAAATGCAGAGTGACAGAACAGATTTTCAACTTGTATCTAATGATCTTATTTCTGTGGGTTTTACTGAAGACCTTAACATTTTTATGTAATGTGGCCGTAAATGGCAGACATACTTATTCAATTGAAAACCTTTTTCATTTTTAATGTTCAGTTCATACAATTATGTTTAGAGATGAGAGAGTTGACAAAGTGTGAGAACTAAAATATTTTAAGTTGAAGTTGTATAACATGCATGTGTAATTGGACCATGAATGTTTTAGACCTGGATGATTTGGGCTTTGCCAATCCCATACAGAAGTGTGAGGCTGATACTATTTTTATACTTATAGCATAATAAATATGGGATGCAGCTACTAAAAGTATTTTATCGTATATTATGAAATATCGTTTTTTTTCCTCAAAGGATAATTTACTGGATCTGTAAGGAAAAACAAAAACAAAAACAAAAACAAAATAAAAAAAACACAGAAAAAAAAAAAAAAAAACAGCCATGATATCATGATACTCAGTAGTCTTCAAGTCTTTCCAACTAGGTAGAAAAAGCACTTTATAAACTCTAAAGCTCATTAACCTCCACAAAATGCTGGTGAGTTAGGTGGCAAATGTTACTCTCCTCAGTTCATAGACGAATGAACTGAAGCACTGAGAGGTTAACTGATTTTTCCAATTCACAAAGCAAGTCACGGCATAGAGGGAGGTCACACAGAATTCTTGACTACTGGTTCACATGGGGCTCCACTCTCTGTACAACATGGTTTATTAAATAAATACCTATTGATTATAATTTTCTGGATAATGTCCTTTAGCATTTGTCCAAAAAATGAGCTCATGACACACTGATACTACAATCACTAAAAGGACACATAACTGCCTTTTTACCCAAATATAATGATAATTTGAATCACTGAAGTTGAATAATGAAAGAAAAAATTCCAGTCTTTCTCTATACTATAAGAAATATATGAATATTTTGAAGGAATTCATTGTTTTCAGCTGTTGGTAAGACGAACACCACTTTAATGTGTCATCTGTGGAAGAGCTTTTCAGTGTCCTGAGAGGGGAGAAAGTTATGTGCATTCTTTTTTACCTACTCCAATACAAAATAAAAAAAAAAATTCCTTTTTTAAAAAAATTATTGATAAAGAATAGGTACTCTATGTGATAAAGCACATTTTCATAATATTGTTAAAGTTAGGTTATGAGTATATAAGGGTTATTTTATTATTTTTATCTCCCATCATTACTATTTTATGTTCTATATAATATATCAAAATAAATTATGAATGCACTAACTGGAACATATAAAAATAATTATTCAAAATAAGAGGGAAAATTTTAAAAAGACATACTCATTTCAGAGTAAAAATATAGATATATTTTTATATATATTTATATAATTTATATTATATATTATTTATATATTTATATATAATTTATATATAAATATATATTATATATATATATATGTTCCTATGTATACATATGTTAGTTATATATCACATACTTTGACCAGTGACCTAGTGGTATTGTATATCAAAAGCTGCTAGATGAATAGAATATTCTCAAACTGAAAAATATTAAAGAGTGATCTCATATATTAGGTTCATATTTTTATGACAAAGAGGAAAAATGAAGTGAAATAATTTGCTTAGTATTAGTCAATATGGTCCTAGGGAATTCTATAGTAATGTCTCTTTGGAGATCCCATTCTTATGGTTTCAGACAACTGTGGCTTGTGTGAACAAATTCCAACAACCTCCTTTTCATGATTACAGTGAAATTCTTAACAATTCAATTATAGCCTGAAGAATTCAAATCAAGGGGAGAGAAAAGGAGACAAGCAGGAGGAAAAGGAAGGAAGGAATGGAGAAGGAACCCAGTATAAATGCTAGACCAAAATAGACTCAGGAATTTCAAATCCATCCTGCATCTTTCCCTCTGTCTTTCTGTCCATCACTTAAAGAATGTTTTTCAATTTTTTTTTTTACTTTTACTATTGCAGTGGCATCTATATGAATCTTCCCTATCTATTTCCTCTAGCTTCAGTCTATCCACATGCCATTAATGGAGTCTTCTTTCTAAATGTAATGCCCTGTATATTAAATCCCCTACTCACAAACTTTTAAGGGTTCTGTTTTCTATTACTTAGGTAAAAAATTCTCACTTGGGAACCCCATCCTTCCCAGTATGATGGTAATAAACTTGTCCATCTGCATTTCCAATTTTTCTACTCTTCCATATTGTATATTTAACCCAAATTACCTCTCAATTTTTCTGAATATACCTGTGCTCTCAAACCATGCATGTACGAATGCACACATGGATACAGCTTTTGCCATTGTAAGTGCCTTGGATAACATGTTTTCTCTGCCTTCTGTCCTGCCTTTATTTTTGTAGCCTTCATAATCAGTCCTACTTCTCACTCCACAGAGATACTGGAGAGATGTCTCATTAGTAAAGAAAGAATAGGAAACCTTCCCTTTCCTGGTAATCTTAGATATGGGTTCTCTGGTAGGTCTACTTTTGAAATAACTAGTGGTAGAAATTTTCCCCAAATTTTCTCAGTTACCAGAAGTAGATTAAGGACCTGTCTTATAAACCTTATACTGCTTTATTTTAGTGTAGAAGGAATTGAATCTGGTGCTTGGTTTAAGATGATCCTTAGTCCTAGCATGTTAGTTCCTTGGAAATTATAGAACAGACCTGCCCCCTCAAAAAAACTGGTTGGAATATTTGGAACAAAAGCTATAGATAGGTTAAGGACCTATCTATGAGCTTGCTTTATTGGTTGTTTTTCAAGCCCTCGATGTTGATGTTTGAACAAAAGGACAACAAGAAGATGTGGCTGTCTTGGGAGATAAAGCCTGAGAGTTAGTCATGTCTGTAACAGTTGTGACCTGCTTGAAACACACAGTATTCCTCTTATAATGTGTCCTTTTAGTTAAAAGTGACCTATTCCTTCTTCTTTAAGGAAGCTATGTTGCAAATTTTAAATCTTCTGTCAGAGCACACATTAACCCTGCCAAAAAAAAAGGAAGGAAGGAAGGAAGGAAGGAAGGAAGGAAGAAAGATGATCTGTGTGGTTTACAGAGGCAAGCATATGTGAAATATTTTAAAAGATACTAATTTGCAAAAGAGTTAGAATTAGGTGGGTGCGTTGTGATTTTGAACAGAGTATAGGAGCACATTGAATATGAAGATATGCTCGTGATTTTCCTCTTTTGGAAATTTTCATGTTGTCTTTAAAGCCTATAACATATTTTCTATAACTTCCAATGCTTTCAAAATACTGCACATCCCTCAATATTTCTCTCAAGAGGAAAGAATCCCAATTCTGATTCTCTCTCATCATGGTTTACTTCTCATAAGGTCACTTCTCTTAGACATTCATCTTCGCTTTGTATAATTATTGGTGTATTTGTTGCTACTAATGTCTCTCCTCCCATCAGGCCTATAGTGGACTAAAACTTCCTTCCTGAAGTGACTGTATTATTTATTTTTTGCCATTGCACTTTCTTGACATAGTCATTGCTTGCGGTGCAAATCTCTTTTTTTTTTTAAACTGTCTGTCCCCGCATAGTCATTCTCCTCTAGTAAAAGTGTTTCAAGCTTTTTTGGAGAAACCAATTCTGCTTGTGAGGTGATAAGAATGAGGTATGTGGTGTGGAATTGTCTGAACTGACATAGGTATGGGGCAATGATATCCCTGTATTCTAGACCAGGAAGTCTGCAATTTTCATTATGTGGTGGCCAATCATTGAGTAGATGGTAATATATTCATCTTGGAATGCAGACAACATGATGAGCAAGTTTAGAGACTTAGGGACTTTGTTAAAAACATTTTCAGAGGTTCCTCCTTTGTGAACTAACAAATCTATATGGCTTTAGAGCCCAATGACATCAATCCTTGGAGAATTAAAAAAACTGAAATCTGTCTTGGTTCCAGGTAAAATAAAAGGATGGGAGTGAAAGGGTGAGACTGTAATGGGACCTGAAGAAAGTCTACCAAGTCTTCCCTGCTGTTTATCTTCTCTTCCAATCAAAGGGAACAATTGCTACCAGTATAAAGAATCAAAAACTAACATGTATCTTGGTATAAAGGGACGAATGGACTATGTTAACCACAATCCATGTAATAGTTGCATATTTTGCTCAGGAAATCTGAGAGGAAATTCAGGGTTTGAAATGAGAATTTAGAAGTGCAAAGAAAGGATATACATATTTTCTAGGGCAAGAAAGAGAAAAAAATACTTAGTTTATATTTGCAGTCCTTTTTTCTCCATTTAGAAGGGTTTTTTTTTTTTTCCCCCAGAGCATAATTTAAATGGAGGAAAATAATGGTTGAACCTAATAAAATAATATTCATGAAGTTTGTCTTTAATTGCATCTGTTCCTTTTGGTTCTTATGCTCTAACAGTAAACGCTTGGGTGCCCAATAGCCAAGGGCCCATGAGAAATCTTAGGGACCAAAGTAAAATGCAGAGCCCTAACCTCAGTATAATTTTAAAAGGTGTTGAAACATAAAATAAGATGAACAATTTAAATGAGTATTGAACTTTTTAAAATTCTATCCTTTTTTGTGGATATTTTATGTTGATTTAATTACGAAAAGAAATCCTGCCTTTGCTTTGCTAATACCTTGACAAGTATTTAGTAATCGTAACTGCAATGGCTTTATGCTCTTCTCACAACCAAAGTCTTTCTTACATGATTCAGTTATTAGCATTAAGATTTAAGTAACAGATCAAATTTAAACCAATGTTTTACCAGGAGGAATGTCAGTTTGCAATGTTCAGTGTCTTTTATTAGATTAATTTGTGTCATCTGGTAGAAAGGGAGTAATCTTGGAGAAAGTAAAGATTTCTCATGGTGACTTTTTGTTTTGGCCTTAAGCTTCTGAGTCATACAGAACAAGATCAGCACTTCCCAGCCCCCTTCTTTTCTTTGTTGAAAGGAAGTCAATGAAGTTTATAGGTTCCTTCTGAAAAGAATTATGGAAGTCATTCCAAAGATGGAAACAGGGGTCAGGAATTGGGGGTAGGACTTGACATGAAATAATCAAGCTACTCTATGTTCCATGAGGCTCTTTTTGACTCTCATCTCACTCTGGGTGTTTTAAACTCTTTAATCTGGCCCACATTGTTTTTGATGGATGTCCAGTCAACTTTGGTGTCTTCTGCTATGTATGGAACCTTGTATAATTTACTTAATGTCTGTAAAATAAAGGAATTAGACTTGATTTATTACCTTGTTCATTTAATCTTTCCACAAATTTTATTTAGTGCTAAGTACCGGGAACTTTTCTAACAGATGAGACAGTGCAGATAAATAAGACAAATCTCTGCCCTCATGGAGTTTATGGTCCAGCGGCACACGGTTTCAAAATCCTTGATGTTTTAACATTTATGATTCCATGAGCTCCCCACAGACATTGCACAGGGTATGGAGAAGGTGGGGAGGCAGGGAAGGTATAGAGTGGAATTTGCTTTGGATCTCATCTCTTCTTCCTTTACCTGACATCTCTGAGATTACGAAAGCAAGATTTGGCCAAAAGGAAGCTCTGTCTGCCTCCAGGGGTCAGTCTCTCCTTGAGAATCCTTCCCCGAAACTCTTAAAGTCTCTTTGAAAGGATTGCAGATACTCAGGTAGAAAGAAGTCTTCACCAATTTTACTTGCATAGGAAACCAGTTCTAAGTTTTCTTTCAATCGTGAACTGAATCTCAAGCAAGCATTTCCCTTTGATTGAGGTAGAGGGGCTTGTGAGGGTGTGTATGATTTCCACGTTTACATGCACTTTCAAATGGCTTTGAAACCTAGACAAAGATTTTTGCCGTAGGCCACTAAGGGAGTGAATATCACAAAAGGGATTAGAATGCTGTACTTTAATAGCATCAGATCTTGTGTTGGGGTATTAGATCATACTTTTAATTCAAATATCTTCACGTGTGCAATTCAAGGCAGAATCACGAAGGCACATGACTTAAGGAGAAAAAGTTTGGGTTTAATTTAAAGTGAATCTGTTATAATTTATCTGAAACACAACTGTAGAAGATTCTCCATGCAACATGTAAGTTTTCTAGCCCCACCAAGAGGCTGCCACAGCCGCAGGTGTGTGCCATCTATGGACCATCTTCCTAGGACTGAGAAGCCCCTTCCTCCATGATGTCCTGTCCTGGAAACTCTTTTAGCAATTAACAAAATGAAAGCTTTCTATTTCTGTAATTTTTACTCTTTAGGAAATGGAATTTAATTTACAAAACTGTCTGCAACTAATTAAAATGAGTAGTCACTGTTGGTTTGAAATGGATTATCTCTGAGAAAAATCACACTACAAACTGTCAAAAGAGGATTTGTATTCTGGTTCTGAAAAACACATCTCCTTCCATTGTAAATGTTTTCTCTGTTCAGTAGACTGATGCTCATTCAAATTAATGGAATCTGAAACCTGAAGTCACACACTAAAGATGATTGATAATCAAGGTTAGTGTTATACATAGATGCTTTATTTCAGATTATTTTTGAAAGCATTCTTATTCCTTTATTCCATTGCCTCCCCTTTCTTTTGTTTTTGACAATTATTTCTATTGTGCAAAATACAACCAAAGAAGTGCTGTTTTAGACTATTTAAATTAATTAATAAATTTATGGACTGGAGATGTAGATCAGTGGTAGAGAGCTTGCCTAGCACGTGCAAGGCCCTGGGTTCTATTAGTAGCTACACATACATACACACATGCATGCACACACAAATGCAATAAATTTAAAATATATTTTAGCTCACCACACATTTTCATTAAGGCTGTCCACACTTAATCAATTTCACTTTAGTGTTCATCCTGATAACACTGTTTTTGTTGAAATAGAACATTTCATATCATGCTGCCAATTTTCAAGGAAATTTCTATGTCTGAATTCCACCCCATTTTCAGGGAACCTAAGTCTTTTCAAGTGTATTCTGGAATTTCAATTCTACTGCATGTAAATACTCTATGGACTTCCTTTCCTGCTTTGATCAATTTGAATTAATCTGGTTAATCTAAGGATAATTAAATAGGTCCACCAACATTCATCATTCTTAAAGAGTTGATAGCAGGTAGGGTTCACAATATACCTGCTTCTATACCCAGTACTCAAATCTTTCCTCAGTAATTCAGTCAGCTACCAAATGAATTAAAGGATCAAGAAATAATAAAAACTAAAAGGAACTTGTTATTTGAATTTAAGTGTGAGTAACCTACTTCTCATAAATGTAATGGAATCTAAACAAAAGTATTGTTTCCATAAATTTGGATGAAGAAAAATTATACAAAATTAAGTGAATCTCAATAACGCAAGAGATTAAATGAGGCACAACATCATGTTCTGCTGCATTATCATGGTCCAAATCATTTTCTAATTTAACTCTTCTATTGAAGATATCAGTTTATATCACAAGAACAAATTTATATCCTTTACTTACATTTTCATTTTCTGAAGAGAACTGAATGTTTACAACCATAGAAAAAAGATACTACAACTTATTTCAATAATCAGATATTTAATTTTTAACATAAATGACCAGTGCTTTTAAAACAATATTGTATAATATAATGATGACTAAAAATATCGCTTAAAAATTGAAGTTTATTTATATATTTTTGTTCATAAATTTATTTGCATATATATTTTTGTCACATTTCACTTTTTAGTGAATTGGAGCTGGTTAATAATTTTGAGAAAGAAATCCAGGCACTAGAAATAGTACTAACAACTTGGAGACATTTACTTTGATTCATCTATTTAGATCATGCCACAACTTGCATATAGTTGAAGAGAAAAATAATTTTGAATCATACAGGAATATACCTGAAAGAAATATCATGAAGATAAGTAAAGATTATTTGGAGAGGATAGATGATTTAAAAATGCATAACAGTTTATAAGTATTGGAGAAGAAATATAAAATATATTAGGAAGATATTTAAAGTGTATCTATCTTGAACACCGAGAAAGGGGCATCGACCCACGTCAAAACTTGAATTTTTATTCTGGTTAAGTGTTGCTTCCATGACAAACTTTGATAGTTGACTTAGCTAATTTATGGGTTAACCCAGGTCATTTATTCTCATTAATTTATCAAAAACTTTAAAGCCATTAGCAGGGTTCCCCTTTGATCATTTTTTAAACTTTGCCCCAGGACTCTTTTATGAAAACTGTTAGTTTACCTCTCTCATTTCTTATGATATAATACTCAATCTTTCACTCATGTTGTGTGTTCCTAAGGTGTTGATGTGTGCCCCACTAAATCATTTCCATTTTCCTAAATGGGTCAGGATTAAGAGTTTCCAACTTGAACATACACTTAGGTGCTTTTTAATGTATGTTCCCCATTCTCTTTTATGCCAAAGGCAATATAGAGCAAATGGAAGCCTTAAAAATTAATGTTTTAGAAATAACTATTAGGAGAATTGGGGAAAGAATGACAATTGCTTGGAGCGTAACTCATGAGAAGTAGCAAAATATTCACATCTGCCTCATAAAAAGTTCCACAGACTGTGCTATCAGTCTGAGAAAGCACAGCTCACTTTCTTGCTAGAAGTTTAAAAAAAAAATTGGAATGCGAGTCAAAATGTATTTCTGATTCAGAAGAGAATATGGTCAGTGATTTCAATGGACAAGAAAACCTTTGCTTCTATCCCCGGGGAAAACTGGACTCACATTGCACATCATGCCCAGTAATATTGATTGTTTGCTGTATTTCCACCCCTAAAGAATGACAAGTCCAGTACAAAATCTTTACATTGACACTGAGGCATATACCATGGTCTTTCAACAGTCTTTTCAATAATAATCATGAATAAAAATAGAAAGGCTATGTAGCAGATTGAAATGGGCAAGGATTTGGGGCTCAAAAGAAATTTGTATTCAGATTCTGGTTTCTCACAAAACTCCTGTCTTGGTCTGTTCCTCTACAGGAAAGGGTATGCAATACCTATTTTGCATGTTAGGCTGAGTTTATCTGAGATAACATATTACTATGCCTAGCACAATTCCTAGTATTCAAGGAATATCCCATTAATTTTCCTAACCCCAATTACTATAGTCGGCAGCTCCAACTTTGAATCTAGGAGGTATGTAAGATTAAAAAAAAATTAAAAACATTAAAAGATTTATCTTTTAATATTTCTAACCATGGTGGGCATTGACCACTTCAGAGATACTTTTACAGACAAAGATAACGAGAGTTCATTCTCTATCTGATTATTCTAGTCATTGTTGAAGATCATGGGCTCCCCATAGGGTTGCCTGAGTGGAGGTGTGACAGGGAAACCTACATTGGGAACATGGAGAGCTTTTTACAAAGTATTGTTTATCTGAGCACCTTGGTTTTAACCATGTATATATGAGGAGGCCATATTCTAGTGGAAGTTACTCCAAAGTATTTTTGATCACTTGCTTTATCCTTTTTATCTGAGTTGGGAAGGCTGTTTTACAGCCACTAAATGCCATCTTGGAATGAAAATAGGAGGAGTAAGTGTAACCTAGAGTTCCAGGGAATTCCAGATTTCAATGGGGTTCATACCAAAGGATTAATATGGTTAAATATGCCAAATCTTGGAATTATCTCTGGAAGGAGGACTGTCCCTTTGTTAGCCATAGACCAAGAAACATAGGTAAGGTGAAACCATGAGTTAGTCACACCAAATTAAGATCCTCATCTGACCAAAATGTAACTTCTTAACTTGTAATTTTTCTAAAATTCTTGATGATAAAAATGTAAATGAAAAGGGGAAATTTTAAATGTTTTTAAGACTCAAAAATTTCTGTTTTGTCAGGAAGTGAGAAAACTTCTATTGTGCTGATGCCATGGATGCATGACATCATACAGTAAAGGAATATTAAAAAAATACTAGACACCACTGAAAATTCGGATAGTTTGTTACTTGTCAATAAAAAATTTTCTCAGGATGGCAGGTAGGGGACTACTCTGAATCCTTTTTAACAACCAATTAGTTGGGAGGTAATCAGTTTGGAGCCAACCATGACAGAGAAAACACATGATAATCAGAATGGGAAAGTTTAATATAAAAATTACTAACTGTAGGAGGGAATTGGAGTAATTAGCTATTGCTTAATAACAATAAGTGAAACTGAAAAGAATACAGAAGTAGCAGCTGTAGGGAGTAATGGCTAACCCTAGGAGCCATTGTGGTAGAGCACCCCAGAAAGAATTGCCCGATTCTCTTCTCCTGACAGTAGTGTAGATCTTACTGGAGAGCACAACCATGCTCAGAGGATGTCAGAGAAGACATTGCAAAACTGTGCTGGCAGAACTTGCAAGAAATCTACCATCTGCCAATCTTGAGATGTCCTACCTGAGATTTTGTGTTACCAGATCATCCAAAGCAAGGAGGGAGCAAATGGCCTCTGGATGCTGCTGGAAAGTATGAACCACAGAGCTGGGCCCTGGAGACGTTGTGAGTGCTATGGGAGCCTGAAAAACCATGCATGTTCTCCTCAGCACCAGGCTCCCACTTATCAGCATGTAGCTGCATCTGTGTCACTCGGTAAAATGTGTCTGTCACTCAAAAGCATGGATTCATCCAGAGAAATTACAAGTATTTCTCTATCTGCTCTTGGTCAAATGTCCTCTATAAAGCAAATTTTTCCTTGGGGTCTGACTTAGTTTTTGGGAGACAAACTGTATTTGATTAAATGCAAATTGATCTGAGAAACAACTCTTTTTCTCTCTCATATCTATATCATGTTCCTCTCATGAATATTAACTTGTCATTTGTTTTAATTCTCTCTTCCATTTTGTGATTTCATTGAATAAGAGCCTCTCTATTTTAGGTAGAAATTATTACATTCATATAATTCTTGTTATAAATAAAGACTTTGTTTGCCTTAAGATATCCATAATTGATGTTTGCCCTATCTAGCTCTCTGAATAATACAGCATTCCAAATATGAAATATATTTGACTTTTTTTCTAAATAATCTATTTAGGAATGAGACATTAGTTTGTGTAACTCAGCTTGCAAATCTTAAGTAGAGACAATTATATATACATATATGTTTTCATAGGGATAATTTTATTTATTTATTTATTTATTTATTTATTTATTTATTTATTCATTCATTCATTTATTTATGGTAGCAGGGATTCAACCCAGGGGTGCTTAACCATTGAGCCACATTCCCAGCCCCTTTTTATATTTTATTTAGAAACAGGGTCTCACTGAGTTGCTTAAGTTGCTGAGCTGGCTTCAATCTCATGACTCTCCTGCCTTGGCCTTCAGAGCCACTGGGATTACTGGTGTGTACCACCAGGCTCTGCTATAGGGATTGTTTTATCCAGCTCTTTCACTGCTGCAATTAAAAAGGCCCGACCAGAACAACTGTAGAGGAGGAAAAGTTTATTTGAGGGCTCACAGTTTCAGAGGTCTTAGTCCATAGAAGGCTGGCTTCATTTTTTAGGGCTCGAGGTGAGGCAGAACAGCATGGAGGAAGAGTGTGGCAGAGGGAACCAGTTCACATGATGATCAGAAAGCAGAAAAAGAGGTCTCCACTGGCCAGATATAAATATATACCCCATAATCACGCCCCCAATAAACCACTTACTCCAGCCACACCCCACCTGCCTCCAGTTACCACTCAGTTAATCCCATCAGGGATTAATTCACTGATAAGGTTAAGACTCTCCTAAACCAATCATTCTCCTCCAAATCTTGCATTGTCTCACACATGAGCTTTTGGGGTACACCTCACATTCAAACCATAATAGGGATAATTCTTAAAATTCACAGAATCATAACCAGAAAGAAACTTTTGGAAAAACCCTATAGTTCACATTCTGTAGAAGTCAACAGGTATTTTGACTATGGTCTGTTAAAGTACAGTCTTTCTCTTCAACCTCCCTACCTACCTGTCATCAACCTTGTCATAAGTAGTGTTACAAATAAGTTTTCAAAAGTAAAGTGAGAGAGTCTCATGAAGAGTGGGTTAGAATATTTGTTTACAATAAAAAAAAATAAAATAGAAAAAAATATATATTATATAGGCAATACTTCCACTACTCATTTGCATAATAATGTGTGGTAAAGGGCTATACTATTTTATCATTTGACTTCACAGTGAAACTTTTCTACATCATTTTCATGTTCAGGAAAACAGCACCATCAAAATAGTTTTTAAAATAGCCAGATATATATGAGGTAAGCAGAATTCTAAAATATCCTTCTTAATTCTAACTCCTGGTTTATACATTGTGTATCTCTTTTGCAGGAGAAGGGATGAGACCTGTTTAAAAAAAAATGATTGTAATGCGTATGAGTTACTTAATGTTATATGGCAAAATTGAAATTAAAATAATCCAATGGGAGATTTTCTTGGGGATGGTGGGATCTGACCTAATCAGGACTGCTCTTTAAGAGGGTCTAGAAATCAGACATTAGTGAATTCTAAGAGATTAAAAATAGGAAAAATACTCTCCAGTTCATCTTAAAGAGGTCAACTTCTATGAAGGTCCCAGGCTACAACTGCAAGGAATTAAATTCTGCCACTAACTAGAAGCTTGGAGAGAACCAGGACCTCAACAGAGCCTGCATTCTTGTTCACACACTGATTTAAGCTGAGAGCCCAAAGAGCTTACTCCAGGACTTGTGACCCAAAGGAACTCTGAAATAATAAACTTGAGAGGTTTTAGGTCTCTAAATGTTTAGAATTTTGCTGCACATGTAATAGAAAACTGATAAAGATACTGCTGCAGAATTTCCCATGCAATTTTTCTCCTCCTGTACACAGGAGATCTCATTGTTTTCTTTTTGCTGAATAAACCAAGAAATTATTAAACAGATGTCATATGACAACTCACGTAAAGATTTATGAAGATTTAATTTGTTGGTATTTTACTTTTTAGCAATGACTATTTTTCAAATTAGGATTTTCTTTTATGTGCATGTGTGAATGTATCTCAACAAATCCCGTGGTTTTGTGTAATTACAATGCCACAATAAAAAAGGAGAAGAAATACAAGCAATAAGTGTTGTTGAGGATGTGGGGGAAAAGGTTTACTCATACATTTGTGATAGGACTGCAAATTGGTGCAACCACTATGGAATGCAGTACGGAGATTCCTCAGAAAACTTGGAATGGAACCACCATTTGATCCAGTTATCCCACTTCTCAGTTTATACCGGAAGGACTTAAAATCAGCATACTACCCTGATGCAGCCACATCAATGTAGCAGCTCAGTTCACAATAGCTAAACTCTGGAAACAATGTAGATGCCCTTCAACAGATGAATGGATAAAGAAAATGTGGTATGTATATACAGTGGAGTATTACTCAGCCTTAAAGAAGAATGAAATTATGGCATTTGCAGGTAAATGGATGGTTCTAGAGAATATCATGCTAAGTGAAATAAGCCAATCCCACAAAAACAAAGGCCAAATGTCTTCTCTGATAAGTGGATGCTGATCCATAGTAGGGGGCAAGGGAGGATAGGGTAAAATGAAGGAACTTTGAATTGTGTAGAGGGGAGTGAGAAGAGGGGTAGGATGGTGGGTATGGGAAGGACAATAGAATGAGCAGACATTATTGCCCTATATAAATGTATGATTACACTACTGGTGTGACTCAGCATCATGTTACCCAGATGAATGAGAAATTATGCTCCATTTGTTTACAATGCATCAAAATGCATTTTACTGTCATATATAACTAATTAGAACAAATAAAAAATAAGTAAAAAATAAATTAAAAAAGAAAAAAGGAGAGAACTTTCTTATCAGTGTACAGATGATTTGGCCCCCTTTGCCTTTTAGGTGGCTTAAAGAAATACTGCTTGTGGATTTATACAGTTAGTGCAAAAGAGATTAATCTCCATAGATGTTCATTTTTAATGCATTTAAAATACTTTAAATGATTATAGTCTGTCTCTTTGTAATTTAAAATTTGCCCAATTATCTTGATAATTGGCAAAATGAAACATTGAAACTTTAGAGTTGATGAAAGACAACCCACCAATTAAGGAACTGGATGTGGTGCAGAAAAGACTTATTTAGTATTGTCAGTTCACAAAAGTCTGAGAAAAAATTATATTGTTCTGAACGTGGGCTTAATTTGCAAGCTATTCTACATCATTGAGCTAAGACCTAGAAAATTTCTAGTTAGATTTTTGGGAAAGTCTAAAAACTATTTATTTTACATATGTTACAGGTAAAAGTTCATGAATTATGTCATAGTTTTCTTACTAGTTTACTACTAGTTATTTTTTTAAAAAATTTATATATATATACTCTTAAAATATACATATATTATTAAATTTTAAATTAATTAAATTATATTATTAAATTCTTTCCCATTCTTATTTTCCTTTTCTTTATCTTTCTTTCTTTTTCTTTTTTTTCAGTTCTTAATATTTATCCACAGAGGTAAGTAGTTAGTTTGCTTTTTGTTTTTGTCAACTTTCAGAGTCCTCTAGTCTTGCAAACCACAGTAGTGCAATGAGAGGTTTTAAAAACTGAACTAGCCGGGCACAGTGGGGCACCCGTGTAATTCCAGTGGCTTGGAAGACTGAGGCAACAGAATCACGAGTTCAAAGCCAGTCACAGCAACTTAGGGAGATCCTGTCTAAAATTACAAAGGGTTGGGGATGTGGCTCAGTGGGTAAGCATGCCTGGTTTCAATTTCTAGTACCAAAGTAAATTATAAAAATACTAATTAGGATATATGTTTTTAAAAGTTATATTATTTAAGTTTTTTTTCAGTGATAATTTATATTCTTCCTTAACCAATGCCCAACACGTAGCCATCTCCTGAGGATAACATTTAGTTTGACTCAGGTTGGACTAACACACTTTTTGTCAGATATGTTTTGCCAAACAAAATTGCACTTCTAATTTCAAAAAATTCAAGGGATAAATATCTTAAACTATCTTTAACTTAGCTGATAACCCCATGGGCAGGGACAATTTCCCCACTGAACTTTGTTCATGATTACAATACAGTAGGGGTAAAGAAGACAGAAAAGGGAAAATCCTTTTGCTAATATATTACAACATGAGAATTGTGTTTAAGAGACTTCCCTAATGAAATCACCATGTCATGTGGGATATTACTCTCGGAATACACACCTTACATGAATTGTTTTCCCTATAATATTGTTTAAATATCTGAAATATTATAGAATAGCAATTGTTGAAGAGAACCCATTTCTTTCTAAGTTGTGCATTCCTCTTTTAGTCAGATAGTCCATTTTCTGATTGGAATTTTTATTAAATTATATACAATCTGATACTTTTTAATTAGTCTCATTTTTCAGTTCCAGTGCTCAAACTGATGTAGTAATGATCTCAGATTATTTTAAAAACAACACTATTATACAAGATATTGTGTGTATGCATTGTCAGTTCTCTTGGGATGTATCTAAGAATAGAACTGCTGAGTCATAGGATAACTATAATGCTTAACTTTTTGAGGAACTGCCAAACTGCTTTCCACACCAACTGCATCATTTTCTATTTCCCTCAGCAATGTGTGCGGGTTCAAATTTCTTCACATTCCCACAATCACTTGTTATTTTCTGAAGTTTTGTTATTATTACACTCATTCTAGTATGTGTAAAATGGTATTTCATTGACGCTTTTATTTGTATTTCTCTGGTGAATAATGATATTAAATAACCTTTTTTCTTTTGGCACTTGGGATTGGAGCCAGGGGCACTTCGTCCTTTTCATTTGAGACAGTCTTGCTAAGTTGCTGAAGCTGACCTTGAACTTGTGATCCTCCTGCCTCAGCCTCCCAAGTCATTGGGATTACAGGCATGTCCCATGGTGCCCAGGGTGAAACATCTTTTCTTGTATTCATTTGGCCATTTGTATATATCCTTAGGAGAAATGTCTATTCAAATTCTTTGCCCTTTCTTTAATGAGTGACTTCCCTTTTATTATTAAGCTGTGAGAGTTCTTTATATGTTCTAGCTCTTAGACTCTTAGAAATAAATAGTTGCAAATATTTTCTCTCATGCTTGTGTTTTGTTCTTTCCTTCCTTCCCTTCTTTTTTCTGGAGATGGAACCCAGTGTGCTCTACCATTGAGCTATATCCCCAGTGTAATAGTGTTAATTGCAACTATACTCATAATAGTTTAAAAAATGGGAAAACCATTTTCATCAGCTGATAAATAAATAAAACTGGTATTTGCAAACAATGCAATATTATCCAACCATAAAAAGGAATGAAATATTTATTTGTACTGCAACATAGAGGGACCTTAAAAATATTATGTTAACTGAAAGAAACCAGATACAAAAGATCATATATTGTATAATCCTATTTCTATTAAATACTCCAAACAGGCAATGCATGGAGACAGAAAGTATATTCATGGTTTCTAGGAGATGGGAAAAGGGAGGGAAATGAGAACAACTAAGCCAGTATGGATTTCTTTGAGTTGATGGAAATGTTCTGGGATAATATGGTAGAGAGAGCTGCACAATGTCTTGACTACACTGAAAACTACTGAATTGTACACTTTGAAGCCGTGAATTGCATGCAATATAAATTTTATCTCAATAAAAAAATTATGCCTACAAAAAAAAAAAACACTAGGACTTCATTGAGAATATTTTAATAGCTACAAGTTTGCTGTCTACTGAATGCTTAATCTAGTCAAGAAAAAGGCTGATATAAATGTGTTCCCTTTACCAATGGTATCATGTAAAGTTAAATACAAGAATTTAGAATAAAAAATTAAGTAATAACTGATTTCCCCTTAATGTTTACTTAATCAAATCTTTAAGAGTACCTACATTTTAATGTTTATGCATGCTGAGAAATTTATAATTACACAATTATTTTTATTCCAATTATTTTAGTCATATCATTTATCTTATTTTATTTGGGCCTTCATTACTATGTTCATATATAATTGGTTCACAGTGATTTTTCCTCTGCCAATTTATTAATAATTTCAAAAAATTTTGACTTTTCTCCATTTTTCCCTTTCTCAGCTGCTTTTTTAAGTTTATTGTAAGTCATGCATTTATGTAGTCCTCAGCAATTTCTAATGCCTATGCTTATTTCTAGATGTTCATTTGGGCTGCTAAATTGCCTCATATTGCTGCAGGACAGATAATTTTTCTTTGATGACACTAAATAAGATTCACCCAGACATCTTTGTTTATTTGTTCAGCTGTTCTTTCATAATAATTTTAATAAAAATTGTGAAACAATTCCAATCCAAGGAGGTGGCTGACCCAAAGAGGCAACAACAGCGTGCCAAAAATGCTTTTGTGTGATCTATCAGATGGGTGTTATCACTGAGAAGGGCTTTCCTTTCAGTCAAATGATGGTGATAAAGTGTGAGTGCTGTGGCTGTGAACTCCCTTTGGATAATGCTCCATGACATATGGAAAATGTTTCCTGACTTATGAAAACTAATATCAGGACACAATTTACTAAAAGACCTGGGTCACTGGGGTGAAAAAAGCATTAGCACAATTCTTAAGTACAGTCTTTGAGTCATAAACATCCTGCTAATGAAATAAATATAATTACTTCAGGTGTTTTTAGTTTTAATGACCTGTAGGGAAAATAAAGATGCAACCAAATACCTAATAGTTGATGTAAGATATTTTTAGTGATTCTTTTTTGCTTAAGATGTACTTAAAATGATAATAAATTTAATATTTGAGTTTTTTGTGTGTTTTGTACAGTAAATGAAAGGCTTTAATTTGGTCATGTCATTAAGTAAAATTATGTATGAGTTTTTAAAAAATTTATAAATGCAATGTCTATAAATGCCATACCACTGGTGTGGCTAAATCAGGCTAGTTAGCAAGATGTCTGACCACAAATTGTTATAACTTTAGGGATCATCTGTCAGAAATTCAAGCTAACTGCCACTCGATAGGTATATACCTTGTTTAGTCACAAAGTAAGTCATTTTATGAGGGATTAGAGTTATTTCTACAGAAACTAAATTCAACTTTACTTAACAAGTTTGCATGTACAGACATTATCAATAACTTGATTGACAATCATCATTGTCTATAAAATATTTCATGCAGACTTCTTCCAGAACTTTTGTGACTAAATCTACAGTCCCCTCCAAGTGACAACCCCAAATAATTGGATTATTTACAAAATCGTGTTACTGAGGACAACACCAAAGAAGTGATAATGTGACTAAAGCACTGTGTTTGTCAATTTTCTTTAGCTATGATAAAATACCTGAGGTAATCAATTTAAAATGAAGAAAGGTTTATTTTGGTTCATGGTTTCAGAGGTTTCAATCCTTAATTGATTGATACCATTACATCTGGGCCTGTGGTGGACCAAACATCATGCTGTACATGGTAGAACAAAGCTATTTACCTCATGGCCAAGAAGCAAAGAGAGAGGAAGAGGTCAGAGTCTGATCATCCCCTTCCAGGACACACCCCAATGACCTAACTTACTCCACTAGGCCCCATCTCTTAAAGGTTCCACTACCACTTCCCAGTAGAATTACAGTGACCATGTCTTCAACTCTTGGACCTTTGGGGAACATTCAAGATACAAACTATAGTAAGCTTTTAACACTCTTAAGTAATTATGTGGATATTTTTAACTTTCTTTTTACTATACTCTTCTGGTTATTTTCAGTTTAAATTTTTTTTTATTTCCTCAGATTACAACCCTAACCTATGATAACACTGAAAACATTTTAGAAATATTAATCAACAATATCCAAGCTATTGATTCTGATCTTTTTTGATTGTATTGTCTCAGATAGTGAAAATATTCTATCTTAGACTAAGGAAAAAGTGTCCCAGATGTTACATGTCTGTAAACTCAATGAAGTTTCAGCTAAGTCAACTGAAACCCTAATGGAACAACTGTACCTATGAAAGAGTGTTGTGCCCCACAGTGTCCTTGAATTGTGTAATTCTAAAATGAAAAGGACAAGTCTACTTCATGCGTAAGTTGGTTATAAAGTAGGTGGTCTTTTATAGTAGGCTGGTAGGATTGACACTCCATTCCCAGATTGGGACAATGCAGTTCAGATAAATTAAACATCTAACTTTAGCACTCATTGTTTTGACTGCTTTTGATGATAATTATTAAAATAAAGGTCAAAAATCGGTCAAATCAATTTCATATTTCTTCTTCTTTAAAAATTCATTTCCCACTTTTCTCTGGCATTTGAGACCTATCTCCAGCTGTATCATATGGATACATAGACAGAGGATGTTGTTGTATAACTTCTTGATGTTTTCCCCAAATTGTTATTAACTAAGCAAAATTAATTTTCCTGGTCAAATAAATTATTTTTAGCATGTGGCATCATTTCCTCTAACATAAAGTGTGTGACATAAAGGTATCAAATTTAGAGTAAGCAAAACCTGGGCTTTGAATTCACACTTATTCTGTGACATTAATTGCATTATTCAGTGCCTCTAAGATATGTGTTTTATGTGTAAGATGAGGATACAGCATCTAAATGTCTAGTCTGACTGTTGCAGAGAACAGATCACAGCAGTGCATCTCACACTGCGAGGGGACAACCTGACCATTATGTATGTGTGTTTTTATTTCAGTTCATTGTAGAACATACTTTTGTAAAATCAATGTAAGTTACTAGAAAATTGGAAAACGAGAAAGGCAAAAGCTCAATGTACACTGTATAAATTATATTTTTTAATTTTTAGATTTAATTGGCATAAAATTATACTCTCAAATTGCCTTAAAAATCTGTAAGCATTGCCTCAATTTTTGAACTTATTTTGTTGGAAATAAAAACAAGCCATAATGATTTTTCTTTTCTGTTTTAAATCATTGAATTTATATTATATGAGACTTTTTAAAATCAAGTCTGTGGTTGCCTTTTATTTCTAAACAGGGCACACTTCCTCCACAAATAAACAATCTTAACAATATAAATTTGCATGACACGGAGTTTTACTCCAAAGACTACTCTGAACTTTTATTTCACATTCTAATTTGAGTTCTTAAATATAAACATTATGTAAGCTCTACCTATGTTCAAAAAACTTAAAAGTAATGATCAAAGACAAATATCATCCACAAAATGAAACAAAAAACAAATTTATTTAATACCTTGAAGGAGAGTTCTTAGGGAAATCTTTTTCATTTATTTCCCGCCACCCTAATTGTCAGTTTTTTTTTAACTTTGCATATAACTTTGTATCTTCTAGTTTTCCATTTAAGACTCCACTATACCTGGTTATTTTCAGCTAGTCTGATGATATATAATATAGGTTAATCCACAAATTTTATTATAACCCCCTTTATCTGAGTAAGAATCTGTATTTTAGATAAGGCTTACATGCCAAGCGTGTTTTTAGGGATACAAGTGTACCTTATTTCAATAATAAAAACAAATTGTTACAAAAGTGAAGATTGTGAATTTTTCATAGTACTGAAGAAAATTTAGACAAAAACAATGCTTTCATAGGAAAAATGGCATGGCATATCATTTATATCCTAATGAGAAAATCTATAACTTCAGTTATTTTTTCCTAAAATGGAGACTGCAAAATATGGTTCTATGATCCCAAAACTGCGCACTAAGTTGGGTGAATATTCGACATGTTTCAGTGAATCTGTTTTGCATGTCTTTTAATCTATGCTTATAATATTTTTGCAATCAACTAACATGAAGCACAAAATACAAATATTTATTTAGAATAAATTCATAGAAAGATAAATTATTTTTAATATGTCAATATATTTAACATCAGAGATGTGAGACACTGAGAGGCCAAATTCAGGACCTCATGGTCTTCCAATTTGTCTAGAGTGGAACAGAACCATGAACACAGCACTGTCTATCTGTCTACAAGGCTTTTCCAAATGCTATGCCATGTAATTAAAATGCTACCTTGGATTTACACAGCTTATTTTCTCTAAAGAGTTAAGATCAAATGTCTCTCTTATTTTCTCTTTATCCTTTCTGTTATGATTTCAAGTAGTTTTGAGTTTTCTATTAGGTAAGGAATTTAAACCAAAATTAGGCTTACTTTAAAAACAAGAAGTAGAGATGGAGACAGGTAAAGTTATTTTTTCAAGGTCAAAGAGCAAATCAATAAGAGAACTAGAACTAAAATATGTTTAATACCTTTCCTGTTTTATACTTTTTCATTGGATTATCTTTCTGGTTCTTTTCTCTTACAAAGCCTGAAATATAACACAAAAATGAAGAGATTGCTTTTAAAGGAATTGTTATATATCATCCTAGGAAAGTTAAAATATATAAAGAAAGGTCAGGGAAATAAACAATCTTTTACATCATTTAAAAATGAGGGTTAGAGAGTGGTTTAGATTTATAGTTAAGATATTTCTAGGACCACACACAATCTGCCATGCATTACACATAGCAGATTGTTAATCAATGTGTGTAGAATAAATATATACATGATGAGTCTAGTAATAAAAAATGGTATTTACATGAAATAAAATAAATTCTCATGTGTAAAAGAACTCAATCAGTTGTTGTGCACAATATGTAGCAGGCAATAAATTAATTACTCTGAATACAAGCTTCATTTTATACTCTCAGTGACCTTATAATCATGCTGAGGATACACTCCTGGGAAAGACCATATATATGCAGTACTGTGACCTGGGTAAGTACAGGTGCTCTAGTGGAGTGTATATAGGGTTCTGGAGGAAGCCAAGCCGTGTGACTGGTAGACATTAAAGGCAGAGTCAATGACAAGAATGACCCAGAAGGAAGTTGAAGAGATAGTGATTCACATTGAGGAAATACAAAAATGCAAACTTTTGCCACATGGATATAAATCTATTATATATTTTTCTGTTTTAATTAGTTAAGAGATTTTGAAAACATTTCTGAAAATTTTAGTGATGGCACAGTTTGTGGCAGAAGTATGCTGGCACACAGCAGCCATCCCTTTCCCTTTATAGACAGCTCTAGAACCCACAGCCTGAGAGGCTAGAAAGTTTTATCTGTTGGATTCCTTCACAGGAAGAGCTCAGCATGCCAATGAGATGTCATCAATTTGAAGTACGCACTTCTGTGAGAGTTTAGAGATGGAAGGGAAGGACCATCTTCCTGCTGCATCCTCTGGTGCTGCCAATGTGACTTTGGAGACTATTATTATAAAGACTAAAACTTTGCATATCTAGTCATTAGCTCTGTGGGTGGTAAGAGGCCTTTGCTGCAAGGAAGGCAGGAGTTCCCTGAGCCCTGGAGATCAGCTAGGTCCCTGCACTCTTGAACACTACAGTTGTCCTAGTAATCTCCTCATCCCCATCTTCTGAACTTCTGTAAGGTGCAATTGTCTTTCCTGAGTCTAATCCAAATCCCTTTCCTCAACCAATGGTAGGGGCATCCAATTTTCTGTATTAAATTCCTTTCCCATGTAAGTAGATGTAATTGTTTATTTCTTGCCACAGAACTGGAAAGATGTTTGATGATATGGCTTTAGAAAAATAAGAGAAAAACAAACTGTCCCTATTCCAAGGAAAATTTCAATTTATACATTTTTATCATTCGTAAAAATATTGCAGTCTGGGGTACTTGTAAAAGTCAAACTATGGATTTGTTGAGGGAAAGGCTAGTGTCTTATTCACCTCTGATAGCCCTCACTTTATGTGCCATCTAGCCCATAAAAGTAGCTCCTCAGGAAATGCTTACTGATTGAGTAAAATCAATCAAACATGATTGATGATTCATCAATTTAGGTTAACTTATTCTTTTCTAGATCTGTTTTATTTTTTTAGTGGGGGAGAGATACCAGGGATCGAACTCAGGGGCACTGAATGACTCAGTCATATCCCCAGCCCTGTTTTGTATTTTATTTAGAGACAGGGTCTCACTAAGTTGCTTAGCACCTCACCATTGCTGAGGCTAGCTCTGAACTCACTATCTTCCTACCTCAGTCTCCTGAGCCTCTGGGATTACAAGTGTGCAACACCATGCCCGGCTGTTTTTTGTTATTTTTTAGTATTCTATTTGTGTAAATTAACCATGGCTGAGATTATCTAGGGTTTTTCATCTAAATTTTCATATTAATAGATATTTTTCTTTGGTTGTTTTTGGTACTGGGGATTGAACCCAAGGGCATTCTACCACTAAGCTATATCCTCAGACCTTTTTATTTATTTATTTTTTGAGAAAGAGTCTCACAAAGATGCTGAGGCTGGCTTTGAATTTGGGTTCCTCTTATCTAAGGGAGATTATAGGTGTGCATCATGCCTGGCTCATGTCAATAGATTTTTATCTCTAGAACTTGTTGGTATTTGTGTAGCAAGTTGACTATGTGATTCTGTCAAGTTGTGATATATACACAAACAAGAAGGATTTCTACCACATCTAAGAAAGTCATTTCAGCCAAAGTAGGAATGGAAGTAAAAGAAGTTCAAGAGAACATTTCTGATACATTTGCAAATTAATTTACACATAGTTAAATTTGACTTCCAAGAGTGCCTAATAATGATTACAAGGTAATTTTATAAGAATATTTGTCAGAACTCATGGCATTTTATCTTCTCTCGTTATTTATATTAAAAAAATAACAAAAAATGTTCAAGAGTTTCCAAATTTATATTGTTTAATAAATCTTAAATAATGAGTTTCTAAATTACCGCTAAATAGTCTGATTGAAGTACAAACTGTTTGGAACAATCATCAGGGATTATTTCTATCTTTCTCAATTATGATCACTGTATGAAAAAAATAACCAAAACAATATGAGACACACAAAGTAGCAAGGATTGCATTATAGCATCATGGGTGGATGTAATTTTCTGTGAAAACTGGATTTCTATACAGGACACAAAATATAAATATCAAAGTATGGTCTGAATAACATCTGCAAATTCATTCTCTGAGCTTCAAACTCTTTACTAATGGACTCAAAAGCAATGTAATATAAATAGAAACAAGACAGTTTAGGCTTTCATGAGAAATGGCCCTAGAAAGAACACCAAGATATTCTTCTTTACAGCTCTCCCTTTATTTTTCACAAAGCCTCCACTGACACTTTGGATAGTTTCAACACTTTGTTTTTCACCTTTGAACAGGTAGCAATCAGCCCCCAGGAAGGGCTTTCACATTTGCTCTACTGATTAGGCAGATTCAAGAAACCAGTGTCATAAAATTTGGAGCCAATGAGTTGTTTCCATCTATAGCTCAAGGGAGTCTAGGACCATTATAATCTGTTTGATGCCAGGAAAATATATTGATAAGAAATATGTGGAAACTTTCAGTGCAAGAGCATCAGGGAATTTTTAAAATAGAAATTGTTCTTTCTGATTCTTATTTCTGGCAGGCTGTCATAGGTGCAGACAGACCATGGAGTCTGGGTATGCTCTTGGATTCTTCATGAAGAGTTAGGAACAATCATTAAGTTTTCTTTATTAGTTAGTGAGAGGTATTTGATGGTCATTCATTTCTGTTGTTCTACTAACTCTATTAACCTCTCTTTCTCAACATGTCTGCCTTGTATTCTTCATTAGTATTCATATATCATAGGATGACCCATATTAATAAGAGGAAGTTCACATCAAGACATTTCCAAGGGGATGTGTAGTAAGTCAAGTGGATTAGCTGACTCACGAGTAATGAACTGACACAGAGAGAGATGTAAATAGTCCAGTATCTCTGTCCAAGAAGAAACAATCAAAGAGTAAACCAATCTGATTAACAACCAAGTAGTGCACTTGGATGAAGAGAAAGGCAGAGGACAAGGGATGGGAGAGACACATTAACTTAGCTCAGAGCTAAAACACTGGGTTACCATATTGGAGAAAAGTCAATGTTCAAAGATAAGGAAGTTGCCCTCAGTCAAGAAGCATTTGAAGGCAAGCAGACATAGCAGCTAAGCAAACAGAACAGACAGCACTGAAGGGTCTGACCAAGTAGCTATGTCAAATGACACTTTACTGCTGATTGTTAGTATGATAGTCCAATATCAGTACAATTAGATGAGAGATGAAAAATGCTATTTGCTTTG
Source organism: Sciurus carolinensis (assembly GCF_902686445.1). Lineage (NCBI taxonomy): Eukaryota > Metazoa > Chordata > Mammalia > Rodentia > Sciuridae > Sciurus > Sciurus carolinensis. The sequence goes on from NC_062222.1 coordinate 45,237,808, forward strand.
TCCGCGTGATGACAGAATTTCTGTTTGTGAGCTTCCCACTAATTATAGTAAATGTCTTTTAAAAATACTGTTTATGCAGGCTGCTTCACATAAATAAAATTTTATAGGACAAAAAAGTCTTCACATTATGCCAATGTCTTAAATAATCCCACAGGTATTTTTGGTTCATAAATATTAATAAAATATAATTATTTGGTGTGTTACTTGATCATTCATATTTGGTATAAGATTAAAATGCACATGAATAAACCAAGACATCTACTGTGCCTTTAATATTTAGTATTTGTTCCATGTTTCAAGCCTACTTCAACACAAAATTAAGGTTTCCCTAATAAGAGTTCCAGATGTTATAGCAGACACACCTGTTTGTTAGATACTATCATTTTATTTCCCTGATTCAGATGAAATTCTGTTCATGGAATTCAATTTCTAAAATAGGCTTTTTTGCAAAAGGTTGGGACCATTTTTATATCTTATCTTGTGGCCATTGCAACATGTGTTATTACACTGAATGTGCAATCTATGTATGCATTTGTTAGGTAGAATCCAGCAAAAGGAGGGAGAAAAGAGAAAGCTTTAAATGGGTGATTTTCAGGTCCATACTTTCCTCAGAAAGCAATATGGGGAGGGATACCAGCCTCTTCGTGAGATTGCATTATGATCTAGTGACCCTGAAAATAGGGTCAGAAGGAGGTCTCCCTGCTAACTGGAAAACTAATCAATATAATTCAATATAAGGACTGGTGCCCCCAAATCACATAACTTCTCTCCTTTTCTGCCCCTCTCCATGATCAACCCTGAGACTCCAGTCTTACCACCTCTGATTCTCCTTACAGTGTTCACATACATAGTCCTACATTTAGGCATGTGCTAATAAAAAAAAAAAAAAGTCCTATTATTTATTTGATATATAAAAATCAAGAACTTTTAGTCAAATATCATTTTCATAGTTGACTTGTTTGAAGTGAAATGTATTTGTTTAAAATAAGATTTATTTCATTTAAAACAGTGACTTGGAAGGGAAGTTTTTGTATTGTAATAGAAATACAGAGAATTATATTTTTTTCCAAATAGGTAACATTTTAATACTTAAACTAAAGCCTGGTTATTTAAATTTGTAGTAGGTTAGCACAGAAACTTCTCTGTGAACTGGTCTGCATTTGATGCAGGTCAGGTACAGTAACTGAGAAGGAGAGCATGACAAAGGGTAAAAGGTCACTGGTGACTAATTTTCTGAAAACTAGCAGCTTGTGTAAGTAATAGAACATTTATTGCCTTTCGATGTTGTCCCAGCAATGAGCTAGAAAATCCATAAGAATTCCCAGCCCTAGCCTTTATTAAGGCATAGCCCTGGATTAGTTTAATGTGCAATTTAAAGTCACTGCCTGCCAATACTGCGCTTACTTTTCTTAAGTAGGGCCACTTTACTCCCTCCTCCCAATCAAGTTGTCAGAAAAAAAAAAAAAAAAAAAAAGAAATAGAAAAAAAAAGTGAGCTTCCTTTAATTTAGAGGGAAACTTATTCTAATCTGAACTGTGCATTTATTTTTTATATAGCACAGATCCTGATAAAACTGTAAACCCCCCAGTGAACCTTTTACTTTTTACAATAAATTCATTAACATGAGAAAGGTAAGGCTCATTCCCATGTGCTCAGCAAACTTCCTGCTAGACCTGGCCATACTATTTGGGAGCTTGTGAGATATTTAGGGAAACATAAGACTGTTTTACTGAATAATCTAAAATATAAACACAACAGCAAACTATTTTTTAAAACTTGAAGCCTTTCTCAACTAAAAATAATTGAAAAAAATGAGTGTGAACACATAACACCATCAGATAAGTGGATAAAGAAGAGAGCTAGCATTATTTGATGCTTATCATCATGCATGTTATCTCTGAATCTTTTAACTAGTCAAAATAGGCTGCAGCAGCATCTTTGTGAGGATGAGACACAGTAACAGAAGAGTACAATAAACCAGTCAAAGTTCCAGAACTAAAAGGTCTGATCAGTTCTGCAATCACAAAAATATTCCTAATGCTTTCTATACAATTTTTTTTTCTGGAACTGAGGATTGAACCAGGGGTACTCTATCACTGAGATACATCCCAGTTCTTTTTAGTTTCTATTTTGACACAGGGTCTTCTAGGTTACTTAGGGTCTTTCCAAGTTGCTGAAGCTTGCCTTGAACTTGCAATCCTTCAACCTCAGCCTCCACAGTCACTGGGAGTAGAGGCATGTGACATACAATTCTATCCTGCTTTCCAAAAGTATATTGTCTGTTCTTCCATGGATGGACAGACAATCCATTCATGTTTTTGATATTGTTTCCTATTTGGAATAAACTGTATGATATCAAACTCCTGAAATATAAATTGCCAACAAGTTTTTCCAACATTTGAAACAACACTATCAAATAATGTTTCTAATAAACAGTTTTAAAAGATATTTTATCCAGATTCATAGAAAGTAAAAAGATGGTTTTATAATTTGAGATTCTTTTTTTTTTATTTTTTCCTGTGTATGAATGTTCCACAGTGAATCTCAACAGCATGTACATCCACAGGACTGTTATCATAATTAGAATAAGTATATTTCATGTTTGTAAAAATATATAAAAATAGATTCTACTCTTATCAATAACCAAAGAGAAGAAATTTTTTAAAATTGAGAATTTATAAAGACAGCTTTTTTTCTTTGGTAATTAATCCTAAAAATTGAGGATGAAGACATGGAAATAGGAATTACATGAAAGAGGGTATACAGAATTATCCTTGACTTTTTTCCTTACTATTTTTTCTTGATAAGAAATATTACTAAACATTGTTGCTGGGTATGATGGCTCATGCCTGTAATTCCAGTGTCTCAGGAGACTGAGGCAGGAGGATTACAAGTTTAAGGTCAGACTCAGCAATACAAGGAGGCCCTTAAGCAACTCAGCAAGACCCTATCTCAAAATGAAAAATAAAAAGGGTTGGGGAGGATTTTTCTCAGTGGTAAAGTGACCCTGGGTTTGATCTCCAGATTCAAAAAATAAAAATTATATATATATATATATATTAAAAATATATATATATACACATATATATATATATAAATATATATATACACATATATATATTTACTTTTATATATAAGTGTAAATATTATTTATATATATTATTAAACAGTGTTAAAACAATATTTCCAGGTTAGATTATTATTCTGATATTTGTTTAGCTCTAATCATAAAAATAATCTGGCTTTAGTCACATTGGTATCCTAATTATCTTCTATAATTCCTGGGCTTCATGAATGTTAGTGACTTTATGTGATAGCCATACAGTCCAAAATCTTCTTGTATTTGAAAGCTTATATAACAGGTTGTTAAGATAAAACAGAACTATTCCTCCCTCAGTTTGGGCTGAGGTGCCAATCAAATGAACATCAAATATCAAAGACAACTTTCAAGTATAAAAATTTTAAAGGAAAAATCTTAGAAGTGGACAGTTGGGGAGAGGTTCCATCTGAACACATCAATCCTACGTCTTTTAGGAAGACTAAAAGAGATTTAAAAGCGGTCTCTGTTACTGGGAGATCCAGAGGACCAGGACCAAACTTTGCACCAGAGAAACTGAAGCAAGTGGTGTGTGGAGACTAAAAGAGGAAGATAGGACTGTCTTCCATGCTTTTGTCAAGGCAAGGTATGTGTTAAAGTTGTCTTACAAAATGATGTAGGCCCCACAAGGACAACTCCCAAAGTAAGAAGATGGATGTAAAGAGCAGTCTAGCAGCCTGATGAAATATTCACATATGACCACTAAATGTAAAAAGCACATATTCTGGAGTCAAAAAATCTGCAAAAGTATCTAGTAATGAGTTCTACTAAGAGCCCAGAAAATTGTACTTCCTGACAATGAAACATTTTAAATATTGGCCAGGTCCAAGTCCAACCTGGGCATGATGGTACATACCTATCATCCTAGCAACTCTGGAGGTTGAGACAGAAGGATCTCAAGTTCAAGACCACTCTCAGCAACTTAGGGAAAGTGTGTCTCAAAATTAAATATTAAAAGGGCTGGGGAGATAGCTCTGCAGTAGAGAGGTCTGGGTTAAAAAAGAAAAGAATACATACATACACTCAGTGGAAATGGTACCCAAATAACTAAGAGTTTTTCTCTTGTGGCATGATTCTTTCCAAACTCTGACCTTGAAGAGGTCAGAAATAGTGTCTGGACATGTATAAGAGAAGGAAAAATCAAAAGAAGACAGAGAAGTGAGAAACTCCATTTTGGGGCACATCAGATTTCTAATCCAAAGCAAGGCTGGTCCTGGGAAAAGGAAGATTTAATATTGAGGTTTTGAGTTTTGATTACTGCACTGCGCTAGACAAACTAATTATTGAGTGAAATAGAATTTGTGACTTAAAATGAAGACAGTTCTGTCTGACATCTAAAAGCCAGGGATTTCAAGAAGGAATAAAGGAAGATTAAGCCTTTTTGAGTCACAATCCTGGAGGGTCAGTTCATATTACAATATTGTCCTTGTAGGTTATTTGCTGCACTGTTTTCTCAGAGACCATATTTGCCAATGGTTCAAACATCAATGTGTGTTTCTCTCTCCTTGTATCAGTCTGGAAGGATACAGTCCATCCAGGAAACACAGGCTCCTATTTGTTAACACAGCCTCTTTTGGGTGGAACCCTGGTCAGTACAGTTTCAGATTGCCCACTTCCATTTCCTCAGATGGCCAGTGGGAAAAGCACTAGGGACGAGCAGGGGAAATCATCCATCTATGCTGCAAAGACCATGCCCCTTCGTGCCACTTTGTTCTGGCTTGAACACAGAGCCCTGTACAACCATGAGAAAATCTGAGTCAATACAGATTTATTCTTTTTTTCTTTTTTTTTTTTTTTGCGGTACTGGGGATCGAACTCCGGGCCTTGTGCTTGCGAGGCGAGCACTCTACCAGCTGAGCTATCTCCCCAGCCCCTACAGATTTATTCTGGACAACCATTGGTCAAGCTGAACTTCAAGTATTTTAGACAAAGAAAAGAACATATCTGGGTCTCTGCCACCAATATGTTCTGAAGGAGTGAAAAATTAAATTTTAACTCATACAAAAATGGAAATTTAATTCAATGAATAGATAACAGGACCTGTATGAAAAGTTAAATTCCTATTTTTTAAAAATAGAAAATCCAGGTTTACAAAGCAGGTATCAAGTAAATATTTATGCATTTATCTAGTAAATATTATTTGGGTATGTGAAACAGAATAAATGATGCTGAAACAGAAGCTGGTGTACCTAAACTTTTCTCCTGTAGCATTGTTAAAAACAGAGGCATTTGAACATATTTGAACTTATAACTCCCACGGGATTCAGAGAAAACTCAAAGCAATGAACTTTTGTCATTACTTAAAAATGATGTTAAAACAAAATAAGTATCCCATTTTGAGAAACTACATATAAATAATAAGGAGGTTAACATGGTAAATATATAGTAATTATTATTATTATTATTTAATAATTTAAGGTAGCTATCAGGTATTTTGGTGACTGACAAATATCTAAACTGCGTGGTAAGCATATGGAAGTAGACCAATGACTTACCAAATATAAAATTTTAAAATTTCAGTACAACAAAAAGAAGAAGAAAAATAATAGACTGAGGAAAATATTTGCATTGGTTGTGACAGAGGATTACCACAGAAACACCTTATTCAAGTTTATGAGAAAAACTTTTTATTTATTTATCTTATTGTTTGTTCTATTTAGTTATTTGTGAGAGCAGAATGCATTTCAATTCATTGTACACAAATGGAGTACAACTTTTTATTTCTCTGGTTGTGCACAATGGAGAATCATACTATTCATGTAATCATATATGTACAAAGGGTAATGAGGTTTGTCTCATTCCACCATCTTTCCTTTCCCCTATCCCCTCCCCATCCTTCACTTCCCTCTACATAATCCAAAGCTCTTCCATTCTTCCTGTACCCCGTCTCCCCTGCCCTCCATTATGTATCAGCATCCTCTTGTCAGAGAGAACATTTGGCCTTTGGCTTTGGAGGATTAGCTTATCTCACTTAGCATGATATTCTCCAACTCCATTCATTTACCTGCAAATGCCATGATTTTATTCTTCTTTATGGCTGAATAATATTCCATTGTGTGTATATGTACCACATTTTTTTTATCCATTCATCTATTGAAGGGTATCTAGGTTAGTTCCACAATCTAACTATTATGAATTGAGCTGCTATGAACATTGATGGGGCTGCATCACTATAGTATGCTGCTATTAAAACCGTTGAGTATAGGCCAAGGAGTGGGATGACTGGGTCAAATGGTGGTTCATTGCAGGTTTTCTAAGGAATCTCCACACTTCTTTCCAGAGTGGCTGCATCAATTTGCAATCTGACCAGCAACTTGTGAGTGTATCTTTTCCCCCACATCCTCTCCAACATCTATTGTTACTTGTATTCTTGATAATTGCCATTCTAATTAGAGTGAAATGAAATCTTAGGGTAGTTTTGATTTGCATTTCTTTAATTACTAGAGATGCTGAACATTTTTTCATATATTTGTTGATTGATTTTATATCTTCTGTGAAATGTCTGCTCAGTTCCTTAGCCCATTTATTGCTTGGGTTATTTGTATTTTTGGTGTAAAGTGTTTTGAGTTCTTTATAAATTCTAAAGTTGAGTGCTCTATCTGAAGTGTCTGCAGTAAAGATTTTCTTCCACTCTGTAGACTGTCCTTCACATGATTGTAGATGTCTTTCACCTCTTTTGTTAAATTGATTCTCAACTATTTTATTTTATTTTTTTTTAGACTATTGGGAATGGGGTAATTTTCCTAATTTCTCTTTCAGAGGATTCAACACTTATGAATAGAAATGCATTAGATTTATGCATGTTGATTTTATATCGTGCTACTTTGCTGAATTCATTTATTAGTTCTAGAAGTTTTCTGGTGGAAGTTTTTGGATCCTCTAAATATAAAATCGTGTCATTGGCAAATTGTGATAGTTTGAGTTCTTTTCCTATTCATATCCCTTTAATTTCTTTGATCTGTCTAATTGCTCTGACTAGAGTTTCAAGGGTGATGTTGAATAGAAGTGGTGAAAGAGGGCATCCCTGCCTTGTTCTAGTTTTTAAGGGGAATGCTTTCAGTTTTTCTCCATTTAGAATTATGTTGGGCATGGGCTTAGTATAGATAGCCTTTACAATGTTGGGGTATGTTCCTACTATCCCTATTTTTTCTAGTGTTTTGAGCATGAAGGGGTGCTGTATTTTATCAACTGCTTTTTCTGCATCTATTGACATGATCATATGAGTCTTTAATTTTAAGCCTATTGATGTGATGTATTACATTTATTAATTTCTGGATGTTGAAACAAGCTTGTATCCCTGGGATAAATCCTACTTGATCATGATTCCCTATCTTTTAAATATGTTTTTGTATATGATTTGTCAGAATTTTGTTAAGAATTTTTGCATCTATGTTCATCAGGGATATTGGTCTGAAGATTTCTTTCCTTGATGTGTCTTTGTCTGGTTTTGGTATCAGGGTGATACTAGCTTCACAGAATGAGTTTGGAAGGGTTCATTCCCTCTCTATTACATTGAATACTTTGAGGAGTATTGGTATTATTTCTTCTTTGAAATTTTTGTAGAACTCAGCTGAGAATCCATCTGTTCCTGCACTTTTCTTGGTTGGTAGGTTTGTGATAGCTTCTTTTTTTTCATGGCTTGATGTTGATCTGTTTAAATTGTGTATGTCCTCCTAATTCAGTTTGGGTGGATCATATGTCTCTGGAAATCTGTTGATGTCTTCAGAATTTTCTATTTTGTTGGAGTATAGATTTTCAAAATAGTTTCTAATTATGTTTTGTGTTTCAATGGTGTCTGTCATTTCCTTTCTCATCACGAATTTTAGTAATCTGAGTTTTCCCTCTCCTTCTCTTTGTTAGCGTGGCTAAGGGTTTATCAATTTTGTTTATTTTTGTTTTGTCAAATTTTTGTGTTGTTTCTTTTCTTTCAATTACACTGATTTCAGCTCTGGTTTTAATTATTTCCTGTCTTCTACTACGTTTGGTGTTGATATGTTCTTTTTCTTGGGCATTGAGATGTAATGTTAGGTCATTTATTTTTTGACTTTCATTCTTTTATTGGATGAGCTCAATGCAATGAATTTTCCTCTTAGTACTGCTTTGATTGTGTCCCAGAGATTTTGATACGTTGTATTGCTGTTCTTGTTTACCTCTAATAATTTTTTTTTATCTACTCCCTGATGTCTTCTGCTACCCATGCATCATTCAATAGCATATTATTTAATGTCCAGATGTTTGAGTAGTTTCTATTTTTTATTTTATCATTGATTTCTAACTTCATTCCATTATGATCTGATAGAATGCAAGGTAGTATCTCTATATTTTTGTATTTGCTAAGAGTTGCTTTGTGGCATAACATATGGTCTATTTTGGAGAAGGAGTCATGTGCTGCTGAGAAACTGATGGATAAAATATTCTATATATGTCTGTTAAGTCTAAATTATTAATTGTATTATTGAGTTCTATGGTTTCTTTGTTCAATTTTTGTTTGAAAGATCTATCTGGTGGTGAAAGAAGTGTGTTAATGTCACCCAGTATTATTGTGTTGTGGTCTATTTGATTCCTGAAATTGAAAAGGGTTTGTTTGATGTACATAGATGCTCTATTGTTTGGGGCAAAAATATTTATGATTATTATGTCTTGATGATTTATGGTTCCCTTAAGCAGTATGAAATGTCCTTCCTTATGTCTTTTTTCTAACTTTGGCTTGAAGTCCACTTTATCTTCTATGAGAATGGAAACCCCTGCTTTTTTACTGAGACTCTGTGCATGATATGATTTTTCCCATCCTTTGACCTTCAGTCTGTGGATGTCTTTTCCAATGAGATGAGTCTCTTGAAGTGGCATATTATTGGGTCTTTTTTTAAAATCCAATCTTCCAGTCTATGTCTTTTGATAATGAGTTAAGGACATTAACATGCAGGGTTATTATTGAGATATTCCCAGTCATTTTGGCTTATTTTTGGTTTTTAACTTGACTTGGTTTCTCCTTTGATTGGCTTTTCCTTCATTGTAGTTCCTTTCTTTGCTGACTTTCATTGTTGTTTTTCATTTTCTCCTCATGGAATATTTTGCTGAGAATATTTTGTAGTGCAGGCTTTCTATTTGTTAATTGTCTTAACTTTTGTTTATATGGAAGGATTTTAGTTCATTATCAAATCTGAAGTTTACTTTCACTGGATATGTTGGCATCCACATTCTTTCAGAGTTTGAAATATGATGTCCAAGGTCCATCTAGTTTTTAGGATCTGGCATGAGAAATGTGATTTTATCTGTATTGGTTTCCCCCTATATGTAATCTGATACTTCTCTCTCATGGTCTTTAAAATTCTATCTTCATTTTGTATGTTGGGCATATTCATTGAGAGTAAGGTACAGATTTTCTGTATGCTTCTTGTTTCCCCCACTGTCACATCCCCTACCAGTGTAGTACATTTGTTACATCTGATGAAACTGTATGGACATTCCATCATCACCCAATGTCCATAGTCCATATAGACTACACTGTCAGTGTTGCACATCCTATGGGTTTTATAAATGTATAACAAAATGTATCCACTTTGCATACCATGCAGAATAGATTCACTATTCTAAAATTCTTCTCTGCTCTGCCTTTTCAGTGCTCTCTCTCACCTAACCCTTGGGAACCTCTGATCTTTTTACTGTCTCAATGGTTTTGCCTATTTCAGAGTTTCTTTCACTTAGTAGTATGCATTTAAGATTCTCCCATGTCTTTCCATGATTTGATAATTCATTTCTTTTTTTAGTACTGAGTTAAATCACTGTATGTACATACCAGTTTATTTATTTATTCACTTATTGACTGCTTCCAAGTTTGGGCAATTATGAATGAAGTTACTGTTAAAAAAGTGTGTGCATGTTTTTGTATGGACCTAAGTTTTCATGTCCCTTTGGTAGATAATGGGAAATACAGTTGTTGAATTGTATGATTAGAGTCTGTTTAGTTTTGTAAGTAACCAGAAACTGTCTTCCAGAGTGACTGTTTTTCTATTGCTTTTCTCTTCAGGGAGTTTTTGTTTGTTTGTTTGTTTGTTTTATCTCTTATTGACCTATAGGAGTAGTCCATTTCCCAGGACTTCTAAAAGTTATTTAATTATTTAATTGGGAATTGCTTGAAATTCCATTCAGGTCTGGGAAAGAAGGTTTCAACATAGTGAATTCAACAGGACATGCTGAGAAAATATTCCATTTCTTCATACCTGCATCTTATTAAGCCCAAATCATTTACTAAAATAGTTATACTTGAGCACATTGATATATTTTTTAAAAAATTCACATATTAATTCATATTTCATTTACCCAAATGGAATTATAATGGAGAGCCAATACATTGAACCATTTCTTTTTCATTTAATTTACAATTTTTACGGACTTCTCTTCACCTCAAAATACATGTACATTTGTGTAAGTTAATTACTGCAAAAAGTTAATTTTGTGCTTCAATAATAATTAATACAGCCACTCTCTTATTGATGACGCTTTATTTTGTTGCCAACCTTTTCGTCTTACAATGTTGCTACATGCATTCTGAATATACATCTCTAAGTGGACATGTATACATACACTAGGGATTTATCTACTCAAATGTTTATAGCAGCATAGTGTTATTTTTGTTGCTGTTGTTAATTTGATGTGGATCAAATTCCCAAAGTCAGATTGCTTTATCAAAATTTATGTCAGTGATTAGCCCCTTGGCTCAGATACAGTGTTTAAGTACACTAGTTACCGAGCTCACTTAGCTTCTTATATATTATTAAAAGAATAGGCTGAATAGCTTTCATAATGATCAATTCTCATGCACTTTCTGGTTTTTCTCTACATGCTCAATTTTAATACCTGTCTACATTTGAAAAGCCCCTTGTGATTGTACTCAATAGGAATTCTAGAAGGATGGAAAGTGCGTAGCTTCATTGCACATTAGGAATGCATTAAATGTGGCCTGGCAGCAAATTTACTCTTCTTAAATTATTTCTAGGTGAAACATATAACATATTGACAACAGGTTGCATTCATTTCTGACTTGACAGCTGTATTAAACTGGTACTGGCTAGAGGATTAACTTTGGAATCAGCCCACGTGTAGTCATTATGATAAAATCATGTGAGCAAAGTATTGCATTAAAAAAATCTATGTCACTCAATCTTGATACTTTTTAAAAACGCATATAACTAGTTCAAGGTTTAACATAAATTACTTAATGGGCATATCCCATAGTCCCTTCCACTTATGCCTCCTTATCTATAAGATGAAAATGGACAATTTTGGTAGGTAAAGAAGGAAAAATTATTAGATGTGATGTTTAGAATCTTTAAATACTTCTGCACTGAATTCAAGGACAACATATTTTTTAGGTAGTTTTCTTCAAGTAAAGTTAAATTCAACATATTCATTGAATTTGTAAATATTTCTTCCAAACCCAGTCATTTCCCAGTGTTTTCACCAAAATGATGGAACCCATGTCAATCTAATTTCAAAAGCTTGAAACCTGAAGGTCACCTTTGAACAACTTTATTTTTGTTTTACTTTCTATTCCAAGTTTATCACCAAATGGTGTTGACTGTGCCTTTGAAGCATCTCTTTACTTTGTCTTATCTCTATTCCTGCCCTCCTCATGTAGACATAATCACCCTTAGTTTCATCTTGGGCTTATAAAAATCCCTTAAAGTGATTCTTCACAATGTAGTGGAACCAATTTTTTTTCAAATCATAGTTTTACACTACTTCCACCATCAAAAGCTTTTAAATGGCTTCCCTTAATCTTCCTAATATGACACTCAAGGTTCTGGGCAAACTGGTCCCTGCTTATTCCTCTCCTAACATGTTTCATCAAATCCTCTCTTGGTCAGAAAATACTGGTATTCATTCAGCTTCTTGAACTTCATAAGCCATTGGGGTTCAGGGTCTTTGCACATGTTATTTCCACCCCTGCATAGCTCTTTCTTTTCCAGTGTCTTCTGTAAAATGCCATCCCTCTAGTTAATCCCTATTCATTTGTATATCTTGACTCAGGCATCACTATGTAAGACCTTTCTAATGTCTGCCAACTAGACCTATTTCCTCTGTCACACTCTTTCAATGCACTGTGACCTTTCATCATAACACTATGTCAACTTACCATAGTACATTTGTGTGATTATTTTATTTATAACTATCTCCAATTATTCCGTATTTTCCATGAGATGTTTCTATTTTTTTCTTTACATTCATTGCTTAGTAACTTAGTATTATCTCTCATGTAGTAGGCACTCAATTATTTTCAGACAAAAAGAAATATATTCAGATTTTCTTTTACTTAGATCCAATCTGAGATAATGTGATGTTCTAAATAGAATATACAATGCAAAAATTTACGTAGATTTTTATAGAAATACTATTTGATTCAACTACTTCTTGGTATTTATCCAAAAGAATTAAAGTCATCATGCACTAGAAATACATGCATACCCATGATTATCACAGCATAATTTATAATAGCCATGTTATGGAGTCAGTGTAAGTGTCCATCAACAGATGGATGGATAAAGAAAATGTAAAATGTAATACACACGCACACACACACACACACACACACACACGAGTTTTATTCAGCCATAAAGAAAAATGAAATTATATCATTTTCAGGAAAAGGGATGGAGCTGGAGAACATGGTGTTAAGTAACAAGCTTATAAAAGAAGGAAGTAGTTGCCTGTTTTCTGTGCTCCAAGATGCCTCCACAGGACATTGTACAAGGTCTGTGCTTAATAAAGTTCCATTAAATTGAATTGACCCTGATTTTATACACTTGAAGTGCTTCAAGGAGATTCTGGATATCCAAAAAAAGAATATTGAAGAAAAGGATAAGCTTACTTTGCCATTTAATCAAGATTTCAACTAGCCCTTCTAACTCTTTGGATATTTCTATCTGTGACATTTTAATATATATTTTATTTGCTTGTTTACTGTTTCAATCTGTCTTTGCTTTTGATGTTGTTGATAATTTGAAAATAATTTCAGATTTTAAATAATTTCTAATTTGGAAAATTTTGTCATTAGAATATAATATAGGAAAGATATTAGAATGAATCAGACATAACTTTCCTATGTTCATGTGTGAATACACACCAGTGTAACTCCACATCATATACAACCCCACAAGAATGGGAAGTTATACTCCATGTATGTATATATAATATGTCAAAATACATTTTACTGTCATGTATAACTAAAAAGGACAAATAAAAATATGGGTAGATAAAATTTTTAATAGTATTATTAACAGTGTATCAAATTCTTATTCCTTTTTATCTTGATGTGTAAAAGAGACAAACTTATTTACTTGAGGGGGTGAGATGGAGTCTGTCCTTGAGGACCAGAAGATATGTGTCATCATCATTCATCAGAGTAAGACACATGCCTGCTTTATAGCCCATCCAAGTACTGAGATTGATGGATAGAAGATGAGTCTCCATAGTCAACCTCCTACCACATATGTTTTGAATTCTCTTTCTCATTGTAGAAAGAAAGTATATATTTTTATCTCTTTTTCAAGTTCTTGGATCACTGAAAATTAAAACATGTGATACTACCTTAGTGGCTAGTATGCCTAGTAGCACTATGTCATTTAATACAAATTCTTTCTTTCTCTTTTAAAGTTTACCAATTAGCCATTGGCAATCAGTTGTTTAAAAATGTAAACAATGGAGTGTAATAAAAAATCCCAGTAGTATGAATGACATTACTTTCCTCTTGACACCTAACAGATGCTTCTCTATGCTGACTAGAGAGGACAGCTAAGACCAAACTTAGAGAATTGAGCCTAGGTAAAACAGAGAGGATGAGATTCCAGAAGACTTGAAAAATAGAGAAGTGAAAGAGATGAATGGGCAGTAAAGTCAAAGCTGTAACTTAAGAAGTATGCCTCAGCCTGTAAACTCCCAGGCTGGAGAATCACCCCCTAAAATTTCTCTTCACTGTACTGTTCCTGATGACTCTGCTTCTTTCACCTTGTGGAATCCAGATGCACTGATTCCTCTGAAGATATGCTTTGTATTAGTCTTTGTAAATTAACTAATTTTCTGTTTTCTACAGATAGGCCAACATTTTCCAGTGGGATCTATGAAGTATATGTGAGTGTATGTAATTTCACTGGAAATTGGTGAAGAATAAGTGGAGTTTTGACAACCTACTTATATGATCCATAGAAAACCATTTTGAGTACAATTTTCCACACATGTGTTATCAATTGCTCAACCCTGATATTGATAAGAAATATACAAAAGAGACAACTGAAAACACCGTTGGAAAACGACCATCCAATGCAAGTGTGATGACATCATCACATCTTAAGCTCCTAGAGAGCTGTGCAGAATTTTGGATTGTAGCTAGAAAAGACCCAATAATATAAGAAGAAACTAATTAGTGATTTAGATTTAATTTTTTACATTCCAACTTATTTAATCCTGCTGACTAAAGGACTCAGACTAGACATTTCAAGTGTGCTTTCTAAATGCAATTGTACCCATGATCTTCTTTTCTTCTTTTCAATTAAGCCATCAAACACCCAAAATCATCAGTAGGAATTTTTTAATGACAAAAAGTGTGAAAAAGGACTTAGTTATAGACAATAGGTGCCATCCTCCTGGAACTACCTATTTTCTGATTTCCCTTTGAGGGATTAAGTAAAAGAAGGACATAATTCAACAAGAAGAACCCATGTATCCAACTGAGGCACTGCACACGAGCAGAGAAGATCAATGATTCCAGAAATGCTGGAATTGGCAGCCAATGATAAGGAGAAAAATAATTTTCTACCTCATATTGTAAAAGTAAAATCCAGATTGATAGATGACCTAAATATGAACAATGCAAAACTTGAACATATTCATAAGAAAAACTAGATTGATATATTTATGATATTACTTTGAGGAAGTTTTTTTTTTTTAATAAGACAAAGTATATTCACAAAGAGAAAGACTGATAAATTTTATTACATTAAGATTGAAATTTTTCATTTGGGGTTGTGGCTCGTGGTAGAGTACTTGCAGGGAAAACAGTTACATTCTCACAGGGGGATAAAAATCCTTACAATACTACAGGAGAGTTGTTTTACAGTATTTGGGAAAGCTGAAGATGTGCATCTCTTCAGATATAGCAATTCCATACTTACATACCTAAATATAGTTTTACCTTTTCAACTGTAAACAAGAAAGCATAAGCAAGAATGTTCATAGCAACCTAGTATAAAATTTAACAGAACTAAATATTCATCAACAGGAAACCGATTTGCAGATAATGGCATATTTACATGAGTGAATGATTTTTTTTTTATTTTTACTTTATTTTTTTTATTGTGAACAAATGGGATACATGTTCTTTCTCTGTTTGTACATAGAGTAAAGGCATACCATTTGTGTAATCATACGTTTACATAGGGTGATGTTGCTTGATTCATTCTGTTATTTTTTCCCCTTCCCCCCACCCCTCCCATCCCTCTTTTCCCTCTATACAGTCCTTCCTTCCCCCATTCTTGCCCCCCTCCCTAACCCTCACTCTAACCCTAAAACTAACCCCTCCCACGCCCCATTATGTATCATCATCCACTTATCAGCGAGATCATTCTTCCTTTGGTTTTTTGAGATTGGCTTATCTCACTTAGCATGATATTCTCCAATTTCGTCCATTTGCTTGCAAATGCCATAATTTTATCATTCTTTATGGCTGAGTAATATTCCATTGTATATATATGCCACAGTTTCTTTATCCATTCATCAACTGAAGGGCATCTAGGTTGGTTCCACAATCTGGCTATGGTGAATTGAGCAGCAATGAACATTGATGTGGCTGTATCTCTGTAGTATGCTGATTTTAAGTCCTTTGGGTATAGGCCAAGGAGTGGGATAGCTGGGTCAAATGGTAGTTCCATTCCAAGTTTTTTAAGGAATCTCCATACTGCCTTCCAGAGTGGTTGCACTAATTTGCAACCCCACCAGCAATGTATGAGTGTACCTTTTTCCCCACATCCTCGCCAACACCTGTTGTTGCTTGTGTTCTTGATAATCGCCATTCTGATTAGGGTGAGATGGAATCTTAGGGTGGTTTTGATTTGCATTTCTCTTATTACTAGAGATGTTGAACATTTTTCCATATGTTTGTTGATTGTTTGTAGGTCTTCTTCTGTGAAGTGTCTGTTCATTTCCTTAGACCATTTGTCGATTGGATTATTTGTAGTCTTGGTGTTGAGTTTTTTGAGTTCTTTATAGATTCTGGAGATTAGTGCTCTATCTGAAGTATGATTGGCAAAGATTTTCTCCCACTCTGTAGGCTCTTTCTTCACATTGCTGATAGTTTCCTTTGCTGAGAGAAAGTTTTTAGTTTGAATCTATCCCAGTTGTTGATTCTTGCTTTTATTTCTTGTGCTATGGGAGTCCTGTTGAGAAAGTCTGGTCCTAAGCCGACATGTTGAAGATCTGGACCTACTTTTTCTTCTATAAGATGCAGGGTCTCTGGTCTGATTCCGAGGTCCTTAATCCATTTTGAGTTTAGTTTTGTGCACGGTGAGAGATATGGGTTTATTTTCATTTTGTTGCATATGGATTTCCAATTTTCCCAGCACCATTTATTGAAGAGGCTATCTTTTCTCCATTGCATATTTTTGGCCCCTTTGTCTAGTATGAGGAAATTATATTTGTTTGGGTTTGTGTCCGTGTCCTCTATTCTGTACCATTGATCTACCTGTCTATTTTGGTACCAATACCATGCCGTTTTTGTTACTATTGCTTTGTAGTAAAGTTGAAGTTCAGGTATTGCAATACCCCCTGCTTCATTTTTCCTGCGAAGGATTGCTTTAGCAATTCTGGGTTTCTTATTCTTCCAGATGAATTTCATGATTGCTTGTTCCACTTCTGTAAGGTACATCGTTGGGA
The DNA here is from genome assembly GCF_902686445.1 of Sciurus carolinensis. Lineage (NCBI taxonomy): Eukaryota > Metazoa > Chordata > Mammalia > Rodentia > Sciuridae > Sciurus > Sciurus carolinensis. The sequence goes on from NC_062222.1 coordinate 45,254,828, forward strand.
TTTTAATTGGAATTGCATTGAATCTGTATAGCACTTTTGGTAGTATGGCCATTTTGACAATATTAATTCTTCCTATCCAAGAACATGGGAGATCTTTCCATCTTCTAAGGTGTTCTTTAATTTCTTTCTTTAGTGTTCTGTAGTTCTCATTGTAGAGGTCTTTCACCTCTTTTGTGAGATTGATTCCCAAGTATTTTATTTTTTTTGAGGCTATTGTGAATGGAGTAGTTTCCTAACTTCTGTTTCTGAAGATTCATCACTTATGTATAAAAATGCATTGGATTTATGAGCATTGATCTTGTATCCTGCTACTTTACTGAATTCACTTATGAGTTCTAAGAGTTTTCTGGTGGAATTTCCTGGTTCCTCTAAGTATATAATCATATCATCAGCAAATAGGGATAGTTTGAGTTCTTCTTTTCCAATTCGTATCCCTTTAATTTCTTTGGTCTGTCTAATTGCTCTGGCTAGAGTTTCAAGGACGATATTGAATAGGAGTGGTGAGAGAGGGCATCCCTGCCTTGTTCCAGATTTTAGGGGGAATGCTTTCAGTTTTTCACCATTAAGAATAATATTAGCCATGGGCTTAGCATAGATGGCCTTTACAATGTTAAGGAACGTTCCCACTATCCCTATTTTTTCTAGTGTTTTGAGCATGAAGGGGTGCTGTATTTTATCAAATGCTTTTTCTGCATCTATTGAAATAATCATGTGATTCTTGACTTTAAGTCTGTTGATATGGTGAATTACATTTATTGATTTCCTGATGTTGAACCAACCTTGCATCCCTGGGATGAAACCCGCTTGATCATGATGCACTATCTTTTAATACATTTTTGTATGCGATTTGCTAAAATTTTGTTGAGAATTTTTGCATCGATGTTCATTAAGGAAATTGGTCTGAAATTTTCTTTCCTCGATGTGTCTCTGTCTGGTTTAGGTATCAGGGTGATATTGGCTTCGTAGAATGAGTTTGGGAGGGTTCCCTCCTCTTCTATTTCATGGAATACTTTGAAAAGTATTGGAATGAGCTCTTCTTTAAAGGTTTTGTAGAATTCGGCTGAGAAACCATCAGGTCCTGGCCTTTTCTTTGTTGGTAGGCTTTTGATGACTTCTTCTATTTCATTACTTGAAATTGGTCTGTTTAAATTGTGTATGTCCTTCTCGTTTAGTTTAGGCAATTCATAGGTCTCTAGAAACTTGTTGATATCTTCGAAATTTTCTATTTTGTTGGAATATAGATTTTCAAAATAGCTTCTAATTATGTTTTGTATTTCAGTCGTGTCTGTTGTGATATTTCCTTGTTCATTCTGAATTTTGGTGATTTGGGTTTTCTCTCGTCTTCTCTTTGTTAGTGTGGCTAAAGGTTTATCAATTTTGTTTATTTTTTCGAAGAACCAACTATTTATTTTGTCAATTTTTTGTATTGTTTCTTTCGTTTCAATTTCGTTGATTTCAGCTCTGCAGTTTAACTATTTCCTGTCTTCTACTACTTTTGGTGTTGGTCTGTTCTTCTTTTTCTAGGGCTTTGAGTTGTAGTGTTAGGTCATTTATTTTTTGAGTTTTACTTCTTTTATTAAATGCGCTCCATGAAATAAATCTTCCTCTAAGTACCGCTTTCATAGTGTCCCAGAGATTTTGATATGTTGTTTCTTTGTTCTCGTTTACCTCTAAGAATTTTTTAATTTCCTTCCTAATATCTTCTGTTATCCATTCCTCATATAATAGCATATTGTTTAATCTCCAGGTGTGGGAGTAATTTCTGTTTTTTTGCTCTTTCATTTATTTCTAGTTTCAATCCATTATGGTCTGATAAAATACAAGGAAGTGTCTCTATCTTCTTGTATTTGCTAACATTAGCTTTGTGGCATAATATATGGTCTATTTTAGAGAAGGATCCATGTGCTGCTGAGAAGAAAGTGTATTCACTCTTCGTTGGATGGTATATTCTATAAATGTCTGTTAAGTCTAAATTATTGATTGTGTTATTGAGATCTAAGGTTTCTTTGTTCAATTTTTGTTTGGAAGATCTGTCCAGTGGTGAGAGAGGCGTGTTAAAATCACCTAGTATTATTGTATTGTGGTCTATTTGGTTTCTGAGATTGAGAAGGATTTGTTTGACATATATGGGTGAGCCACTGTTTGGGGCATAGATATTTATGATTGTTATGTCTTGCTGATTTATGGTTCCCTTAAGCATTATGAAATGTCCTTCTTTATCCCTTCTGATTAACTTTGGCTTGAAGTCCACTCTATCTGAAATGAGGATGGATACCCCAGCTTTTTTGCTGGGTCCATGTGCATGGTAAGTTTTTTCCCATCCTTTCACCTTTAGTCTTTGGGTATCTCTTTCTAAGAGATGAGTCTCTTGCAGGCAACATATTGTTGGATCTTTCTTTTTTATCCAATCTGCCAGTCTGTCTTTTGATTGATGAATTCAGGCCGTTAATATTCAGGGTTATTATTGAGATATGATTTGTATTCCCGGTCATTTGACTCATTTTATTCATTTATTTGCTTATTTTTGACACGACTTGGTTCCTCTTTATTTGAGAGTTCCTTTAGGATATCTCCTCCCTTTGCTGATTTGCTTCTTTGTTTTTCATATCTTCTTCATGGAATATTTTGCTGAGAATGTTCTGTAATGCTGGCTTTCTTTTTGTATATTCTTTTAGCTTTTGTTTATCATGGAAGGATTTTATTTCGTTGTCAAATCTGAAGGTAAGTTTTGCTGGGTATAAGATTCTTGGTTGGCATCCATTTTCTTTTAGGGCTTGAAAAATGTTATTCCAGGCCCTTCTAGCTTTTAGGGTCTGGATTGAAAAATCTGCTGATATCCGTATTGGCTTCCCCCTGAATGTAATTTGGTTCTTTTCTCTCACAGCCTTTAAGATTCTGTCTTTATTTTGTATGTTAGGTATTTTCATTATTATGTGCCTTGGTGTGGGTCTGTTGTAATTTTGTGTATTTGGAGTCCTATAAGCCTCTTGAACTTGGTTTTCCATTTCATTCTTCAGATTTGGGAAATTTTCTGAAATTATCTCATTGAATAGGTTGTTCATTCCTTTGGTTTGTTTCTCTAAGCCTTCCTCAATCCCAATAATTCTCAAATTTGGCCTTTTCATGATATCCCATAGTTCTTGGAGATTCTGTTCATGATTTCTTACCATCTTCTCTGTTTGTTCGACTTTGTTTTCGAGGTTAAATATTTTGTCTTCAATATCTGAGGTTCTGTCTTCCAGGTGTTCTATCCTATTGGTTGTGCTTTCTATGGAGTTCTTAATTTGGTTTATTGTTTCCTTCATTTCAAGGATTTCTGTTTGGTTTTTTTTCAATATCTCTAACTCTTTATTGAAATGGTCTTTTGCTTCCTGTATTTGCTCTTTTAACTGTCTATTGGTGCGTTCATTCAATGCCTGCATTTGCTCTTTCATTTCATCGTTTGCTTCCCTTATCATGTTGATTATGTACATTCTGAACTCCCTTTCTGACATTTCTTCTGCCATGCTGTCATTGGATTTTATTGATATAACATCCAGATTTGTTTGAGGCATTTTCTTCCCTTGTTTTCTCATATTGTTCAGGTATCAGTGGACTGCAGAGATGTTGCAGATTTCCTCTATTGACTTATAATGTCCCTGAAGATTGCTAGTGTATCCCCTCTTATCCTTCAGTAGCCTGAAGTCTTAGAGGAAGTTGATACTTCGGTGTTCCCCTAGGTAGCTGCCTCTCTAGGGGTGGTGGTCTTCAGGTGGGGTATATTCCCTGCTAGAGGGCAGAGGTGCCTCTATTTGTTGACCAATGGTCATCCAAAGGGGAACTAGACTGGGGGCTGAGGAAATGCCTGTTTGGGTCTGTGTCTCTGGTTTTACTGTCTTTGTGGGAAAACCTCACTCGGCGGGGAAGACCCACCCGGTGGGGAGGTCTCACTAGTCCGTTCCCCTCCTAGAGGTTCCCCTCAGTCCACAACTACCGCCTGGGCAGGGCAGCCTTCCCAAGCAGCGTTTCCAGGGGCCTGGACCTACCTCCTGGGCTTGGGAGCCCTGCCCTTCGCAGACGAGTCTCCTTAGGTGGCCCCTCCTCAGAGAAGCTGCCCACAGTCCTGGAACCTTCGCTCCACCCCTCAGCTGGTCTCTGTGTAGCTCTTTCAAGAAAAGGTGCTTAGATCCCCGGCTCGGATCGTGCTTTGCACCTAATCGCCTAGCTATGCGACCCCTCCTCTGAAGAGTCACTTGGAGCCTAGTACATATGCTCCAAGCCCCAGTGACCCGTCACTCGTCTCTTCCTCCAGGCAGCCACCCGGTGTTCTGTGTGGGCGCTTGGAGACCAAGCCACTCACTGCGCACCTCCACCTCCTCAGGACAGCCCCCTCCCCGTTGTTCAGGCAGTTGCTGAATCCAAATAGTTCGCCACCCAACTCTTTCTCTGGCAGCCCCCGGAGCCCTGGCAGATTGGTCCAAAAAACCAAAAAACCAAGCGGTGTGCTGCTCGGCCTCCTCTGCAAGGTTCCCCACTTTCCGAGCTCACTGTTCCAACGAGGGTAGGTGTGTCTTGCTGCCTGGGCAGGGCAGCCTTCCCAGGGGCCCAGACCTACCTCCTGGGCCTGGGAGCCTCACCCTTCGTAGACGAGTCTCCTTAGGTTGTCCCTTCTTAGAGACGCTGCCCGAAGTCCTGGAACCTTCACTTCGCCCCTCAGCTTGTCTCTGTGTAGTTCATTCAAGAAAAGGTGCCTAGGTCCCTGGACCGGACCTTGCTATGCACCTAATCGCCTGGCTATGCGACCCGCCCTCTGCGCAGTCACTTGGAGCCTCGTACATATGCTCCAAGCCCCAGTGACCCGTCGCTGGTCTCTTCCTCCAGGTGTGGGCGCTTGGAGACCAAGGCACTCACTGCGTACCTCCACCTCCTCTGGGCAGCCCCCTCCCCGTTGCTCAGGCGGTTGCTGGATCCAAACAACTTGCCGCCCCACTCTTTCTCTGGCAGCCGCTGGAGCCCTGGCAGATCGCTTCAAAACCAAGCGGTGTGTCGCACAACCTCCCTTGCAAAGTTCCCCGCTTTCCGAGTTCACTGCTCCAGCGGGGGAGGTGTGTCTTGTCACCTGGGCAGGGCAGCCTTCGCAGGCAACGTTCCCAGGGGCCCGGACCTCCCTCCTGGGCTTGAGAGCCTCACCCTTCGCAGACGAGTCTCCTTAGGTTAGAGAATCTGCCTGCGGTCCTGGAAACTTCAATCCGCCATTTTTCGCTCCGCTTCGCTGTCCGTTTTTACTGCTCCGGCGGGGGAGGGGCGACCCGCCGAGTCACTCTACTTCACAAAGTTCTCTGCGTTCAGGGGCTACTGCCCCATCAGGGACGCCTCCCCTATGGGAGAAACTCCCCCGGCGGCTTTGAGTTGGTCCCAAGTCACTATCTCCTCTTTTGAATCTTGAGTCCTGGAGCAACATGAAATGCAGCCGCCCTCTAGTCCGCCATCTTGAACCTCCTCGAGTGAATGATTTTTAACAGTAAAAATGAAGTTGATTCTAGGAATACAATAGGTTAATCTCACAAATATGATGTTCAATTACTTAAATAAATTCTTTAAGAAGACCAGATAATAGTTGATACATCATTGATATCAATACATACAGTCAGATTTTTGGAAAAACTGCTGGGAATTATACCACTTCACTGTACTCATTATCTTCAGGGAAAGGGGATAAAAAAGAGAGATCATATTTTCTATAATATTTTATTTATGAAAAATTGAAACAAAACTTTAATTATTTTTAATAAATAAATCTTAGGTAAGTGACATTAGTATTATACTATATTTTATTCATTTCTAAATACTACACAATAAAAATATTTTAAAATGGATTATTGTGGCAAAGCTAATGTTTCCATAATATGATATATAATCATGTGTTGTAGAGCTCACCAAATTCCATTATAGGATATCTCCCTAGGACACTATCAATCCCACAAATTCAGAACTGATTCTTATTTAGTCTTTTTCATAGTGTTTGTCAACTTATTATGGCCATAATAATTATTATTGATGACAATTTTATAATGATATTAGAGGAGGAGGTCATAGTAAAATTAATAACTTACTGGTCAATATTATAATAAATAGTTTATTAAAGAGAATTGATTCTCTACGTAAAGATTTCCCTCTTTCCTCAGTGCCCATCTTAAGGATGCTATTTAATTATGCTGACTTTCTGATAGTATATGAAGACTTCATAAAATATCCTGTATTCAATATACACATATGCATGAGTTAGGCAATGCATTTAATGCTTAGGGCTGTAAATGGACAAGCAAATATTTTAATTACATTTTATATTTATTTATATTTTTCCTAACATCAGTATTATTTCAGGAGTAGTAGGAAATAAAGGAGCACTGAAAGAATTTTATTCCCTATCTTTATATGTAAATGATATTGGATTGTGGTTATGTTATATGGTCTGAATGTCTTGCATCTCTCCCAAGTTAATATTGAAACCCAAGTACCCATGTGCTTGTGTTAGGAGTTGAGGACCTGGAGGAAGTGATTAATTCAATAAGAATAAGCCCTCATGAATGGGATTATTGCCCTTATAAAATATCCCCAATATCGAGGGAGCTCATTCACTCTTTCTATTAGTTGAGGATGAGCAAGAAGTCACCTCTATGAACTAGAAAATGGGCCCTCACTAGACAATGACTCTGCTGGCACCTTAATCTTGGATTTCCTGGCCTACAGATCTGTGGCAAGTAAACTTCTGTTTATAAGCCAACCAGTTTGTGATATTTTGTTACAGCAACTAGAAAGGACTAAGAAACTACAATAAACCAGAAATATCATATGACTTTTATATTCTGCATTTCAATGTACCATTTTTCAAATATTTGTGAAACAGCTGTGACAAATGCCTCTAGTTGGATTTCAATTTTTGTTATGATCAGATAAGCATTTTGTTATGGTTAATTCAGCAGCTGGTGTTGCATTTCTTAATAAAAATAAAAATATTGCTCTTGTTTAGCCAGACTTAAACATAAATGTCATTATTGCAAAAAATAAAAACTTTGAAGTATCTCATATCAATGTTTGGTGTACACACACTGAGAGTTTAAGCTGGCTAATGGAGTTCTTCTATAGTTTGAAGTCCACTCACCACAATTTTTTGTGGTCACCATGCATGGTTGCTATTGGCCTTGATAACTCCATGTTCCAATAAGGCTCAAGCATTTAAATCTAAACATGGATAAACAGCATTTCTGAGTAGCATAAGTTTAAAGTGATATAGCAATGTTCTCTTAGGCTCTGATATTCTTAATTAGAATAATTATATTTTTAAAAATCATTTTGTTTCTCAAACTGGAATTAATCCTGAAACTATAAATGTGCCTTGCAAATAAAGAAATTATCTTTAAGTAAAATATTAAGAGATAAAGTATATATATAATATGAATTCATTTAAAGTTACACAGATGTAAGAGGAGGGAAGTGGAATACCCTCTTCTCAGACAGTGACATAATCTGTCTACATTCTTCTGATTCAAGGAGCAGGTTTATAAATCACTGGCCCAGAAGTCCTGCTTCTGGAAATGGTAGAAGAATATTTATTATACTAATTCTCCTGCAAATAATAATTATAATCTCTATTAAAGGCATAAAAAAACAATCCTTTGACGATATCAAAACAAGGTAGAAACAGTTCGGTTTAGCTCTAAAGAGAAGAAAAAAGCATAGTGGATGAGATGCAGGGTGTATATGACTTTTCCTGAAGGTACTTCACAATGTACATAGAACAAGCAGCTAGAACTTAAACAGGACTGAGAGGAGATGTTTGCAACTGCAAACAGAGCCAGAAACTGAGGAAGAAAACTCTGGAAAGGATAAAGCTACAATAGAGAGAACCCCAAAATGTACATGCAAGTCCTCCTCATATTCTTGGCTAACTCCTCACTTATTCATGCTTGGGCAGGAATCCAAGCAGTCTAGGAAAACTAACCAGATATTTCAGCAACTGCCCACTATAGGAGATAAAGTTTGAAGCTGAAATCATGTCAAGTAAGAGGAGCTAGAAAAACACAGTGGGGGAAGGGCCACACCCTAGAAGACAAGATCCCAGGAATGGGAACTTACCTTAGGAAAATGATCAGAACCAAAAGACCCACTTTAGAAAAGCAAAAAACCAGGCACCCAAAGGTTCCAAGTCATGTGTCATTAATTTGACTGACAGCTAGAAGAAAATTCACCAAAGAGAGAACATACTCAGTAACTCTATAATTTATCAACCTCAGTGTCCTGTAAATTCTTTTAAAAATCACTAGATATGGGGGGGAAAAAAACAAAAATACCAGTGTGGTTTCCTTGAATGATAGTCAAGAAAAAAAAAATCAGTTAATAGAACCAGACCCACAAACATTACTAATGCTGCATTGGCAGATAAGCATTTAAAAATATTTTTGATGAATGTTCTACAAAATTTACAGGAAAGAATGAATAACCTTTATTAAAAGATGGGGGTTGTCAGAATACATGTGAGAAGTAGACAAAACAAATGAAAACTACTAAACTTAACATTGCAGGATATGGTATAAAAATGTCATTGTATGGTTTTTATAATAGATTGAAATAGAAGAACAGAAGAAAGGATCAATAAAACTTGAAGACAGGTTAACAAAAATCAAGCAAAGTGAAGCAGTGAGAGATAAAAGATTAGTAGACTATAGTTTAAATGACTAGTGTGATAATAGAAAACCATAATATATATTTGAGTGAAATTGCTAAAAAAAAAGATAACGAAATAAATCTTTAAGACAGGAGAAAAGGACAAATTATATTAAAGGAAACAAAAATAGAATTACTGCTGATGTCTCACCAAAAACATTGAGACCAAAAGAAATTGAAATAACACTTAAAATCCAGGAAAAAAAATACCAGCATAGGATCATATACTCTGAAAAAAAAAAAACTTTTGAAAAATGTGTGTAAAATAAAAAGATAAGTTTAATGAAAATAGAAGAAAATTACCAGCAGTATATACATATCACAAAATATGCTAAAACATATTCTAGATCCAGAAAATGACATAGATAGATTAAATTCATTATTTTAAAAAGAAGGTCACTGGAAATTACAATATCTGACTCAATTTTTTGCAAAAAAAAAATCAATAGCCTCTATAATACAAAATTATGACAAAATAAAAGTAGAGTATTTAATCTGTCTGGGAACAAATGATGGTATTAACATAAATAATGGAAGACTGTGAAAGGGAAATACTGCTGTTTAAGTTTCTTATATCACACCTAAAGTGATTATTATAAGGTTAACTGTGCTAATTTTTGGATTTCCAATGCAATTTATAGAATATCATTAAAATGAATTAATTATTTTATATGTGTGTGGTACTGGAAATTGAACCAAGGGTCTTATACATGTTAGGCAAGTGCTCTATCACTGTTACACTCCAGTCCAATTATTTCATTTTTAATTCATCAGCTAAAATATCAAACAGAATATTAAAAATATTTGATTAATCCAAAAGAGGTTGAAAAATAAGAACAGAATAAAGAGGACAAATAGAAAATAAATATGAAAATGATTTGCAAGAAAGATGCTTTGAATTTAAGGACTCCAAGAAATAAAATCAGATAATGTGAAAAGATGTACCATGACAACAGTAAGCTTACAAAAGAAGCTTTAGCTGTATTTATATCAGATGTGGTAGTCTTCAAGAAAGTATGAATGACTAGGAAGACCTTTTTATAATGATTAAATAATCAATTCTTCAATAAGATACAATACCCTAAATATGCTTACATATTATCAATGCTTTGAACTACATAAAGCAAACATTAAGAGAGCAGAATAAAAAAATAAACCCACAAGGATATTTAGCAATTTAAATTTCTCTCACACACTGATATTTAGCAATTTTAGTAATTTTTATCTAATTGATAATTATAAAAGATTTAAATAAACTATTAAACAAATAGTACTAACTGACATTTCTAGATTTTATGTCAAAAAAAATAAAAGAACTGTGCATGAAAGTTTATGGCAGTATTAGTTAAAATCATTTAAGCCCAGAGACAAGCCAAAACCCTATCAATACAATAAAGGCCTCTCACTGCTAGTGGTGGTAGTGTTGGTTCTGGTAGTTCATTTAATGGCAGACTTCTTAGCACTAAAAACTAAACAACTGGTAAAATCCATAACTTCAACCTGCATCATGTCAAGTGAAAAGATACAGAACCACAATAACACATATTCTTTCCATTTATATTTAACCTAAGAGCAGGAAATATTCATGTCGAGATGAAGAACTTGAACTGGATAATGGCACCAGTTAACAACCTAGGGCAATAGAATGGTCATGTCTTGTTTTATCTGGTAGATATGCAAGTATGTATAATTGTTGAAGTTTACTTTCCTGAAAGTAAGTGGTATGTAATGGCATGTTAATTATGTATAAACAAAAAGGAAAAACTTCATTCTTAACCATTTAAAAAATATCAGCTATTATGGATTGAACTATTTTCTCCAAATAAGATAGGTTGAAGTCCTAACCCTCAGTACCACAGAATGTGATCTTACTTGGAAACATAATTAGATAAATAGCATTGCATATATAATTGGCTAAATTAAGGAAGTAGGATGGTCCCTTAGTCCAGTATTTCTAACGGCCTTATAAGAAGAGGGAAATTTGAACACAAAGAAAGACACACAGGAATCCATGCAAAGATGGAGGCAGAGACTGGAGTTATTCTGCTACATGCCAACGAATGCCTGGGGCCCCAGAAAGTTAGAGTAGGTAAGGATGAATTCTCCCCTGGAGGCTGTAGAGGGAACAAACTCTGCCAATACCTTGGCTTCAGATTTCTGCATTATATTCATAAATGAAGTGAAGTCTCAGGACCAAGCTTTGTTGCAGAAACTTTAGGAAACCAATAAATTCACTAAAAAGGTTCCATTCCTGGCAGGCTCTGTTAGTGAATTGGACCAAACACATAAGCAAGTCATAATATGAACATTTTCAAGCTCTTTCAGAAAGTATTGATTGAATAATCCCCAAATCATTTTATGAAAACTGCATAAAAACTAGTACCAATAACTTAAAAGAACATTACATGAAGAAAATTAGAGATCAGTATTACTTATACATTGCATTCATATACAGAGATGCAGAAAATTCTAAAAATTACTAACAAATCAAATCAAGCAATATTTAAAATATTCAAATCAAGCAATATTTAAAATAAGAGTACATGATAGTTGAATGGAACTTATTCAAAAAATACAATATTCAACATTCACAAATTAACCAATGCAGTTACAACATTATACAATAAGAGAAAAAAAATTCCAAACATGGAGGAAAAAAATTTGAACTATCTAGATGTCCATTTTTAATAGAAAATATTTAAAATATGGGATGTAGAAATAAAATTCTTCAATGTGAAAAATGTCAAATATAAAAAACCTACTCAATCTTCTTAACCTGCTTAATATTCTACTCGATACTAAAAGTATTCATCAAGAGGAAAGAAAAGGTATCTACTCTTACCACTTTTATTTGGCACTGTACTAAAGATGCTAAACAGGATCATAGGTGAAAAAAAAATTAAAAGTCAGAAGTATTGGAAAAGGAAGAAGAAATACTGTCTGTATTTCTCATAGTAACATAGATTTTATAGACAATCCTCAAATAGCTAGAAAAAAATTTAATACAAATTGGCAGGATATAAGGTCAAAATGTGAAAATGTGTTATTATTTCTATATACTAGCAATAAATAGAGAATAAAGTTTAAAAAATTCCTCATACACAGGCACTATAAATACAAAATACTTAGGGGTATAGTGCATATAAATGTGTGAGTCCTCTACATTGAAATAACAAAGACTTTGGAGATGAAATTAACATAAGAATAAATTAGGGAATATAGCATGCTCAATAATTAAGATGCCAATCTGTACCAAAATGGTCTGTCAATTCAACACTGTTTCAATGAACATAACAGCAGAATTTTTCTTAATAAAATACAATCTAATTCTGATATTTATATGGAAATGTAGAAGTTAACTATTGTTAACTGTACCACATGTACAGGTACAATTTTGTGAAATGACATCTTTTAGAGAGCCAGAAGCTTTAAGTTTCTAAAAATTGTCTAGTACAGAAATTCAACAGATCAAGTGTGTATAAAAATTCTACTTAGGAATCTATATTCAATTGTAAAACTTTTTAAAATATTCAATCTGAATCCACTTTTTTCCTTCACTGGGGATGTAATTTTAAATAGCATATGCTTAAAATACTTTTATAATGTTAACCCTATATACATTACTTACTAACATTCTAAAATAATTTAATAAACATTTCTTCTTTATAAAGGCATCATTTTTTCAGTTATTTATCAGTCAATGTTGTAAATGTCTGACTTTACAAATGCAATCTATTACAAATTGAATTATATCCCCCTCCAAGCAAGATACGTTGAAGTTCTATACCCTAGTACTTCAGAACATGACCTTATTTGGAAATAGGATTGTTGTTGGTATAATTCATTAAGATGAGGTGATACTGGAACAAGGCAAGCCCCAATCCAGTAAGATTGGTGTCCTAATAAGAAAATGGTGATGTGAAGATAGAGACACAAGGGTTCCATGCTATGAAAACAAGGGCGTCAATGTCCTTATGCAGAGGACAGCTAAGGAATGCAGATTGCCACCAAACCTCCAGAAGCTCCGAGGATACAAGAAATCGGAACAGGTTTCAGAGGAAGTGTGACCTGCCAACACCTCAGTTCCAGACTTCCAATCAGCAGGACTGAGTCCGTACTTTTCTGTCATTCTAAGTCACTTGGTTCATAGTACTTTGTTATGGAGGTCCTAGGAAACGGAAACTACCTGTGTACATGAGTAGATCTTAATTCTGTGAATATGGACAGTGAATGATTCCAACACTTTTTATAGTGTCAGTAGTAACAATTACAATGACAATGATGACAGATTTACCAACTTATTTAATTTTTGCAAGGTTGCTGCTTTCCACACACAAGTATTGTAATCTTCATTTCCCAGTCTTAGACACTCTAGATATTCTCCATCCAACATGGCAGCTACTTGCCACACACCTCTGCTGAATACTTGAAATGTGGTCAGTCCACAGTGAATATGATGTCAAGTAAAATACATATTGAATTTTGAAGATAGCATAAGAAAAAAAAGAATATGAATTCTTTCATTAATTTTTATATTGATTACCTTTTGAAATAACAATAATTTTGATATGTTCAGTTAAATGAAATACTGAATTATAATTAACTAATGTGAATCCTAGCAATTTTAAAATTATATATGTGGCTGATATATTTCTTTTGGATGGATGGTGCTGTTCTACACCAATAAAGCAAATATATCATGATAGGGAAGCAAAAAGTTCTCAATTAAAAATGAGGAAACTTTAGCTTTAGGGTTGATTATTCTGCTTGCACAGAGGATATAGGCATTTAAATCAATCATGCCACTGCTTCCTGCAGCCTCAGCAACTGAAATATGTATTTGTGCTATTTAGCTTCTAATATAATTTTACTAGTTTAACATTAGTCTTAATATCAGTGTGTTTAAGTATGTTGTCTCTAGATGTGAAGTTGCTTTTTATAAGCACCTCATGATATGTGTTTTATGTATTGAGTGTTCCTTTTCAAAATCCCATACATCGATACATGCTTCTGCATTCAGAATCACTTGACATTTTAAAAGGTAACACAGGCAGACTTTTTATGTTATATAATACCCCCAGCAAAGGCAAAAGCAGAGTTCTTTAATCAAATACATAAGCATTTCTACAGAAGACTGTGTTATGTGATATAATTGAGGACTATAAATGTCCCCTTCTCAGTTGAGTATAGATTTGCTCCCAAATGACATCTTGGCAAACTTAATTCTTTTTGTCTGACCATCACAAGTGGGTGAGAATATGGGAACAAATAGTAAACGATTCAATGAAAAGTCAGTCAAATTTCTTCCAAAAAATTATTTTGACACAGTAGATGTTAGGTTAGTTTTTCACTTTTCTTTTTTTTTTTAAGTCATAACTTCTGATTATACTAAAACTTGAAAAATGTTTCCTACTTTGTCTCTTAGCATACCAATTATTCGAACAGGAAGGTAATTGTTCTTTTGCTTCTTTCCATTTTGGGGCAGGGGGGTGGTTTTGAGGAGAGCTTACTTGGATTACACAAATCCAAATTGTGTCATTCCATAAAGCATTTGTACTTCAAATATGGAGATTTCTAGGGTCTTAGATTTTTCAAAATTTTTCTTTTTATCATCAACTTTTGCATAGTTTAATCGCTTAGAAAACTTTTCAGTTAACATTTCCTTAGCTCTGCACAGTCTTGTGATGGTGATGTTATGAACTTCTGACCATGGAATGGAGGCAGCTATTTGGCAAATCTACTTAGGATCTGTTTTCACAACGTGGAACCTATTTCACACCACCTTTCTGTTCAGGTTTGCATTGAAGCTTCCCTCCCTTTGGGCATGAGTAACAGTGTTATGACACTGGCTTCAATAAGCAGCTTTTTATGGTGTCTAATCATGTGCAAATGTGTTAAAATTGGTAGTTTTTAGCAAACAGTTATGGAACATATTACCGTGAGGCATTTGTTCATGCCGTGACAATGATTGGCCCTTGGCCACTTAAATGTTTTATTTAATAATGTGGGAATTTCAGTGTGTTTTCCTTTCATTATTTTTAACTTGAAAACAGAAACAGAAAGCCCCTTCTTTAAAGTTAAAACTTCACCGCCTACAGTCTGTCAAAAGCAATATAAGTATCTGGATTTTGGAGAGGAGTTTTTGCAAGATGTTAATTTAATATTCTGGCATATTTCATGCATATTTTTTATATTTTATATGCTTGAAACTATCTCTACAAGTGACCACCCAGGAATAATAGACTTATTTTCGAGATTTCATATCCAGAAGCAAAAAAATCTTGTCCAAAAATAGAACAGATATTGAATTCATACTAATATCCTTCTGCCTAACAGAGTGCTTAAAATGATTCATACCAAAGTAGAAGAAAGACCTGTTAAGATCAAACTTTGATTTTCCAAACTACACTTTTACTTCTTTCTTTCCATATGATGTCACAAAAATGGTTCTATATAAACTGTAAGATGTTCTGCAAATGCTCACTGAAATAAATTTTCAAGTTATTGCTGAGAATGATGCTGTTTGAAAAACTAGAATTTTCTGCAAAATGAAATAGTGTAATAATCTGCTAGGTGTCCATAAAACAGACCACTATATATTTTAATATATGCTGAGATCAGAGAATAAAAATGCTCTTTATTTCCAACATAGCTTAGTACTGTTATTTAATATCCATAAACATATCTCTCAGCCTGACTTCAAAGACCTTTCATAAGACTGAGCTCTTATGTCAGTTTAGAATTAGCTTCAGTTCTTACTATTAAAAATAAATGACTAAGTATAGAAACCCAAACTTGCATTTTAAGATGCACATTACACTTAGTTTCAAATTGGGGAACTGTTTTTTTTTTTTAAAGGATTTGTTTTTCAATGTAAAATTTATATACAACATGAATTTGTTGTGATAATCTATAAATTCATTTGCAGAATTTCAAGTCATTCATCCAAAAAGAATAAATGGAAGAAACTCTTTATGTGGAGGCTATTTAGTTTCAAGATCCAAGTAGTTAGATGTCTTGATCCAATTAAGTGTGTGTGTGTGTGTGTGTGTGTGTGTGTGTGTGTTTAGTGGGAGAAGATGACAAGATTTGTTGTGATTTTTAGCCTGGCGAAGCTGAAAACATCCAGAAGTCCATGTGCAGATCAGCTGTTGGTAGCTTGGTAGACACCACTTAACATTCTTCACAATGACCCATTAAGACCAAGTCCATGTGACTCTCTCATATTCCCTGTAGGCAAGCACTGCCTGAAGGACAGAGGAATCTCTTAGTAAATTATCTATAGGAAAATACCCTAGAGTTTCAGTGTCCACATAGAGACTTATTCATTCTAAATTTAATAGTGGTGTCTTTGCTAAATCTAAAATGCAAACTGGAAAATATTATAATAAACTTAGCAAATACCTTCTGAGGAATAGCCTAAACATTTAAGAACATAGCAATTTTTAAATTTGGAAGTTATAATGATTCTTCCACTGATGATTTTATTAGAAGTGTTTTAAACATTATGGGAAAATGCTATTCAAACAAAATTCTTAGGTTGACATGCTGTTTTTTCTATATAAATTTTATTTAGTAAATTACTTATACTATAAAATAATATGTACTAATTTTTAAAAATTTAGAGTATATAAAAAAGCACAAGGAAGAAAATAAGTTAATCATAATCCTTTCACCCCAGTTAAGTAACATTTTGATGTGTTATAAAATATAATATTTATATATACAAACATACAATAATTTTGTATTGTACACTTAGAAATATACTTACGTATTATACATATTATATATGTATGTATGTATACAACTAATTCCTAGTTGATATGGTTTGAATGTGTACCCACAAAAGCATATGTTGGATTCTTAATCCCTCTGTCTATAGTATTAGAAGATAGGACTTTTAAGAGGTAATTAAGGCCAGAGGGCTCAGTACTCATGAATGGATTAATGCCATTATTGTAGTAGTAGGTTCATTATGTTGTGAGTAGGATCCTCATAAAAGGATCTATCCCTTTCCTCCCTCCCTCTCTCCAACCCCTTCTCTTTATTTGTTCTAATTAGTTATATGTGACAGTAGAATGCACTTGGACACATCATACATAAATGGAGTACAACTTCTCATTCTTCTAGTTGTACATGATACAGAATCACACCGGTCATGTAGTCATATATGTACATAGTGTAATAATGTCCAACATTCTACTGTCCTTCCTATTCTCCTGTACCCCCTTCCCTCCCTTCACTTCCCTCTGCCTCATCCAAAGTACCTCTATTTTTCCCTAGCTGCCCCCACTTATTGAGAATTAGCATCTGCATATCAGAGAAAACATGCAGATTTTGTTTTTTGGGGATTGGCTTATTTTGCTTAGTATGATATTCTCCACGTCCATTCATTTACCAGCAAATGCCCTCATTTCACACCCTTTCTCCTTACTCTTCCTCTATGAGATGACTCAGTAAGAAGGTCATCACCATATGTCAGTCCCTCAGTCTTGGACTTCACAGCATGCAGAAATGTGAGTCAATTTCTTTTTATTAAAATTTCTCTATTCCGTGGTATTCTGTTATAGCAGTACAAAACAGATTAAGATACTGGTTGTCTTACTGCTTTAGTATTAAAAGCAACACCTATCTGTATAGGGAGTATGTTTTTCGATTATTAAGATCAACCTGTAAACTTTAATGCCGTTAGGACATGAGGACAAACTGTAAAACCCACTTCTCATGGCCTTGCATGGGATGGAAAAAAGAAATGAAGAGGTAAGAGAAATCGGGTGTTAGCATTTTTTCCCATTCCACTTGACATTTAAGGAGGATGCCATTTGTTATGGTTTAGATATAAGGTGTCCCCCAAAAGTGCACATGTGAGACAATGCAAGAAGGTTCAGAGGAGAAATGATTTCGTTGTATAACTCTTAACCCAATCAGTGAATTAATCCCCTGATAGAGATTAACTGAGTGGGAACTGAAGTGGTAGGGTGTGGCTGGAGGAGATTGGAATTGAGGTGTGGTTTTGGGTATATATTTTTTATCTGTAGAGTGGAGGCTCTGTCTCTCTGCTTTCTGATAGCAATGTGAGCTGCTTCCCTCTGCCACACTCTTCCACCATGATATTAAGCCTCACCTCAAACCCCAAGGAATGGAGCCAGTCTTCCATGAACTAAGACCTCTGAAACTGTGAGCCCTCAATAAACTTTTCCTCCTCTACAATAGTTCTGGTCATATCTTTTAATCACAGTAGCAAAATAGCTGACTGAAACACCATGGAACCATCCACATAGATATGAAACAATTTTAAGAATATTGGAGCTGGTGTCCTCTTCCCTATACAAATATAGGGACAGAAGAAATCTGCTAGGAGAAATACAACTCCAGTTTGGTTCTAAAACCTACAAGGTAGGCAATTAGTACCCTGGCATTGACAGAGGGTGGTGAACCTGTTATGGGGCTTCTGGCTTCACATGACCTTTGGAAAGCTAGCTGGGGTACAGAAGTCCCAGTGACTTCTTCAAAGAACACAGAGTAGTTAGTGGGCAAGGCGACCGGTAAAAGTAAGAAGTATGGACAAACAGGCCACAGTGATCAGGCCACAATGACGTGAAGTCGAATGGTTAGTACCAGTACAAAGTCCCAAAAGAGAAGATGGGTGTTATCCCTCTTTTATTATCACTAGAACACGGGTAGGAAGAGTGAACTGTAGAAATTACCTCACATCAAACAATACTATGAGACAGTGAGACCATAGTAGTGTATAGTCCTCAACAGCCATAAACTCATAGATCTCCCACCCACTCACTAGTCATCTACAATCAATAGGCATGCATATGGGAGAGAGCTTGAGAATATTCTAAATGCCAAGCATTTACCTAAAAGATATTAGAACTTTAGGGTAAGGACCATTAAATTGGAAAAAAGAAATACTGCTCTTGGCAATTTAACTTTTCCCTCTGTACCTATGTCCTTCAGCCCAGAAACATGGGAACAATAAGAACAACAGATCAATTATAGAAAATAAAGTTATTTCCCATCTGCATAGCAGAGCATAATATGTAATTCTGTTGCATGTATGTACATCTCTCAATCATTGCTTTGTGTGTATGATAGAAATCAATATAAAGTATCACAATCTTTTCATGTCAATACTTTTATGTCTACATGTAATCTATTAAATGTATCAAAATTTATAGAATGAATCCTTTCTTATTATACATTTACATTATGTCTATTTTATAAACATAAATGCTTTAAATCAGCCTTTTTCAAAAGCAAAATTAAGTGGTGATTTTTCATAATGTGAAAGGATTAAATGCTTAAAATCTTCTTGCTTAAAATAATGATTAATATTTTAGCATTGTGGTATAAATACAAATTTCCACAGAGCCCCCCAATTATATTGTCCTCCAAATGCTTGCCCAGGAATGCCTTAAATGAAAACATCCTGTCTGAAGTTTAGAAAGTAGATTCACTGGATCCAGTCCAGCACAGACATAGATTATAGTCTACTTCATCATAATAGCACTTGCACTAAAGACACTAATGATGTATTTTAGCAATAAAAAGCATGGGGAGATGAAAGTAAGATGCTAGTCATTATTAGAAAAATTAAAAAGTAATAGTGAAAGAGTAGTAGGTTTATGTAAAGAGAAAAGTTGAGGATTTGCTATCAGTGCCTGTGAGAATAATTAGTACAATTACCAGATCAGGCTTCTACTAGTTAAAATAAAGTAGAAATAGATAATTGAAAGATAATTTATATAGTACACAACTTATGTGCTTCAGTTTGAAAGAGGAGATGTCTTTTGTAGTCTTTTTTTCCTTTTCTTTTACTACACTGCATATCAACTGTCCTAATTTAACCTAGAGATAGACAGTGGCTGCATGAGAAGCATTGCTTGGATGCAGGCACTTTAATTCTCATTAAAGCAAGTGTAAGTTTGGTTATGGCACATTGCTTTGAAAGCAGTTGGACAGTGGGGACAATAAGAGAGTGTGTAAAAGAAACAACTGGTTCATATTCTGGGAAACCTGCCAGCGTTTGATTCAAAACCAGAACAAGTGCTGGCTGTCAGCTGAATCTGTGCTTAAAATAAAAGAAGGCGCGTAAGAGCTCAGATTAACAGAAAGAAGGAACAATCCAAGACTGAGGTCTTAGTGCAAAGATTCAAATATGGTGGGTGCTATCTCTACATTTAATGTGGTTTTAAATATTATTGCAGATAATTTAGCTGATAAAATAAGATACAATACTTGTATCCCAAGAGTCCTATGAAATATTAATGGTATTTATGAAAACCATGAATTTATGAAAATCGAGAAGCAGCACAAATACAATTACAATAAAATGTGTAAAGCAAGTTCAGAAATGGGTGCCAAGCCCGTCTTATGTTACTTCATTGCACATGAAATTGATAAGTGGTAGGTGGCCAGTAACATTTTTAAATTTTGCTAGAAGCTTGTGAATTTGGATCTCGAGTTTTGTAGACATAAGCTGAGCTCAAGTTCCCTTATATACTTTTCAGTAAGAAATCAGTTTGCTATGCCAATTAAATTTACTATAAGCAATTCTGTGAAGGGAATAATGAATTCACACAGAATAGTTGGTTTTAGTTTTACATTGCAGTTATATAAAGTTGAGATGATAATTAAAAATCATTGTATGGATGAGAGAAAAGAGGCATGAAAGTACATAAGTCTGAACAGAACTTGCTAGATTATTTTGGGTTGTTAATTATACATGCTTGGAAATAGTAAATATGCATTTCTTAGTATTATATAAATAAATGAATGTAGATGATCTTTCCCACTTAATTCCAACTAGTGAAGTTTTACTATAACTATGATCCTGAATTATTTGATTTCACAGCCAAGGAAAAATATGATACAGCAAGGAAAAACCAGCTTGAGGCCTTTATTACCAAAACTAGCAATGAGAAGAGTAGATCCTTCTTGTTTTCTTTGGGGACACATTCAAAGATGTGCATTTTCAGTGATTTGAACTAGCCTATGGGTGGGTGGGAAATCCCACACAATTCAGCCATCACAGAGTTGACCAAGATGCAGAATTGCTTTGTGCTGTTCTGCTTTAAATAAATACAGATAATTAAATAAACCTTTGCAGCAGTAGAATAAAGCATAAATCCAAACTTTACCCAGCCGAAGGCTGCCTTGGCCACTAGCCAGAAGCCAGAGGGCCAGGGCTAATTTGCATAAAATTGAACAGATTGCTGCAGCTGCCGTCCTTATTAATACCCAGGCGTAATCATAATCAGGGGACATTCCTTCCACAGGAGAGCCACCTCCTGTGCAATGCCACCCATTGCTTTGTGGGACCTATCGTGACTAATACATGATCCTGCTTTAAAGAGAAAGACTATTTCTAAAATAAAACAAAACCAAATAAAAACTTTTCAATTTGCCAAAAAAAAAAAAAAAAAACCCAAAACCCAATCTCCAGCCATTTCACTGAGCAGTCTCACCAATTATCTCCTTCCTTTGACTTATCGATATGAAACATTACAGATACTCCTGTTCTTTGTCATTACTTGGGTAAAATAAGTGTGTGGAAATTAGTAAAAGTGTTGATTGCAAATTTTCTTCAAAGGAATTACGGTGAACTTTTCACAACTTAATTTTTTTTACATGTCTGCAAAGTATTATTTATGATACAGTGACTGCTACCAGTTGCTGATGATGTCACAGTTGGCTTTTTACATTCTGTCACCCTGATTTCAACTCCAGGAAACTCTACACAGCAGAGAAATGCAGAAAGATGTCAGAAAGCATGTGCTATGACTTATCACGCCCGAAACATGCTGAGAACACAGACACTATGTAATGCCTGATAGAGTGCTTTTGCATCAGGGTATCAACAGCTTCCCCTTTGTCAGTAGTACTCAACGAATTGGAAGATTGCTGTTCTACAGTTTCTCAGTCAAAAGGGCTGTCAGCAGCTTCATGAGGGCCATCTGGGGAAAACAAACTCTTGGCCCACATGAAGATGACGTAACATACAAGGAGCACTGGCAAGGACGGGGTGGATTATATTAAAAACCTATCATATTTGTTAGCTAACTGTGGATGACAGCATTGGAGTGTACAATAAAAAGCTTTTATGATGCTCTGAAAATCCTGAGGTTACCACACGGGAATACATCTTGAGCTCATCTATGGTTCTGGAACACTGTAGAAGTAGAGTGTTGTTCTTTTTCAGATCATGTACTATGTATCAATATATTGAAAGAAATGCTAAATAACCACTTAGCACCAAATGATGTAGATAAGGTTTAAGATTTGGTCTATGCCTGTCTCCCCATTCCTACTATTTAAGTATATTTGACAGTTCTTGGGCCTATGTACACACCACCATGTAATTCCAGTGTGCAGAGAGTTCTATCTAGATAAAGAATTAGGGATTCCTAATTTGCAAGAATTAGGGATTCTTTCCTTTGCTATGCTAAGATAAACAATTAAACTATAATATACAGTCCATATCCTACTAGATACAATTAAAATATCATATATTTATTTTCTCTTCCCACTCAGCATCACTCAATCCTATGTCCTCTATCACCCATTTGTAATTTCTAAATTTACATCTCTTGTGCTGAATTTTTTTTTTCAAATTTTATACACAGGTTTTTATTTTGGTGCTGGGATTTCCTCACAAATATTATGGAAAGACCTCAAATATAGGATGATCTGTCATATCTCAAAAACTTTCAATTCCAAATATCTCCAGTTCCTAATTTTTTGCCTTAGATGTTTACATTTAAATCTGTCTATAATCCCATGGTCCTTGCTCTGGTGGTCAAAAGCTGCAAATACCATATTTCCACATATGATCATTGCCAGGAAACTTGCTCACTTCTTTTCAAAGTTCTGCTTTGGTCAGGCCTCTCTCTGCTTGTGTCCTCTTTCAGACCCACTGTCCTTTGAGTCCATCAGTTTGAATATCACAATTTGCAGACTGGAGAATGCTCTTGCTCTCTTGGCTTTTCCCCTCCCTGGGTTCCTGGGGGAGGACAGCACATCATGGTTTGAGCTTAGCTCCTAGGGCTTTAACCCAACCAGGGACACTTGACTTGCCAAGATAAAACCCTGCAGGATGCCTCAAGGAAAAGAATTTCTGATCTTTGAAAGGAAGAACATCAAGCAATCACTAATCCATAATGCTGACTTTTGAAGTTGTGTTCTGCTATGAAAGAAGCCCTTTGTCAATGTGTTCTCATTCACTTCTTCAAGACTCATTTCTATTTGTTTCATGTTCTAATTCTCACTTTAGAACTACATGTGATTTTCATGGTTCAAAAAGTCAGTGGATGATTCTCATTCAGGACAGGTTTCCATACTGAGACACCGGAATTGTGACTCCATAAAAAAGCATAGTCACTAAGTAGTGTAGGTCTATGATTAATCAGGGTGAAAAGGATTCCATTGGTTCGCAAACCTAATTGCAGTTTTCCATATAAAGGTTTGAATATAATCTGATCCAGTAACAAGTAACAACTTTGCTGGTCTGGTTTTTTAATGTATACCTCTGTCATAAAATTAAGACAATGATAGAAATCATGCCCCACAGTCCATACAGATTCAAGAATTTGGCAATACTACTAAAACTCACCATATCTAGATGATCTCTTGATCACACATGATTCAAGTGATGTTTTGGTTTGGTGTACCCAAAACACTGTCTACTCTTGCTCAAGCAAGGTAACAATGGCGGAAGTGAGTTCCAGTTCCCAGGAGGAACTTCCAGCCACCCTCACCTTCCACATTTTCCTTCATCTTCCACTCCCATGGAGGTACTGTATCTATCAGAAATCCAATCATAGTCCAAATTACTATTATCTAAGTTATTGCAAATAATCCCTAATTATTCTTCTGTATTCCATTTTTTCCCCTAAACATTTCCACTTTGCACTGATAACAGGATAGTCTCCCCAAAATGCATCATTTTTCCACTTTTCAAATCAATAAGACACTTGCTTTCATCTATTCCTACTATATAAATTTCAAAGTATTTGGTAATGGTAATCGAAAAAAACGATATAATTTGACTAACCTGCTTTTCCAGCATCAGCTTGTCTTTCTGGTGACCTATATTCTAGAGCTCAATAAATGGGAGTGTTTTGTATTACCTGAACATAATAACTCTGTGTCTATTTGCCTTTTGTACTTACTCCTCCCTTGTCTATATCTTTTCCCCTTTGTTTATATGTCAAAATTCATTAAATAAACAACGGTCAACAGAGGCCTTATGTATTCCTTCCTGATTTTATAATTAATCCTTCTCTTGTGGCTAAGTTTAAAGGCATGAGTTTATGGGAGTGCTTGTGCTGAGAGTTATCTATTCTAAACCCTCATTCTGTTCCCTCAAGTGAGGGAACATTGTAGAAACACTGGATTATTGAGAACAGAAACTCATAGTTCATTCCACTAATATGCACTTATTGCATATTTTATGATAAAAGTTAAATAATTATGAAGTTGAAATTCACATTAGCACCTGTGCCTATCTCACTGACCCATTCTCACTGCCTAAGTCAGGACTTCAAGCCATTCCCCTCATACGAAGGCTTTCCGGGTATTACTGAAAGTTCATGGTGGGATATCTGTGTGCCCCATAGCATGTGCACACCTTCAAATTCCACTGCTCTTTCCCTAAGCTTTTGCAGGACATGTGCCATGTTGACTTATTAACTGGGTGTACTGTAACCTTTCTCTGAAAAAACCTTGTCTAGACAGGACATGAATCCTATTCCCTTTGGGCTCACGGAAGGGACAGAACCATATAGTATTCCAAGATAAAAGGAAATACTTAGAAGCAACTCTCCCTAACTTTGGATATCTGTTCACCTGTGCCCCCAAACATTAGTGTGTCAAGAACTTCCTAAGACACTCCTGGAAAGTGTTTTCTTTTATTTCTTGTATTTTTCAGAGGGACTTAATACTAGCCTCTGGTATCGACAGGTAAATTCAAGTAGTCTACTTTTTTTTCTTAAAGAATTTTCACTGATGATAATGAGAAGTCATCAGTGAAGTTAATCTGGGGCAAACAGGGCTAGATTTGGTTTTGAAAAAAAACCAAAACAAAATGTCGCCCTGATTGCTGAGTTAAGAACAGCTTCGGTGGAAAGAAGAGAGCAGAATGAATGTCCATAGACCAGATCCAGGAAATACGTGGTGTCAGCTTAGATCCGAGTGACCAAAGTAAAGAAATTTATAGATTTGAAAAATTTAAGTGATGAGATACTTCTGTGAGAGAAAGACGGATGAGGAGAATTGTCTTTCAGGGATGATTCCTAGGTGTCTGACTCAGCGCATGGATAGATAACGTGCTGTCAATGAGGGAGGAGACGTGGGAAGAAAGGTTGGACTTGTGGGGAAAAGGAGATCATGAAAGTGAGTGTGGAGATGTCAAGTTTGGGGTGCATTCATAAACATAGAAGGAAGTATCAGGAAGGATCTAGATAGATGAGTTTGAAGGTAAGAGGTGAGACCAAGCTAGGAATATGTATTTATGGATTTCATCTGTGTAGAGGTAGTAAATGAAACCACAGAGTAAAAGAGAAAAGGAGAGGGCCAGGTTCAAGCTTTGAGGGATCCAGAATTTAATGGTCAATAACAAATTATCAGAGAACAAGTAATTTACTTTCTCTTTATTTTTGTCTATTCCTTAGGCATTTGTGTATTACTGGGATTTTTTTCAGTTCTCCTCCAGCCAGAAAATAAAACCCTCGAGCATCCCAATTAATGCACATAGACACCTGTAGCATTGTAGCTAGAGACACTTTCCTCTTGGAGAATGAATATTTTGTACCTTTTCTCTTACATGAGACTGTTAGCCAGGCATAGACCATGGACCATGACCATGTCATTGTATCCCTGTATTCTCTAAGCCACCTTAAACCACGAAGTGAGTTCAACAAATATTCGTTGCTTAAATGAAGAATAAATGAAATAATATTAAAAATCCGAAGAGAAGTTTGTCTAATACAAATCATGGGATTGTTTCATAAAAATAATGCAATATGTTTTGAATTAAATAGGTTTACAAGTAACTACAGGTAGATATAGTTCTACTGAAAAAATGGCATATATGTTGATTGAGTGGAATGATTTAGAATAACAATTTTAGTTATTCTGCTTCATTCCATAATCTAACCTTGACAAAAAAAATCCCAGTCCTTCTTATCCATGTAAAACAAATCCTAAACATTAAATATGACATTGCTCCCTTGGGGATATAATCTCAGTCTGAAGTAATCTCAAAATTCATTCCTTCCACACATTATTTTGCCTTAATTTCTTTTTATCATTTTAAATGTAGCTTTTCCTTTATTTCAATGTTACTTCTCTCTTCTAAAATCATTTCTGATTCTGCATCAAGAATAAAGTCTTGGGAATAAATGTGCCAAATCTTTTCTTTTCCTTGTCTTAAACTATTATTTAGAAGAAAAGTGTTTTAAGTGTTTGTTTTATCATTCTAGATTTGCACCTGCTTGCTCTTAAACTTTCTTGAAAGAAGCACATAAATTCTCATGAGGCCCTTTCCTCAGTCTCCTCATTCACTTTAAAAGAGGAGAAGAACTTGGTAAGTTGTCTGTGGCTCAACAAACCCCCTTGGATGCCAACACGGACCTCTGGCTTGAGTCTACATTTCCTTCTATTAAAAAGGTGAACTGCAAAGTAGATTCTGAAAAGTTAATCCTTATAATTTAAGCCCTTATTTGTTCCACATGAACTAACTTCCAGATTGTTACTGAAACAAATTTTCTTCTATTTGTATATTCAAATAAGTATGATTCACTTAAAAAGCAGTCCCACTGAACCACATTTGCATATCCTAATTAGTTTAGTATGTTCATTTTCCATTCACATGTTTTTCAAATAAATGCTTTTGAAGAATAGTAAAACTTAACTAACATCTGAGGCCGCAAGTTCACAAAAAGAAAATAAGAAAGAGCTGACATACATACTAGCTAAAAAAAGGCAAGAATTTCAATGTGTGGCACAGAGGATGTGGATTTGATTCTCGTTTCATAATGGAGGCTTGATTTCTGTTTAGTATGTACCAGGATGTGGGTGGTTTCAAGGCCAGCTCATCAGTATATTTGTATAACCAATACAGGCTGGAAACTGAAGCAACATTCTAAGACTAATGCATACAAAGAATTTATCAATTTTTGAAGAATAGTTTTGTTGTTTGTTTGTTTTTGAAGTCTACAGTATATGCTAAGGATAAAGAGTTAGGATACATCAGCAAGAAACCAGTAGGGAAGAAAGCTTCTGTAAAAGAGAAACATCAAATTCCAAAATATTCTCTCAAAAACATACCTACATATTTCTATCTTTCATGTGAAATGCAATCCATTGATTTAGAAGGAATTTCTCTACAACACACATAACTCGTGAGTGGCTTTCAAGAAAAAAGGAAAAGAATGAGGGAAAAATAACTTCTGTCACATTCCTGGTTTCAAATACACAATTATCTGCTGAAATTCCCATCTCAGACCCACTGGTTCCTACAAATATGAGGAACAAAAGGTGGAATGGTGTCAGTTATGCCTCATCAATACCATTGCATAGCACCATGCTGTTGGACTACCGAGGCTCGTATGTGAATGCTTACTCATAATTTTGAGGATTGATGTTATTCAACTCATCCACTCAGCTGATGTATATCTTCTTTCCCTTACTTATAAGTACAGGAGACAGAAACTCCTTATCTTTCAGTCCAGCTGGAGACAAGGAGGAAACTGGTGGAACTTGTTCAAATAGTTATTTCCACCGTCATTGCATCTGTGGAGTTCAGTGATTATTTAAGGTAAAAAATTGATCTGAAATACTTAATAAAAACTCTCACCATCTTTGATTTCCAAAAGGAGTAGTCATTAGAATTTTATGTTATATCATCTCTCTTTTAAAAGGTAGAAGTAGGAAAGTCATTGTAAGAATTCCACAAGTAACCAGGCGTGTCAATCTCAGAGTCTCCAGAGGCTAAGGCAGGAAGGATCTTGAGTTCAAAGCCAGCCTCAGCAAAAGTCAGGTGCTAACTCAGTGTGATCCTGTCTCTAAATAAAACACACAATAGGACTAGGGATGTGGTTCAGTGGTCTAGGGTCCCTGGATTCAATCCCCAGTATGCAACCCTCCCTTGAAGAATTAGAATTCCACAAGGCTATGGTGTATTGGAATATTTTATTCTACTCGCTATTTTAAAATGAAATTTAGTCAACATGATAAAGTGGGAAAATGATATTGGGGAATAAAAGGTGCATATTGCATATCCCATAGGTTTGAGGTACTACAGATGAAAAACTCTTAAGTTACAAATCTCCAGAGTCTCCTTGCCCATGAGGACAATACCACTGTCAGGTTGCACAGGCTGATTACTACATTTGGAAGACTAATTCTTGTAAACAGCAAGAGTAATCTTTGCTTTGGGAGATGAAGAGGAATTTCTGAGGCTTGGTAAGATTCACTTTACCATTGGAATGAGAATAAAGTGTGTAAGTCCAAAACTAACAGGAAATAAATAAGCCACATAGACCTTGTTCAGTGAATTTTCTTTTTTACATTGAGAATCAATCCTACCTATTGCTAATCACAAGCAATTTTTTTGTCTTTTTTGTACAGGTCCACTCTGATATTTTATATATCAAGATAAAGAAGGAAAAAAGGAGATCTCCAAAACTTCAACTAAAACATGAGTCTTAGTATGGAATGGGTGACACATGTCTAACATGGTGACACAGCCATACATTTCTTCTTTTATTTGCATTTCCTAGAACTAGAGGAATGTTGAAAAAAAAAATCTGTGAGTGAGTTAGCTAAGAGGGTACAAATGGAAGTGTATCTGTGCTCCAGCTGAAGAAAGTATAATCGGTGTCATGTTGGGGATCATTTCCAACCCTGTTGCCTTCTTGTATGAGAAATGAAGCCGAGGTGCTTGGCAGTTCTTGTCAACAATGTGTCAAGTTGGTGATTGTACAACGCGGTGGCAGCAGAGCTTTTAAACAGAAACACCAGAACCTGTGAAGTATGTGTCTGTGATTTGTACCTGATGCTGTGCACAGGGATGCCCAAGCTCATGCTTTTAGTGGAATATCTTCTTTATAAAAACGTACTGTGCTCTGTCCTCTGTTAATCACATTAATGTCAGAGAGATCATATGGCTACAATCATTCCTTATGCATGAAAAAGTTTGTTTCTTCCCTTTCCAGATCCATCAACACAAACACATGAAATGTCATTTTTGCCTAACTATAGACATCAACTTTCATAACAAACATAAATAATATATACAAATTGAAGACCATAACAGAAATGCTTACAGCTCCTTTATTCAAAATAGCAAGAAGTATGCCACTTCACTCCCACAACTAGAATCATTCCAGGAAGATTATAAATTTTAAGAAGACAAACTATAATCTCTAATAATAGCTGTCCTTTAATTTATTTCCCAAATGAATACCAGATGCACCCTTCCCATTCCACTCCCCAAAGTACCTACTCTAATTGCACAGTGGTGGTTATAAGAACGTGTCCTTCTGTTCTAAGGAGAGCTTGCCTAGTTATTATCCATGTTCTTACCTGATTAACAGTCATGACAATCTTTCACAATAAATCATATAGTTCTTAAAAAAAAAAAAAGCTGTGCTACCTGGTGGATTCATCTGCAGAAAAAATAATTGATGGGAAAAGCAGAATTTGGCAACTACAGGGAAAAACTGATTTCTGATCACAGTTTTGAGTTGTGGATGTGTGAGTGTGAGTATATATATGTGTACCCATGTGAGTGTGTGCATGTGTGTGTGTTTGTGTGTCTGCACATGCATGAGAGTAGAATATGAGAGTGCTAAGCATATGTCTTTTACATATCATATTTAGCACTTATTAATTTTCAGTATTTATACAAACTTCAATAAGAAATAAGAAAAAATAAGAATATCAGGGTATTTAAAGGACAGGACTAGTCATATCGGTTAAGGACAGTGCTTTTAACCAGGTCATTGAACTACAATACTAAGTTCTGGTAATACAAAAAAAAAAAAAAAAGAGGGGAGGGGAGAAACCCACACAATTAAACAAAAGACATAACCACTCTCAGGGAGATTACAATCCATTTGAAAAAGCATGCCTATGTGGAAACTGCTTTTAGAAGTCATCTTTCCCCTTAGCACTAAGTTAAGAGTGTTCTGTTAGTATAAAAGGTGCATAACATGTTACCTTGATCTTCACTTCTAGCTTCATCTTATTTTTCTTCCATTTTAAATTTTTTGGTTTTAAATATTATATTTTTACACAATTTGTGAGATGTCTTATGTCCTCAAGGTATCAAATCAAGACCTAAACTGTGTGGGGAATTATTAAGTACAAAAGTCATGTATCTAAATCTGTTTTAAGAAGACTATTCTGGCAGGACTGGGGAATGTAGATTAGAATGAAGAAAAAGGAGACATCGAAGATACTAATGCCATGGTTCACTGAGAGACACTGGAGAACCGAACTAGGACCAGGGCAAGAAAATTTCAGGGGAAGGGTACATTTAAGAGACATTTAAGATTTAGTCTCCATGGGACTTTCTACTGACCATTTGAACATAGAATGTAAGAAGGAAGGAAGGGGAGAAGTCAATATTGTCAACCTGGTTTCTTATGTAAGGAACTTGGCAAATATTACAGTCTCTCAATATATAGAGAACACTAGAGGAGAAGTGATGCGGTTAGGGAGGGTAGCAAGATAATGTGTTCGTTTTTAGACCATGGAAAGTGAATTCATGGAAGAACTTTAGGTAGGGTAGGCTAATAGACAGTGGGAAATCCACATTCATAGTTAGGAATATGGTTAAGGAAAAGTATAGATGTTATATTAGCAGAGAAGAAAGCAAAAGTCATGAATAGAACCTTGAAGGCAAGAGCAATATTGAAGAGGTGGAGACCAGGTCTTTTTTTGCAGCTCTGATGTTGATCAGGGAGCTGGGAAAATGGAAGATGGTCAATCTATTTGATGAATATTGTAAAAATAAGGATAAACACACAAATCAGAGTTCAATGAAGAAAATGATACAAAGGAAACACTAATTGGCAATGAATGTGTTATTGGTATCCTTTGTAATAACAACTGAGAAGAATGGGAGAGGGTGATTACATGTCCAGGGGATGTACAGAGACAGGGAAAAGGAGTTGGCACTGTGGCACATGCTTGTAATCACACTAGAGAGTGAGGAAGAAAAACTGCAAGTTCAAGGCCAGCCTGGGCAACTTAATGAGACACTACCTCAAAATTAAAAATAAGAAGGGATGAGGAAATGGCTCAGTGGCTCAGTGGTAGAGTGTCCTGCATTCAATCTGAAGTACTGCAGAAAGAAAGAAAAGAGAGAGAGAGAATAAGGACAGGTAAGAAGAATGCCAGCTGAGTGATAAGGGCAGAGATTCCTGGTGGATAATTAAGCAACTCTGCAGTGAATTTTGAGGATAATGAGGTTGACATACAAAATGGATGAGAAGCTAAGTAGGAACTACTGCAGTGAGGAAAGGATGTGGGCGACTGGTGCAGGCAATAGAGGAGGGTGGGTGGACTTGAGGAAAAGGAGTGACCTGCATGGTGCTACCCATCATGAAAGTGTGCTGGAATGGGAGTCCGGAAGCCCAAGCTTTGTTTTAGACATGTTATCCAAAGAATGCTCCGGAAAACCATCTTTCTGACCTCATCTGTAGAATGAGCAGTTTGGAATAGAAGGGAAGTTCTTGCTCAGGGGAACCTAGATGATCCATCCCCTAAATCTCCATGGTTCTTCATCTGTGTGGATGGTAGGAAAAAAGAAAATGAGAAGTATAACTTAGAGAGCCTTAGGTACACCAGAGGAATTAAGAAAATTTCTATTACACCCAAAAAGATTAAATGTCGCTCTCAATAAAGAAAACTATAATACATTTTTCAAATGTAGTGGAGAAAAAAATAGGCATTATAAGTTTACTCGGCTCAACGTTCTCCCCTTTTCTCTGAGGCAGAATATGATCATAGTCCAGCAATGTTTCCTTAGGGCAAAATAGTGAGTGTTGCAGGTGCAAAATCATGAAGACCTGAGTGACTGATCGCTTTGCCTGCTCTACTAAACCTCCTGCCAGGAGAAAACCAGAGGTCCAGCTGGGTCTCAGGGCAGCCTTTAAGCAGGTCCATGTTGACCAAATATTGATCCCTCTGGAGCCCTAAAAAACCTCTCCTACTCACCCCATGCTCTAATGGTTTGGAAGCAAGTCCCAGTCCTTAAATTTCCTTGTTGCCCCAGGTATTTACCTCAGATGAAGAAACTCCATGCTGGTGGCTTATTTACACATCAGACAGATGAATTAGAAATGGGGACCTTATTGTTATTGGTTCAACTGATCTATCCTGCCTAGGGAGACAAAGTTTAGTAATACCAAAAATTAAAACATTTTGCATTGGAGTCTTGCTAATTAACACAACATGCCAAACTCTGGCATTTTTTTTTAAGTGAAGTAATTTCAGTTCATATAAAACAGATACTTGCTATCTTTTACTTATCTCCCAATGTGAGATAATTATGAACAGCTTTTAGAAATCTCCTATTTAAGGGGATGCCAGCCAGACAATTGTGTGATGTGGCCTAAGTCACTAGAAACACTGGCTAGAAGCCAGGATACTTATACCTTGGAATTTAATAGGAAAAGGAGGCTGTTTTCCCCAAGGTATAAAGATGACTAAAGTTAAGAGGACCCAGAACTGCTGTGATATGTTCATGTGAACTGCAACATAAAATAGGATCATTTATGTTGCAAATGTACTTATCTTATTAATTTCTTCCTTTGAAATAAAATTATAACAAGTTCCATGGAAGGTATTCTTTCTCATTTCAGTGTGTGCAAACTTGACAGAGTGATATGGATCGTATCTGTGCATTGCCTCAATTCTCTAGTCTGTACTTGAGAATTTTCATATACTACCAAAAATATTGCTGATTGGACAATTATTATTAATCACATTTCATAGGCTAGAGAAAAGATGTCACTCGAAATTTGGAATAGAATAGTGTCTGTCAATCTTGTTTTCTTTATTTCCCCCTA
This sequence comes from Sciurus carolinensis, assembly GCF_902686445.1. Lineage (NCBI taxonomy): Eukaryota > Metazoa > Chordata > Mammalia > Rodentia > Sciuridae > Sciurus > Sciurus carolinensis. Next base: position 45,287,620 of record NC_062222.1, read on the forward strand.
AGGAGTCTTTTTGGAATGTATTTCAAATATCCCTGTGCATGAAATTTTCATAAAACAGACATTTTGTTGATTTATTTACATGTGTAAGATATATATATATATATATATATATATTTTTTTTTTTTTTTTTTTTTTTTTTTTTTTTTTGCAGTGCTGGGGATTGAACCCAGGGCCTTGTGCTTAAGGGGCAAGCACTCTGCCACCAGAGCTATATCCCCAGCCCCTGTGTAAGATATTTTTATTCCCCTCAAAACAATTTTCACCTTCAAGAAAATATCAATCCTGTTGAAAATGCATGAAGTAGGCAGAAGGTCAGAACCTAGGGACACAACCTTTGATGCTTAAATAATTCCTTTCTTAGGCTTGCGGGAGTTACCTACGTACCAATTTGAGAGATGAAACTACAACCCACTTGCAGTGTGGAAAGAGTCTGTCTTGCTGGAGAGCATTTACATGTCGTCAGTGCAGATTAAAAAGTCATTCATCTGAATACTCTGTTGATCACCAAGATAGATCTAACGCCTTACTTCCTCCTAGCCTATAAATACTTGAAGAGAAGCCTCTCAGAGGGAGGAGAAGTCAAAGAGAAGAAGGAAAACTAGCCTCCACTTCTACAAGCTTCATACAAACTATTCTTGAATCCTTGCTAAAAATGGTCACACATTCCAAATTACTAGGGCCAAATTATCAAGTTTTTATATGTAAATAATACATGTGTGGTAATGCATTTTTTATTTGTTTTTTTTTTTTTTCAAATGTTGTTTGGTTCAGGCTGTGTACTGGAGACACAGACAGTAATGTCATGAAGCGCATGCCCTGCAGGTGCTCATTTTACGCTAGAACCAGATGTGAAAACAAGCCATTTTGATGACATGATAAGAATCACAAGAGAGGCATAAACTTGACCAGGAGCAGCACAGAAAGTTTAAGGTGACATTTGAACTACCTCCCCAGGAAGAGAGAGAATCAGGATGAAAGAGATGTGTAAGAGTGATGGGAAAAGTCAGAAAGAAAGAGGCTGGAACCTACTACACACAGTATAACAACAGAGCAACAAAAATAACCCGCTAGGAGTCAGAAACACAGGTTCCAGTATGTCTTTGTCATTTTTAAGGTTTGGGATTCTAGGTTACTGTCTTATCTTTATCAAAAGAAGTTTCCGGAAGGAGTAGAAACTGCTGAGGACTGAAATAGAGTAAATTATATTTTGTGCTTTTGTAACTATGTCAATATGTACTCTAATGTTATATGTAACTAAATAGAATTTAAAAAGATGTTTCCTCATATACAAATGAAAATGATAATGTGATCCTTATTTGACTGTTTTGAACATTAAAGATTGAGGAGGTTATTTAGGAACATCAATAATGGAGATTTAAATTTGTAATATATACCTGTGTATGTACTTCCATGTCTTGAAATTTTTTAAGATGATATTATTGCTGGTAATCACAATCCAAATGGAATTGGTTTAAGTAGGTTGTCTTTCTGTGATTACAGCCACATTCACAGATTTTGGTTAAGAAGCTGAGAAGGTGAATATGAAAGATATATAGATTTTCAGATCTTTCTGCAAGACACCTGATTTCCTGAGAATTGATGTTCAAATGAAACTTTTCTTTCAAGTCACTACTTACTGAGGCAGACTTCAAATTTGTACTCTTTTTTTAAATACTTTTTTAGTTGTTGATGGACCTTTATTTTATTCATTTCTTTTTGTGTGATGCTGAGAATTGAAACCAGTGCCACAAACATATACTATTTATCAAAGCGTGGCCAACATTTAGCCACCACAACTGAGCTCGGTTTTTTAGTTCCACTAAACATCCTCTCTGCCCAAGCAAGTTATATTAAACTGCTGTAGAAAGATCAGGAATCTCCAAGTCCTATTTGGCTAGCACATTGCTCCCTTGCTTGTTTATGCTCAAAAGCCATCTGTCAAATTGAGCTGCATGGGCACCTTATATTGTGTCCATCATCACGAATTGCTCACTTGTTTAGAATTGCTGAAAATTCAACTTTATAGTCACTAAATACTTGGTCTCTCTGGAGAGTTTCACCTCCAGGGCTCAGCTGAAATGAGAAGCCAGCATTTTAAATGTGACAGTGTAAGTCATGATTATCAAAATGAGTTTCATAGAAGTCATACTTATAGTTGTTATTCTAGTCCTGGAAATAGTACCAGTGTCTTAAAAGTCCAAAGGCAAAAGATATGTAGACATGATATAACATATGTTTATTCTTACACACATTTTTCTCCCTTGTACCCCACAGCTGGCAGAAGTTATAATGTATGGACTTTCCTGGCAGGAGACAGCTGTTGGATCTGCCTGAATGTGAAGTGCTATTTTATGGTCTTACAGAAAGAAGACTAAAACCATCCTTTTTGCTATAAATGTTCTCTGGTGAAGGTACATAATTAAGACAGTGACTAAAGCAATTCTACAAAACTTAGAGCTTTCTACTTTTTCTGATAAACTGTAATATATTGGTTAAGAAGCTGAGAAGGTAAATATGGAATGATAAGCTATGAAAGTTGAGTTAACATAACACACTTTTCTAAAATATTTAATCATTTAAGAAATGTACATAATTGGAAAAAATAATTGGAAAAATTTACAATTGCTGTTTATTATGTATCCTTTAAATTACAAGGTATTGTATTATTTATTACCTACTCCATTCTAAAACAATTTGAGGCAACCTCTAGAATAATGTAAAACAGGATTAAAAAATTATGAAATGGTAAAAATAATGGTAGAAAATTAAATGAGCAAAAGGCAAGTTTATTACAGAAAACATACTAACACATATCTGTATGTTTGCCTGTGAGCATCACACAGTCCAAAACAAAGAGTAAAACATGACCAATTGCAAAGTTCACAGTGTTATTGGGATTAAAATGGGACAACTGATCTATAGAGCATCTTTTCTTATGTTCAACCTGTATATATCAATGAGTAATATAGAGATTTGAAGTTTAAAATATTTCTAAGCTAAGTACAATATATTATAAAATTTAATTAACCAGTCTCTTACAATAGACCTCAATCTATCAAGGCATTAATGAATTAAAAGTAATTTTATGAGGATTCAAAAAGGAATAGACAAATGCATGATGGTCCATCTTAATCAAAAGATGAAATTTCTAGAAAGTGATGCAGTGGGGGAAGTGGGACATGATTTTGCTATCTTCTGAAGAGTGATTGTTGGTAATGAAATTATTTTTTCAAAGAAAGAATTCCAAGGATTCTTTGTTCCTTATACCAAGAAGATGTTAACTAGTATAATAAAGACAAAATTATTTTCAGTAGTGATCTTGTGATAATAACTATTTTTTGTGGCTGCATTAGTGATGATAGCAATGCATTTTTCAACTAAAACGGAAGACTCACTGTCAACAAACTATTTTTTAATATATTTTTATGGCTAGAATTTTTTTAAACAGAATTTATTTTGTACCTTTTTTACTTTCTAACAACCATTTGTTATGCTTAGGGATATAAATGTGCTGGTATAAATAAATAAATAAATATTATTTTTTATTCAATATGTTCTTACCCCACCCCTTTTCCACCTTAATTTTTATTTTCCATTCAGATTTATTCCCTCAGGGAGGAATAATAGAATTGAGAAGGATGCAGAGATAATCTCAGATTCACTCTTTTAATTTTCCAAACCCTAAAATCAATAAAGTCATTGTATTATTTGTTCCTGACACAACACAAAACAAATCAAGTAAACAAAGAAACCAAAAAGCACAGTCTTTAAATAGGAGAGTATCTCTAAGGGGAAGGTGGATGGTTAATGAAGAAATATCTTCTGATATATTATATTTATTGTAAATGTGGTATATAATAGAAATGGCATAATAGGCACAATGTGTATTTCATAAATCAGTTATGCTTCTGAAATTTTAGGCTGAAGTTACCTAAATGAATTTTAAGATGCACAAAAAGTTTGGCCTAGTGGTTTAGTCAACAGATAATAAATTCTGGAAGCCAGCTTTCAAGGCCATTCAATCAGACTATAAAGTCTGTGCAACTTCTTTGCACATCAGATGGGTTGAGTTGCACATCAAATGGATGGTGTTTCTATTTAACTCAGATAAGCATGAAATTCATTGAATCCTATCATTATCTCATTCATCTAATAAGAATGCAAAAGGATGCAAATAATAATCACATTAGAACAATAGGTGTAACAAGGCTTTTCAAACAAACTCAGATGTGCTCACGCCAGCTTTTAACCAAAATTAGAAAAGGAAAGTTCCATTTGCCATTTGTAGTGCTCATATTTGGTGAGGAGACTACTTGTTTTAACATAACTTTTGGCAATTTTTTTTTCAACTCAGAAATCAGTCTTAAATGAATAGCTTCCTTCTGATATGTAATTTCAAATTATTTCCAGATTTAACTTTCCTTGTGGGAACAAATAATGTGCAACACTATAAACAAGAACTATTTAAATCTGTCCCCAATAATTTAAGATGGTATCATTCCAAAAGCTGAAAGAATTCAATTTAGGGAACTGGATTTTTCTTTCAAAGGCAAAATGAATTTAAAAATAAAATCTCTAACACATTGTAGAAACAAGTGAAAACATAAGCAGAGAAGCCCAAAGAATAGTTTAATGAAGGAAATGTGGATATCAATTTATCCTATGTTTTCTGTTTGAACATTGAACTTTATGAAGGTTTTTGGTGATTGGGAGATGTATAAGTTTTCTTCAATCTAGATTATAGGTCATGGATGTAATGGCTTTCTAAAATGTAACTTATCTCACTTTTAAAATGCTATAATTGACCTTTTTAATATATGAGTTATAGGATTTAAAAATTGTTATCTTTTAGTGATTTCTTCATAGAAAATTTATAAAATAAAAGATAATTAAAATTACCATGATCCCATAAAGGGGAATTCTTTTTACTTTGTAATTATATATAATATAACATATAATATGTAATTATATAAACATAATGCATAATAAATACATTATGTATAAATGATTAGTGTCAATCTACCTTATAAATTAAATAGATATATAGATAAAATTCTATATTATCTTAAATATTTTGTTATTTTAATAATTATTTAATATTCCTTTGTTTCTGTGTACCATAGATTATTAAATACAATTTTTTCAAAGTACGTCCTGCAAATCACTAATCTATAGCAAGCTCTGGAAAAAAGAAGAGCGAGTATATTCTGAGGTTAAAGACATTTAGAGAACATGGTGTATGTTTTCCTTAAGGATTCATAACTAAAATGTTTTATGTAGTTCTACAGAAAGAAATCTTTTAAATTTTGGTTTACTTAGCTTTTCTTAAACTTCTTTTGTTAAGAACTCTTTGTTTCATGTATGTTCTTTTAATGTTCTATAGACTTAGTATTTGGTTGGAACACACAGTGGGTAATACTGATTTTCTTAAACTTTCTTCAGTCTTCCAAGGATCTTTAATTAACTAATACTTACATTTTATGGAATTTAAAATGGTAATGATGCATTGTTAATAATGTTGTTTATAGTGCTTAGTAATGATTTACTAAGAATATATTCTATCTGGACATATAAAATTATTTAACATGTAGCAAACTGGTTTTCTGGTTGTTTTCTACTGTAATAATCTATAATTTGTCATGCTACTAGATGCTGCAATGGAAATTACAGCTTAAATGATCATTCTCTCCATCTCCAAAAAAATACATTGAGAAACAGATGTATTTACTGGGAAATTTAGTATTTTAAGTGCTTATATAGTAGGAAAAAATCAAATTGCATAGTTTATGAGAAATTGTGATTAAACTAATCACAGGAGGGGGAGGAAAAGGATTTCTCTAGACTCATAGTTGGCCTAAAGTATACATGCAAAAACAATTTAATTACAGTTAAATCTTGTTGTAAATAGATATTTATTTTTTCTACTTCCAAACCAATTAAGGTATTTTGGAAACCACAAATAGCTCTAAAATATGAGACTTTTTCCATGTGTCTTGTCCATAAAATAGAAAAGATCCTTGGCAAACTATCATTTTGAAGCCATAACAATTGAAAAGTTACTTTCGAGAGCATTCAGGAAATTTGGTGTGGTACATTTAGAATTATATAGGTATTTCCATGACCATAAATTATTGTAAGTACTTTTGTAGTTGGTTGTATGAGGTGGATTGGTTTGCTTTTGTGGTTTCAGAATGATGGAAAATGAGGTAGGTATCTGGGTTTTTCTTTCTTCTCCTTTCTGTTTTTAAAAATAAAAATGAATGTAAGTGATCAGGTTACAAAATAATTTGACTATAAATAACATACAAACTGATATAATTTTTCTTGTTTTTTGAGGATCTAGTAACATTTCATGAATATCTAGTTTTCAATATTGTTTAGCTTCTCAAATGTACCACTTAACTGATTACATTTCCAACTTAACAGTTTTAATCTTGCATTCCTTAATTTGCTTTGTTTAAATTTATAAACCCCATTATGTGCTATTTAATTTATGTGGGAAAACATATCAGGGTTCTCTAACATGGGTGCCTTAATTGTTTAAAAAATATTTACTTTTAAAAATTATTTTGTATCATTTTTTCTATTCCAGTAAATATATAATTATTGCCCCTTTACATTCTTCTTGGTTACACTGTGAATTATTTTGTAAGAAAAGTCTCATTTAATTAGACTCATAAATTGTACATTCCTTTCATAGAAGTATTTCCTTCTCTAGTTAAAACATATCTACTTCTAGTTTGAAAGGAAATAACCGTTCAAAAGTCACAAAGCTGCATCTGTAGAAGATCAATTTATATCTTTCCAGGTCAGATGACTTGTGTATGGACGTCACATTTTCATTATCTTTTTTCCTTATTAATCTCATACAGAATTCCATTTCAGTCCTCATGTTTCTTAAATGGAATGAGCAGGTAGGGTTATATTAGAAATATGCAGACTTGCACATATACATTATAGATAATATTCCAGAAAGATGAAAAAAATTCTGCTCTCAGAGGATACTTTGCAGTATTATTAAAATGTTCACATCTGGTAACACCCCCCTTTCCACTCAAATGTTATGTGTATACACACATAACACTTTATATCTCCAAGAACTTTGTTTCTTGGAGAATGCTATGCACAATATAATTAAATGGGTAAGTTAAAATATTCTTTGTGACATTTTTTGCTGCTTGAGAGTTAGATATTTGAACAGGACATTTTTATACCAAATACTTTCTTCATTTGTGCTGGGTAAAAACTCTGTCTTAATGTTAATTATTTCACTTGCCAAATGATGGTAGCCAAATTGAATAGAACTAATTCCCCAACTGACAGGTAGAGAAGGAAATTTTATAATTAATGTTTCAGATATTTTCTCTGCCTAAACACCAGGTTAGAGTGGAAAATTATATTATATTGTAGAAAATACATAGAATGACGAGGAAAATACTTTTACTGACATCCTGGCTCTGTTAGTTAACAATGTGCTTTTGCAGGGTACTGTGTTGCATGGCTGTAACTCCCAGTTGCTCAACAGGCTGAGGCAGAAGGATTTCGAGTTCCAAGCCAGTCTCAGCAACAATGAGGTGTTAAGAAACACAGTGAGACTCCTGTCTCTTAAATAAAATAGAAAATAGGGTTGGGGATGTTGCTCAGGCCCTGAGTTCAATCCCTGGTACCAAACAAACAAACAACAAACAAACAAAACAAAACCACAATGTGCTCTAAAGGAAGTGCTGAACTTCATTAGCCTATATTTTCCCATCTAAAATAAAGTTAAAATATGGAACTTGGATTCTTCATCATAGAAAGGGCAACTGAAAAAAAAAAAAAAGACAATTGAATACATATTGTATAGTTTTGTGAATGTTAGCAAACACAACTTGATAGGTGTCAATTAACACTTTGCACTATTGCATGGGATCTTCAAAATATTTTCTAACCATTAATATAAATTCTCACTTAGAGTTTATTTCTCCTAGGTTAGTACTACAGTTTAACAGAATCCTAGTAGTCCTTGACTTGGACTGAATATAAATCAAATAATCTCAATTGCCAGAAAAAAATTAAAAGTAGTAGAATCTCTGTATTATTTTGTGCACATTATACCATTAAACATATTCCATCTGTTGGTGGTTGTTTGTTAGCAATTTCTAACAGATGAGTAAATGAATGAAAGAGTGGCAAATGCTGATAACAAAACTGTAGAACATCAGGACATTCTTAGTTACAGACTTTTCTCTCTGTCTCTGTGTAGTTGATTTGATTTTACACTACAATGATAATAACTGTACTTTTTCCCCTAATTCATTCAGTGGGGATAAATAAATACATATGTTATTTTGCCCAGTACCTTGAACAGAACAGTATCTCGAAAATAGTAATTACTCGATATGGATTTCCATTGAGTGAATAATATATGACTGAGTGATTTTAAGAACTGCACTCTCCTAGTACTTGTAGATCTGTCTGAGATGCAATGTAGGATGGAAAGAAACTTAGCAGATGTGCTGTAAGAACAGAAGAGGGACATAGCCTTGTCTTAATGTCCACTGACAGGAAACACTCTTGAGTTTTTTATGGGGACTTTTAAGCACTTGGGTTTTAGATCACTCAGAATAGGATTATATCTACCCTTTCCCCCTTACTAAATGGGATTGACATTACCTGGTTTATAAAATTTGAAACAAGTTAATTTATTAGTTTCATCAACTAGTGCTTTTCATATATTAAGGACTGTTAATAGCAGTCATTATTACCATCATTTCTGTACAAGGTAGTCCTCCCTGGTTAGCTTCAGGAATTTGCTTAGTTTACCATCATCAGCATCTGCAACAATATCCATTGGCCAGTGGACTTGAAAATCAGGCCTTGCTTGATACCTGTGATGCTTCTACTTGTGAATTTGAGTCCTGAGTTGTGCAGTTAAATCTCTTGGAGCTCAGCTGCAACATCCAGAGTAACACAGTCATATGGGTGATCTCATATCGCCCCTCTCAATCGTCTTGCTCCCCTTGTCAGTTCAATATTTACTTTATTTTTCTCTGGCACACTTTTAAATGCTAAGTTAATAAAAATGGGACTAAAATACCTAATTCTCCCACACTTCTAAGCTTCTATCCCTGACCCAGTTTATAAAGTGTTAAGTGTGGACACACTATAATAAGCAGCGGTTTGTCTACTTGTGTTCTCATACCGCACCACACATATGTGTATCCTTAAGGTATAGTCGACATAGGTCCTGGTACTACTAGAGTTCACTTTGCCGACAAATGCAGAACACTGTATTCATGGGAAAATGAAGTGGGGAAGAAGGGTTTTCATGCATTAGGATATCAGCAAATAAACACGTATATGGTTCAAAATGATTTAAACAAATTTGAAGAAGTGACTAGTGAGTGACAATACAAAGGTTTTGGAAGGAAAAGCAGACATAAAGTGGAAGAAAAAAATGCCCACGTGTGTATGCATGTGTTGTAAATCAAATCAAATATTTCTGGAATCCTCTTCCAAAATATCTGTGTTAGGGCTTCAAATTTCAGATTGTTTCCTTTGTCTTTCAGGGTGCAGAAGAGTTGCTAGGAGATACCTGTACCAATTGTGTAATTTCTGCCCAGGTGTCATGGGATGACTCCCCTGCCTGCCACGCATTGCCTCCTCGCACCACACCTGGGTCAGACAGTGTGAGGTGTGGTCTCCAGTTTGGGGGAGCTTTGCATCAACAGAGTTGAAAGAGCACTGAACTTGGAGCCAGCTATGGGTGTTAGCTTTACTTCCACTAAAGTCTTGTGGTATTTTAGAGAAATCATTTGATTTTTCCTGGGAATCTTTCCACCTGATACCAATACATAATGATAATTTAAATGTCCACCATCACCACCTTAATTCAGTTTCCATTTCATTTCCCCCAGTGGGTATATCCAATTTTATACCCCTTACACTTGAATTCAGTTTATATCCTACTGCCCTGCTGATTGTCTTTCTTGTGTTTATAAACCTTTAACAATGCCCTTTAGAATCAACCCAATCTCCTTAACAGGTTCTTGAAGGTCCTGTAGGATCTGGACCTGGAAATAAGCTCCTCTGCCACTTTCTGCTTCCTCTGCATAGATTCTTGAATGTTCCAAGCTCTTTTACGTGACTGGATCTGAACACAGGTGCATTTCTCTGTCTGAAATGCCTTGTTCTACTTCTTCTTCAAACTCTCCTTTACTGGAAAAATTCCACAAAGACTTCTTTGATCCCTAGAATCCAGATCACTTGGCCTTATTTTGCCTCTGGGCAGAGGATTTAAAATAATGGTATTTTCAAAAATTTATTCAGCTATCTACCTCTTCATCACCTGCACTCGGACAACTAATCACGCCTGGAGAAAAATCAGACAACCAGCAGCCTCAGGTGGGCTCTCCACATAGCCTAGAAGTCCAGATGTTCAATTATTTTTCTCTAGGAAGGTCATTTTTCCTCTTACAGGGATAGCTATTTAATAGCTTTTTTTCTTCTTCTATCTCCCTATACATCATGTATTTCTCTCACTTGCCTCCTACTTCATAGAGACTATAGTGGTCCTGAGAAGAAAAAGCTTATCAAAATCTAGCCCTCGCTTTAGCTTTGAAATTCACCCTCTCATCTTGCTCTCAAGCACTTTATTTCTTCTTTACAGTCCTTTTTAATTGTCTGTTTTCATTTCTATTTCTCCCACCAATCTAAACGTATACTGTGTAGAGGCAATTTCTTTTATCTCCATGTTTCTGGCAAATATTTATGGATCAGTGGCTATGTGGTAGACTTCTGGTAGGTTCTGAAAATTGCAACTCTTGCTTTCAAGGAAACCAGGAAAGAGAACTACTTAAACCATCAATGAAAGGTATGATTTGGTTCTTGTAAGTGGTCACGTCAGGAAAATCTAGTTTTCAAGTTGACATTTAAACTAAAATCAAGTGATGCCTGGGAATTACCTAAGCAAAGAAGTAGAACTCTGTGGTGCCAGGAAAGGATGTTAAAAGTACAAATATCCAGAAACCAGGGAGTAGTCACTATTCAAGTCACTGAAAGAAACTGTATGATCTGTACTGTATACTTGAGGACGGATTGAATTGGGGGATTTAGACTGAGGTTTGCAGAGAGTAGTTATTGAATTTAGGCATCTATCTAAGATCAATGAGAACACATTTGAGGATTTTAAGTATGGAATGATAGTCTCATAATGTATCTTTCAAAAGTCATTTTAATTGCAGTTATTGCATTGCTTCCATGAAAGCAAAAATGAATTTTGATAGATCAAATAATAGGATATCTCAAGAGTTCAGACAAAAGATAATGACCCATGGGTAAGAAAATGGGAATCTTGAAGAAGTACAGATATGGTAGTGGAAAATATGTTCCAAGAAGTTCACACAAAAATGGCAAGAGATATAGGGCCATTCCTGATAGGTGAAAGCACCCAGAAAACCACTTCGGACACAGGAACTCACACAAGAGATTTTAATAAGCAGACAAACAATGTCTGCCCTTAAAGGCGAGAGAAAGAGAAAGAAAGAGAGCGAATAGCAGGGGAACTACCCTTAAGTAGTGGAAGCTCTCGGGCTAATTGGACCAATGACTGACGAGGAAGTTAACAATCCAGATTATAAAATGGTGTGTGTGTGTGGAGGGGAGCAGAATGAGGGTAGAAATGGCTGCAGCCTTGTTCGTTTCAATAGGAAAGTTAAAAGAAAAATCTGGAAGGAAAACGGAGAAGGGGTAAACAGAAAGGAGAATATCCTACTAGAAGTAGGTATTACTGAGATTAAGACAATGTTTTAAGAATAAGAGGTTAATCAGGAAGTTTACATGGTTTCAAGAAAATTCATATGATCTTAAAGGGAATGACTGTATATAGAGAAATGCTCAAAAGAACAAGAGTTGGAACACTCCAACATTTAAAGTGCAAGGGAAACTGGGAGAAACCAACAGGTTTCAGGGATATTAATTTATAGTCCACATCTTCTATGTGGATGTACCTTGTAAGGGTTGTCTGAGTATAAATGAAATACTAGACATGGAAATTACTTGCTATTAGGATTATAGTCTTTTTGAACATTTGGCATTATAATGTAGATGATATTCTTTCACTTATGCAGAGATGTATAATTTCCTATAAAATACTAGTAAAAAACCCAGTGTGTATTAAATGTTTCTCTATATTTTCAAATGGACTAAACTGCTCCTAAAAAATAATCTTTCTTTTTAAATCAAAAAGAAGAATTTCTATAAACAAATAGACTTCTTTGAAACTTACAGAATATTTAAATCATGTCTTTGTGTCTGACATAAATATCAGACTTTGTTTTAGCCTTACTAAAAAATGGGATGAAAACTTTCTTTGTCAGATAAGAAAGCTTTTTGCTAGGAGAACTGTGGATTGAACCCAGAACCTCCCATATACTAAGCTCACACTCCACCACTAAGGTACATTCCCGCACCCAAGAAAGTTTTAATATGACATAAATATCTATGAGTAATCACACCTAAGAGATGACTCTCGTAATGATTTACACTAAAATTCCCCCTAAGTGTAGTAGTAGTAGTAGCTAAATAAATTCAGTGTCTCTGTTGCTAATAAACACTTAATGGATATCACCTGTATCAATTTACAGTTTGGTGAGTAAAATCCAGGATTAAGAAATCTTTTTGCATGCTGGCTTAGTGATGAGCACATATTGTCAGGTTTAGTATAAAATGCTGCTAACCCATGTGTCTATGGCTTATGTGTAAGTACGCCAATGTCAACCAGATTCTCGTGAGATTTTTGAACCAAGCAAATAACATGACAAATATCTGGGGCACAGAAGTAGAAAGACATCAGAGAGACCCTTGAGAAAGAAGTACCAGTTTCATAAGCACTAATGTTTCAACATGAACATTTCTAAAATGTATATTTCCTAGGCCATTTGCAGCCAATATGAATTCTCTGAAAACATGGTAGTTTCAAAACCTCAAACGAAGGGGAGAAAAGATAATTTGCCAATTATACCAAAATTTTTATAGTTTTGCACAGCTTTAATTTAGGCCAGCCCAATGTAACACCATGTTAATCCCATACTCCACTATATTAAAATCACTTAATAAAAGAATTACTTCTGAAATACATTAATATAAATGACCAATTTAACAAACAGCTGAATCCCATATTTCCTTTTTCTTCTACAATAAGGGTTGCTTTACCACAAACATCTTGGAAAAACACGGGTTCTCCCATCTGCTACAAATTAATGTGAATGAAATCCTAGTAGTCATATTGCCTTTTGTCTATTCTGGGTGCATAAAACATACAATCCGAAGTGAAGGTAAATAAGATGCCCTGCCATTCTCTGTATGCTAAGGAGCTCACTCTGTTCAATAGACCGCAGTGCACCCTGGGAAGTGCTGGATCTACGCCTGCAGCTCTATTTGTTTGAGTAGCTCATCTTGAAAGCCTGCCCAACCTCAGCTGTAGACTTGGAAGATACAAAGCAAGCAATTTGGATTTTCCAAATCATCAGTCTCTGCAAAGGCAGGAAGGAGTCCAGTAACAACAAAGACTCCTCTAATTCTTAAGTAACCAACCCCCATGGGACGGGGATCATCTGAAGAAACTCAGCCTCTTCTGTAAGCTCATTTAAGTGTGTGCATGTGCGTGTGCGTGTGTGTGTTGTCGTCTCCATAAGGGTGACTGAAAATGCTCACTATCATTTCCCAACATCTGTGCCTAATGCTGCCTTTCCAACACAAACTTCCAGATTTTGTGTCACAGCTGCGGTGAGGCTGGCGATTGGCATAGCAAGAAATCTCCCCCTCGTGTATACTGCATAAAGCGTCCAGTACTATTGCTAAGAGTTCAAAGCCTTTCACGGAAGTAAATCTTCCCAGGCAATGCCACGTCTTCCAAAGGGTTTAACAACAACTGTGAATCTGGTCAGTTGTGATGAAGGTATGGCTATCTCAGAAATAAAAGCAGTCACAAATACATAGTATCCTTGTTTTGTAGAGCAATGCAAACTGAAGCAATGTGCCTAGAAATATTACTTGGCAGGACACATATATATATCTGTTTGATAAGATAATAGATTTATTAGGTAGGTACACTTATTCTGTATCAAAGTATATTAGTAGGAAAGTTTCCACTCCCTGATAGCAAGATTACTTGAAATGTCCTTTATTTCTAGGATTTCATAAATGTAATTCAAGTCTGGATTAATAAGAGAATAAATAAATGTGTCCTGCTGTGTGCTAAAGTATATAAAATGTGTTAAATTCTTTTGAAATAGAATACTTTGAATAAGAATATTATTTGCATAAGAATGTTAAACTGCTTAGTCAGGCATGGTGGTGCAAGCCTGTAATCCCAGCAATTTAGGAGACTGAGGCAAGAGGATGGCAAGTTCCAGGCAAGCCTTCCGACTTCAGCAAGACACTGTCTCAAAATAGAAAATAAAAAGGGCTGGGAATATAGCTCAGTGTAGAGATGCCCTGGGTTCAAATTCCAGAACCACACACACACACACGCACAGAAAAAGAAGATGATACTGCTTCGAGATTTTTAGGTGTGTGAGAAAACACTTTAAAAAGCTCAGTAAATTTTCATTCTGTATATGAATTTCATTCAAATCGTTTCTCACCATCAACCCAGTCTATGAAAAAAAAAAAAAAAGAAGCATGCACACACGTACACCAAGAATTACAATAATTTGGCCAGCACACAAAACCACAGTTAAGATGATTACTCATTTATACTAATGGAACACCTAATTCTAAAATAAATTCACTAATTAAAACCTACAATAAAGACTAGAAAGTTAAATTACTGTTGGTAAGGATTCTGTCACAATTGTCACAATGCCTTCACACCCTCATTGCTACAGGTATGCTTATGAAGAACCATATGGTTTGGATATGAGGTGCCCCAAAAGCTCCTGAGTTGATGCAGGAATATTTGGAGGTGAAATGATTGGAGTATGAGAGCTGTAACCTAACCAATCCATCTTAGTCAGAATGGATTGACTTGCTGGTAATGATAGGCAGGTGGGGCGTGGCTGGGGAAAGTAGGTTGCTAGAGGTGCATCTCGGAAAAGTGCTGTTTTGTGTCCCTCCTCCCTCTCTGCTTCCTGGTCAGTCATGAATGAAACAGTAGTGCTCCACCACACCCTTCCACCAAGATGTTCTGCCTCACCTTGGGCCCAGAACAATGGACTTTGCTCATCATGGACTGAACCTCTGATCTGAGAGACCAAATAAATTTTCCTCTTCTAAGTTTATCTTGTTACATGGATGAAAACCTGATTAACATACCATGCCTCTTGAATCCTGGATGCTCCATGATTTTAACAAAGTGATGCCAGGTCAGAAACTTGAACAACCTCTTTTTAGAACTCTGGTTAATCTCAGACATTTTGTATATTTCCTCTATTCTGTTTTTTTTTGTTTTTTTTTTTTTAACTCTTCCCTTATTCAAGACATGTGCTCATATTTGCATGTGACAAATAAGAAAATTGGTGACTACAGTAAAGAAAATTTTTATGATTGAGCTATTAGTCAATTCATTTCTATGTATACAATTCAATTACTATGTATACATAGTATCTGTGCAAAGCATTTTATCTTTTCCAGGAGAATTTTTAAGAAAAATAAAATATACCTGGCTCTAAAATAGTTTAAGGTCTAGATGTAGTGGAAAATAAACACAGAAGTTATTTATGCAGCAAAATTCATAAAAAAGGGCATAGAACTTTGAGAGCTAGAAATTAAGTTATATATGCAGCAAAATTCATAAAAAAGGCATAGAATTTTGAGAGCTAGAAATTCATGTTTTTGAGAGTTTATAGACTATATATAGTCCTAATTACCTTATCCAAATCTCATTCTATGACTATCAACCATGAAATTGTGGGAAAGTTAGTGGACATTTATCATTTTTGTATGTGAAGTAGTCTTTCACTTTTGTATAAAAGCAGTCCCTATGATTTATGGGGTAGCCTTGTAATCTAAGGAAGTCAGTGTCCTAGCAACTGGGTGGGGCATATTACTTAGATCAAATGGAATAATTCTATGCTTGTTTTCTAAATCTGATAACTGGGATTCCTTTTGTTAACTAGCAGTACACCATAAGAATATTAAAATCTTGATTGTAAATGTGTAGGGATAACTGTGTAGCTAGTATTTAGAAAACAGAACAGGAAAGATAGGATGCTGATAATGTTTAGGTAGTTGATTACAGTTATTTTTAAGGTAGTTGTCTTCTAGTTTTCAAGAAGTTTAGTAATGTGAGCCAATTAAGTCACCTTTGCTTTTAAAGTCAGTTTTGTTTGAGTTCTGTCCCTTCTGCCCAAAGACCTCTGACTAATAAAGGCAAATGACTTTTTTTTTTTTTTTTTTTTTTTGAGGGGGGTTGGTGCTGGGGATGGAACCCAGGGCCTTATGCTTACAAGCAAGCACTCTACTGACTGAGCCATCTCCCCAGCCCCTGGCAAATGACTTTTAATTTCTGATTATGATAGTTTTTGTTTTATTCTTTAAGTTACTGTTGAAGAAAAATACACACACAACACTTAATTTTTAACTTGAAAACTCCCTGGAACAGGAAACAAAAACAGAACAAATAAAAATATCTCCCAATTATCTGCCAGGATATAGAATCAAATTAAACAGAAAACAGTCCATGTAGAGTCCATGTAGTAAAATATGAAGGATAAAGAGGAACACAGAAAAAGGACACAAACAGGCAATCATATATCAACATGACATTGGTAAGTTCAAATATAAACATTTTAATATAAATGTAAATCAAGAAAATATCCAACTTAAAAAAATCTTAGTTTTAGTAAAAATGAAAAGATTCAATATTCTATTCTATGCATAGGAAAGTCACCTAAGGTGTAATTTTAAGACAATTACAAGATCTGCATTTACTCCTCCCTTCCCAAAGATGTGTATTTCTATTGAATGAACCAAAAAGTATAAAATTTCTTCTAAAAAATTCTTATATTGACTATTAAGGATGGATCGTAGAAAAGGATGCTATTAACACGTAAAAGACTTTGAATTCTGTAAGAAAACACAGGATGGAACTGAGAAAAGGATCAATTATTCCTTGTCTAAAATGCAAGTACCAGTTCCTATTGTGTGAAACTCCCAGAATTCCCAGAGTAGCAGGCAATACTTTTGGGGCATATCCAATTGAACTCTATTGAAAGATTTTCAAATATCAAGTAATATAGTAGCATGGCTTGCATAAGCCTTTTGAAAATTTTTTTCCAAAATTTTTTTACTAAAAAAGTTAAAAAGAGAGTGAGAGAATGGCAGAAAGCCTAAATACACACAAACACACACACACACACACACACACACACACACACACACACAAAGGCAGTCAATGGTACACATATAAGTATAAATATAAATATATATAGACATACATATATATAGAGAGAGGAAAACAGTCTATGGTACATATATGAATATAAACATACATATATACATACATATACATACAAATATATCAAATAAACATAAAGTGACTTAAATAGAAATTACAGGACATAAGCCATGGTATAGATAATATATACATTTATTAAGAACTTGTTTTTTAAACTGTTTTTTTTTTCAGTTTTATTTTTATGAACATTAGCATCATTAACTTTTGTTATAGGCAACTTTGAGATGAAATCAAAGTGTTTCATATTGTAGGGATAAATGGATATGCCTGTTACACTGTTACCATATTTGTCTTTCCAAAGCTGCTAACACTATAGAATTATTACATCAAGCTAATGAAAAACCCATCATTTCACATGCTTTAAAATAAATCAATATATTCTGCTCCATAAAAATATAATAAATATAATCATTAAAATTTAAAATAAAAAGCAAAAGTCATTAGCAGTGACAGATATTTCAAACAAATTTATACTAGAATTTAATCCTAAAAGTTTATGTGAATTTTTTTATAGGAGTATATTTTGTAACCTTATAATTTCTTTGAGGTTTGAAAAAAATCTTCTCATATGAATCATTATGCATACAGGATAAATCCATGATTTCTCTCAACCTCACTCCAGTAATTTTAAAATAATTTCTAGCCATCTTTGACTAATTCTGAGTGGAGAAGTATTTATACACAGTCATACATACATACATACACATAAAAATAGTGATTTATAATGAGAAAACTTGGCAAAATATTCAGGTATTTTATAGACAGATTTCATTCTCAATTGTATTTATATCAATCACCTACAATCACATAGTCATTTCCTCTTGTTGGGTATAAACCAATAAGATCTCCACGTATGATAAATAGCATTTTCTTTGCCCAAATTTAAACAGGTTGTTCCAGGAATGAGCCCACTGTTAGTATGGGGCCAGAGTTGAACATTTATTCTTAATTTTTTATGGCATGTAGTAAAGGAGAAAAATGTCAAGTAAGACCCCACATTTATGGTATAGGACCATTCCACAAGTAAGGAATACTAAAGAAACATTGTAGGAGATGTTATATTGTAGATATATAGGATTATTTATCTGAAATATCATAATCATTGTCACATTCACTTAGTTTCCTGAGTCTCTGTAGTGCATGATTATATATAAAGTAAGATGTTTCATAATCTTAAAAAATCATGAACTTATCTACTTGAATCCTGCTCTTGGATCCTTTAGGGACACTATGTTGCATCACACACTTTGAAATATTCTAAGTCTTCAGACCAATTCTAATAGTCCTACGAAGCTATGTATCAATCCATTTGTAGAAAAAGTTTATACACACAAAATAGGGGTAAAAGAAAACATAGAAATGGAAATAATTCATAAGTTTTTCATGGATGGGAATGAGAGCCAGAAGCACTTATTTGATCTTTTTGGTGGTTTTACTGAGGGGAAAAAATTCAGAACTATTATTTCCAATTATTTTGATTTGCCAAATCATAGCTACAAAACCATAAAATGCAATCAGACCACCTGAGAAATTCAAATTTTCATGGAGGGCATTATAGTCCTGGTAAAAGAGTACCTGGGTTCTAATTCTAGCTCTGTGAGTTGGGTCTTCAAGAATGTCTTCAAGATGTTGCCCAGCATCATTATCTCCTTCTCCTTTTCCCCCTTCTCTCCTCTTCCTCCTCTCCTCCTCTTTTTTCTTCTTCCTCTTCATTTCCATCTGTGAAATTAGAATAATAATTGTACCTATTGCATGAGGTTATTTTGAGAATAAAATAAAATAAAAATTGGAACCACCATTTGACCCAGCTATTCCACTCATCTGTATATATCCAAAGGATTTAAAATCTATTTACTATAGTGACACAGCCACATTAATGTTTATAGCAGCACTATTCACGCTTGCTAAGCTATGAGCCAACCTTGATGCCTTTCAACAGATTAATGGGCAAAGAAAATGTGGTACATATATACAGTGGAGTATTATTCAGCCATAAAGAAGAATGACTTTATGGCTTTTGCTTGTAAATGGATGAAAGTGGACACTTCTCATGCTAAGTGAAATATGCTGGACCCAAAAGGTCAAAGCTTGACTGTTTTTCCTGATATACTGAAGCTACTCCAAAATAAGGTAGGGGGACAAAAATAGAGGAAATATCAGTGAAACAGACAAAGGGCAATGAATGGAAGGGAGGAGGGATGTGTAGGGAGAGTGGAATATATCTGATCTCACATTCCTATGTACATATGTGAATATACCATAGTGAATCTCGCCATCATGTACATCCATGAAAAACTAATAAAAAAAAAACTATAAATAAACAGAAGAAAAATCAAGGAATAGAGGAAAGGGAACAGTAGGTGGAAAGAGGGGAGGGGGAGGGGACATGCTGGGGACTGAAGTAGAACAAATTACATTCCATGTTTCTACAATTAGGTAAAAATAAATTGTATTGCCATGCGTAACTAAAAAGAACCAATAAAAATAATACTTGTAAAATGCTTAAGATAGTGCATAGCAAGCACCAAAAGATGTAAAGAATGGAATTTAGATATTGGCAATAATAACCATAAGTCATACTATTAAGAAGGGTTTGTCTCAGCTATAATTGCATTATGCTTAGCCAATGGTAAGTTTAACTAATAAGAGCAATTGCTTTAATTAAGATGTGTATGCTGGTTTTAAGTATAATGATATGAAAATAAACATGATTTGACTAAAAATCATACAGGGATACCAGTAGTCAGGCATGCTATGATAGTGAATGAGAATGGTTCAATCAGAGCAACTATCAAGGGTTTCACCAGACTGCAGCAAATGGGTTATTGCTCCCTCCTCAGAATTAATGAACAAAATGAAACCACAGATGAAAGATCTGAAAAGAAAAGCAAAAACAGAGGAATAAACAATGGTAACTATGAGGAAAAAGTATGAAGTGTATGTGTGCATGTTTGTATAAGATTAATTTTAAGCTGCCATATTAGTTCCTAAGTATCCTCGTCCATTCTACTATATACACACTGAACATCCAGTAAACAGTTCAGCTCTTCCAAATCATCTTCAGATCCTTCAATACTTCAGGATTACCCACCCCCTTTTTGTCTTTCTCACATGTTGTTTTTCATGACAAATCAGTTCTACTTAACTTTCAGAGCTCACTTCAAATGCCAGTCCTTTAAGGAAGACTTCCTTAATCTCTACTACCTTCACTCCCAACTTCTCCTGCAATCCCTCTGCTGATATCACCACCATCTAAAACTGAGACACTATCATTCTTGTAAGAGGTGGTGGTGGGGTCTTTGTAAAATTCTGGAACACAGAGGGTAATCAAATTTCTCATAGGACTAGAAAGGTTACAGAGTACACTGCATAGGGAAATATTTTGTGTCATAAAGCATGAGATCATATTTGGGTTCCAAACCTTAAAGTATGAGACAATATATAATCTCTCATATCACTTGTTTTTGCAATAAATTTTTATTGGAACATCACCCAAATTATCCCTTTATACATTGTCTATGGTGCTTTCACATTATAGTAGCCCAGTTAAGTACTTATAGAGATCAACACATGGTATACAAAGATTAAAAACTTGCCATCCGGACCTTCACAGAAAAACTTTCAAATTCCTACTTTGAAACATGATTGAAACTTTGTTTTTGTGATTTAAAGTGAGAGGGTAAAGGCCTGAGCTTGTAATTTTCTTTCTGGATCTCTTCAGTACAGACAGGAACCCCTATACTACTAGAATATTTGAAGAATTTTTTTTCACCGTTATAGCAACCACTTTATCTATGAAAATCATCTGACCATAAGCACTAAGAAGTTCATCTCCATAAATTACAGATGATAATTTAAATAACTTTTTTGCCACTGTCTGCCATAGGACACTAGTATCACATTTTCCTTTGGTTTTGGAATGCACTAAAACTCAGTCACAAACTGTAGTAAATCCCAATCATTCATGGCTCGCTCAATTTCTTGGGATAGTTCTTAGAACCAAGAATCTAAGGGACCCATTATGACAATAAAAAAAAAAAAACCTAAATATTTCAAACAAATAGAATAAATTGCTTATGAAGCTATTGGGAGAGCTGGAGGAGCAATGAGAAGAAAGTGAGTAATAAGAAAGATTAGTTATTAAAAATATGTTTAATACTTTCCTGTACAGTTGAGCTGATGATGATGGAATCAAGCTGCCCTAAGGGAGTCCAAGGGCTCAACCTGAGGACAGCCTGGAATACCACTGTCACAGGCACTGCCACACCCTGGCAGAAACATCTCATGCCTCCTCCAACCCACTAATATCCCTCAGGGGACTCCCAGCATCAGAGCCCTGTGAAGAAAGTGCAGGAAACATCTTCCATCTTTCCACAGGCTTCCCACCAGACGATGGAAAGGAAGCCGTTGCAAACAGAATGTGAACTCAGGGAGCAGAGTGACAATGGACAAGATCTGCCACAAAGTCTACCTTTTCTATAATTTTCACTTAATAAAGATGACAGGTAAAGTTTCACCAAACTATAAATTGGAAATGATAGTTTTTAAATTTAGCATTTTGCCTATAATAACATATTTCAAAGGGCATCTCTTATATAGTTAGTACTATGTTTTTTTCCCTAGAATGGTGGTGGTAGTTTAGTGTTTTTTTACTATTGTATTTTCTCTTCCTTCAATGGTTGTGATTTAGGTATTGACTCTCTTGGGTTGGACCACCACATTCCTTGTCTTGTCTTTTCTACTTCATCTCTTTGCCTTCTGAGTTCTGTGAGAAATCCATCTTCCCACTCTTCTATTGCGTTTTCTATTTCTGCTAGCCTATATTTAATTTTCAAGGTATCTTTTATAGTATTCTGATATGTTTCATGAATGTGTTTCTTCTCTTTAGTCCCTAAAACAGACACAGTTTCATTCACCTTCTTCCTCTTTGTTTCATCCCCTGTCTTTCATACTGCATGTCTTCCTCAAATGTCTACAGGACCCTCTATACTCTGCTTATATTTAAGAGTGGTACATGGAAGATCTGGTATCTTCCATGTGTGGTGCAGAGCACCAACAGTGGTATTCACTGGAGTATTGTCTGCCTGAACTCTACTCTTTGAGGTTCTCTATTGTCCTACCTAAAGTCTAGAGCTCTTCTTTTGGGCTAGTCAGAGTCCCCAGAGATGACGTTTCCAATCTAGAAAATACACTCACATTCAAAAACATATTCAAAAACAAATTTGACAGAAAGCAGGCAATATCAACATTCGGAATGTAAGAATTTACTTGGTTCCTTATTTTTAGCATAAAATTCCCCATGTTGCACACCATCCTAAGTCCCCATGTCCAGTGAACCATTTCAGATAATGAGCACCCAGTTTTCTACCAGATTAGTAAAGGGTATTGCCCAGCTACATGGAACAGAAAGTTAAACAATTTCCCAAACTGAATTTAAACCTGTCTCCAAATTTTTTTTATTTTTCCCCATATCTAAAGATACTTAGTACTGCCAGTTGCTGGAAATACAGGAAATTTTGCAGTTACTCTCTCACTTTCCCAAATGTGTGCCAAAGATTTAGCTGTAGATTCAATTTTATTTTCACTCTAATCATTTATCTGTATGCTTTTTATCTTCCAAGATATACTATTTCCTCTCATGTTCTCTTTGTTTTTACTGAATTAATTATGGTCATTTTATTAAGGATTTAAAAAAGTATAAGAGAAATGCATATACTAAATTTATGATCTCTAAGTAAAAGTTTCCAAAACACTATTTTAAGTATCATTTTATGTTCATATAAACGTGTGTGTGTGTGTGTTTGCATGTGTGTGTGTCTTATGCTAAACTATGTGTTTGGCTTTTCCTGTCAATATCAATGATTACTTTCTTCTTGAAACAACTTTCTTACCTGCAAAAAGTTTCCAGGGAGGGAGATGGATGCAAGTTCACTGTCAACTCTTCAAGTTTCCAAATTTGAAAATGCTCTGTCATTTTAGGTGCAGGTTTTTGAGTTTAGGCATGGACCACTCTTTTCCTCCATCTCTATGTACAAGCTGGCTAGTTCCAGTTTCAGTTCGCTTTTTCTCTTAGATCTTTTTCAAAATCAAATATAATGACACGTTAAATTCTACAGTTTACTTACCATTTTCCCTAAAACTGCAGTTGATGGTCTCTGTGCCAAGTACAAATGCACGAAATGTCTGTCAGACTTAATTTCATTCACAGTGGTTGAAATGTACACTGAGTTAACTTCCCGCTTTGGTTCTGACAGCACTGGGAAGTAGTGTCTGGGCAGGTATGCTCAATGAGTCTGCTCCTTGCCCAGTCCTTGTCCCTGGAGAATTTTTTTAAGGCAAGTGTGAATCACAGTCAAGTTGTGTTTTTTGTTATCCAGAATCCTCTTGCAGCTTTGGAGTACTCCATAAAGATAAATACAAAGCATCTACAAATCTGTGAGGTTTCTACTTTGACCAAGATATAACTCTGCTTGTTTAAGGGTCTAATTTCAACAGACTCCTGCTGTGAAGTAAAGTCCAATTTTCACCACATTTTTCCAGTACATAAATTCCTCCCACTACATAGGTGAGAAGCAGCTCATACTATGTGAATGGTCTTTGGTTTTCACGACTTTTCCCTTTGTGAATAAAAATCAAGGATTGAGGTGAATCATGTATGGACATTCAATCTTTCAGATGAGTCTGTAAGTTTTTAGATCATCTTTCCCTATTTTATGTCCCTAATGTACACAAAAAGGAACAAAAAGAATAACAAGAAGAATATATTTATTGATCATTTCTTTATTTTAAAAATTGGTAAAAAAAAACTGTTATACAATATGGTAATTTTTAAAAGGTTATTTTAACACCATTTATTTAAAAATAAGTTAAGCTTAGAGAAATTATGTAAATTTAGTTAAAAATTAGTAAGTATTTGAATGTATTTTAAAGACAATCTCATGGGTTTGTGACTTACATATAAAATTTACATCCAATGCATAATGAAATTATAAATTAGACTCTCCCTCTCCTAACTGTTCACATTAATCTCATTTTACATTTGTAAAAGTATAGTATTTTGTGTTTTTATTACATTTTTCTTCATGTAAATTTTTTGTTGTTGTTTGTATGTCTCTCCTCCCAACTAGATTAGTCTCTGCATGCAGGGACATAATGGACACGGAAATATTTGCTCAATTGTTGAATTTACAAATAGAATCTTAGAGCAATACATATATTTAATTTATAAAATATCACATTTTCCTTAGCCACATTTCATGGGAAAAAAATAAATTACAAATCATAGTACATGCTTTCTTAATACTTCATTTGTATGAAAACATATAACATGATTCTTTAAATTCTATAAGTCTACCAATAAAAAATGTCCCATTAAAATGGCAGGTGTCCCAGTAAATTGTCAAATACAGGGGCAATGTTAAATGGAGAATTTGATTGATGAAAGGGATACTATGTATTATCAATGGTAATTGGTAATTGCAAATTTCTTAGGCTTTCTTTCCTTTCGGGAAGGTTTTGAAAGTTATTTCTAATATTATTGAAAAGTAGACATCAAAAAGTTTCCCAGAATTTTCCAGAAATGCTGCTGATAGTGTTCATCTCTCTCACATTGTACTGTAATTGCTTGCTCATATGGGCAGAAGACACAAGTAAAACTACTTTATTTCTTGCTCTATAAAAAATGTTTGTCTATATTAAGTAAAATCTTCATGATCATATGTACTTTTGAATTTAAAACATCAATAATTAAATATGAAGGTCATAAGATTAATATTAAACATGGTGGCACAAATTTTAAAGTAAAAATAATTTAAATAATCATTTTCCCCAAAGAATATTTTTAACTATCATAAACTGAAGTCTTTAATGAAAACCCTTTACTCATACTTATATATAAAATTATATGCATTTATTCAGTTTAATGTCACAAATTTTCTTGCCTTTAAGATGTAAACTATTTCCACTCATTAATTTACTTTTCTATTTTTCTAACTGAATCTCTTTCACATATCCATGATTTAAACCAGGTTGATTTAAACATGTGGTGAATATGAGTGACAGATTGCAAGGGTCCATCTCTATCAAAATATGTATGCTAGAACATATGATGTTGTTGCAGTACTTGAATCCTGTTGCAATCTGTCTATACTAGTTCCTCATTACTGAATTTGGATTGCTACCACAGAGATCATTGCTAGTAATGGCTATGGATTCCTTTACATAGAGAAACTTCATATTATTCATACATTTATGCTAGGTTAATACATACAATTGAGACATGTAAACAGCTAAAATCAAAAGTAAACATTTTTAGAAAAGCATTTTTTTCTTCGTACCAGGGACTGAACCCAGAAATGCATACCATTGAATCAATTCCCAACCCTTTTTACTTTTTATTTTGAGATGGCATTGCTAAATTGCTTAGGACCTAAGTTGCTGAGGCTGGCTCTGAACTCACAATCCTGCCTCAGCCCATATACCACCATGCCCAGTGGAAAAGCCTATTTATTGATCTGATAAGCCAGTATGGTCATGTCAATGCACTGAGGATACACTATGCAATTATTGTTAAATGATTAATAACAGTATTTATGAGGAAATTTAAAACAGCACAATTTATCAACTTTTAACAATATTTCAACAGAGCACCAGTGCTGCAAAAAAAAATAATAATTATGTATACATATATATATATATGTTTCAAAGCTTTCCCATCTAGCGGGGCATCATGGCACATGCCTGTAATCCCAGCAGCTCCAGAGGCTGAGGCATGAGGATCGAGAGTTCAAAGCCAGTCTCAGCAAAAGTGAGACACTAAGTAACTCAGTGAGACCCTGTCTCTAAATAAAATACAAAATAGGACTGGGGATGTGACTCAGTGGTCAAGTGCCTCTGAGATCAATCCCGGTACCCCTCCCCCACAAAATGGCATGAAATGTCAGTCAGAATTTACTATTCAAATTTTCATACATGTCTACTATCCAATTCAATGATATAATTATCCCACCACTGACAATTTTGGACAGTCAATTGTCATATGTGCATTTCAGATACTTAAAAATGATAAAAATCACAATGCCATAATGTGTGTTTTTCCAAAGCCATTATGAGGAACAGGATAGTTCCAGATAATCAGCACGTAGAAAGAGCGTCAAGAATCTATAATCGGGTGTACAATTATTTTCCTATGAACTGCAAAGAACTGAGTGTAAATTGCGGTGTAGGTGTATGATTTCAATCCTTACCTTTCTGAAGAAACGCTTTATACATATGAAAGAGTCAGTGTTTTAAATATAAAACAGAACCAACAGGACTACAATAGTACTTTGATCCTGAATGCAATAGTATTAATATATAGTACTAAGAATATTTTTGGACATTCTTGGTGTTCATGGAATCTGAGATTTAGAACTGGGTGTCCCACTAATTCCTTGTTTATGTTACTAGACAGGTCACGTGCGCTCCCCAGTATCACATTTCTCTTTTGGAAGTGAGTGGTCAGAGTGGTGGCTGTCCAGGGTCCCTCAACTCTCTTCTAGAAACTTCCTGGACTCTGGAGATTAGGAATTCTCTCAATTCACACTTAACAGAGAAGATTGAATATTGAAATATTCTAAGGTCTTATCTTTTGGATATGAATGAATAAATGGAGCACCTCAGAAAGTTTAGTGTTCTATGTGACACAAACATTTTGAAATTATTTCATCTCAATGCTTTTTGCATGTCGTGTAGACTTCTAGGTAGGTCAGAGATCTACTCAGGCATAAGCCCTCACTGACTGCAAGACTCTATAATGAGTTTTGTTTCTAAAGACAAAGTCCATTTGGTCAGTAACAGAACGTTATCTCCCCAGCAGGAAGCTTTTCCTTGTTTTGAGAGCAATGTGAAAAGAATATTTATTCAGTACCAGTAGGACTAACACATAATCTGTTTCTGACTTTGTGGCCCGGGCCTGTCCCTGATTCTTCTGTAAATGTCATAAGAATCTGTTTACCTAAATTTTTGTTGTTTTCTCCACTTTATAATAGACTAAAGAAAGAAATTTTCTTTATGATAAAATGTTTACATTTATTTTATCAATCCTTAATTTCTAACCCAAGCATTTTAAAATCCCTTCCAGCACTGTAGAATCTTGTCCTAACATCCCTTGACTCATCAAATACTATTGCAAAATTACACAGTTGCCAAAAGTGAAATACTAACTTTCTTTAGTTTGTACAGAGATTATTTCAATAGAGACATGTATTTAAAGACTGAATTTTTATGAAAGTGGGATATATACAATTTTTTTCTGGAAGCAATCATTGTCTTTGGCATGATAATACTTGCCATTTTTAGCATTTTATAGCCCAGCCTCTATACTGGATGTTTTATATTCATTATCTTGTTTAATTTTTATAATAAACCTATCAGTTATTATTATCCCAAGAAATAAGCATATTCTAATTTTTTAAAGAGTTAGATCAACATGTTCTCATATAGAATTTATATAGGCAAAGTCCACTCTCTCCACTTATTTTTAAATGAAGAAATCATAACTGAATTAAACATTAACATTGTTCATACTTATTAAGGGACTGGTCACATGATACTGTTCAGTTGCTTTTAGTAGCTTTTTAATCCCTAAATGAATGAAACATTATATATTTCAGAGAGGGCCATGTCATCTCCATGTCTTTTAATTGTGATGACCCTAATCCCTGTAGTAAACAGAATGGGCTTGCTGATTTTAAGATTCATTATCACCTCAGTGAAGAATTCTTAAGTCATAAATATTTTAAAAATCTGATTGTATTTGCTTTCCTGAGCTATTGAACCATCAACCCTGTCCTATCTGCTGTGTAAAACAATTTTCTGAATGAACACATTTTTGCGCATGTGTATACACATATTCTCTATTGTGTAAGTCACTTTAAAATAGTAATTCTACTATGATTTCTGATTATTGGAAGGGAAAACTTCAGCATTTTGACGCTACTTCTACCTATATGAATATGTAGAATATGTGGTGCACGCCTGTAATCCCAGGGACTTGGGAGACTGAGGCAGGAAGATTCCAAGTTAGATGTCAGTCTAAGCAACTTAATGAGATCCTGTCTCCAAATGAAAAAAAAAAAAAAAGGCTGGGAATGTGGCTCAGTGGTTAAGCGCTTCTGGAATCAATCCCTTGTGTTTACCCCATCCCCCAAAAGAGCGTCTGGAATAATAAATCTGGGACTTGAGTAAAATGTATAGGTAGTATATCTTTAAATTCCAATAATAGGAGTGCAGAGACATGGGAAAAGATCCACTGCTTTCTCCTGTGTTGGCAGTGGTTCTACTGAGCTGCACAAAGGGTGTTCTATTTACTCTCTACTTTGAATGCAGGTGATGACTTCTGTACATCTGAACTCAAGGACAAATGGTCTCACAACATTTTCTTTGGTGACCTAAGTCTTTGCACTGTAGGGTACTTAAACTTTGTATGAGGCTTCACCAAAGAAAACTTGTACTCACAATAACAAGTAATACGAATTCATGGAAAATGATTAGCTCAAGATTAGGTCTGCGTTCCTTAAGCAATATATTCATCCTTGAGGGAATAGTATGTTATCATTATATCCTGAAATGAAGGGAATAAATGTAGCAGTTACAGGGATTGCATAGTATAAGCAAAAGCAATGTGTTAAAACACATACAAGTTTTTTAAGAGCACAAATAAAGCATGTTTTAAAGTTCATATAATCATGAAATATGAATGTCCAACCCCAGTCTCTCCTCCATAACCCAGAGTTGAACTTGTCAACTCCTCTTAAATATTTACAGATTATTTTATACTTAATATGTCTTTAAAAATAAACTCATCTATTCTCTCTACCAATATTCCCTTTTGGTTACCTAGAAGTAGAACATTTTAAGCCTCTAAAGAACTAGACAGAAATTCCCTTTTTATCCTGTGCATTTGAGGTAGTCACTTTTCAGACAATAAGTTGTAATAGAACCCAGATGTTCTGGTTTCACTTGGTTTGATTGTTATTACTCCTGTGGTTGTTTCTCAGAAAGGTTTGGAAATTCTAAAGGGTCTTTAAACTCCCTGTGTCTTGAAGTTTCAAGTCAGTGAAGAATGGTCAAAGCATTTTGTACTGGAGTCCAGAAGCAGTTTTTGAACACATTATAAGTCCTATAAATAAGAGCTTACAGTACAAAGATAATTGAGAAAGTGACTGCTCACCAGTTCTCAGTCTTGCCAAGGAGACAGAGCTTTCGGCAAGACAACACTCAAACATACCTCTAAGGTGCATGAATAAGAATGGTTTCTGAATTAGAAATCTGAGTTAATAAATTAATTTACCCTAATTATCATATTAAGACAAGGAAGTACTGAAGGCATCATAATTTATTTTGACACCCATCAAGTAGATTCATCTAAAAATAAGTTTGATATAATCCATTTAATTCTATATTTAACAATTATCAGTTTTTACTTTTGCACTGAGATAAAGCAATGTTTAGCTAATAATGCATGATCATTTACAAGTTTGGGGATTTTAATTCAAAAATTCTTCAAGATCCTGGATTTCTGTGAAGTATTCTGCCAGTCATTTACTATCTTTTCTGACATCTTATGCTAAAATAGTGATTATATTATTACATTACAAATTGAATTTGGTGAACAACAAATTCATTCTGTGTACTCATTCAATGAGCTGAAAGAATGACAAATAACTTCCTAAATTAAATTCAAATTTCCTGAGTTTAAATGAACACTGTACTATTAACAAGGGCTTTCTGGTATGATAAGTAAATGAATGTTGATGATCTTAATGAAACATAATTTAGGAAGCAAATTATTCCAATGTTTCAAAAGTTATATTTCCATTACAAATAAACTCTGCCTATCATTAATATGTAATTAATAGCATTTAATTTAGCAGTGGTCTAGCTGCTTCCTTAAGATTTCAAATGCCCTAAAAGAACTCCAGAAGCCCAACTGAAGTCTTCAAAGTTCATTGATACAAATTTTCATTGATCAAAGAAACAAAATAATTTCAGGCATAAAAGGTTTCTATCACTTACTTTAAAGTTTGTGTTGATGATTTTCATAAGTCATAAGACATATCTCTTAGATGCTACTGAATTCAAATCATTGCTACCTTAAACAATTAAGCATCTCAAATTTCCCTGTTACTTAGTTACAGGAAACACTTTGGAAGTTACTACCTCAGAAATGATGCAATACCTGGGCATGGTGGCCCAATCAGGTAATTCCAGCAACTCAGGAGGCTGAGGCAGAAGGATCTCAAGTTGGAGGCCAGCCTCAGCAAATTAGCAAGACTCTATCTCAAAATTAAATAAATAAATAAACAAATAAATAAATAATAGGGCTGGGAATATATCCCAGTGGTAAAACTCCCTTGGGTTCAATTCCTAGGGTGAAGAAAGAACTGATGCAATAATGATCAGTATAGCCCAAATTTTTAAAATATTCATATTGTGTTAAATTCAGGTGTTTATGAAACATCTTATATACAAAAATCAAAATCAAAGTACATCATTGCCAGGAATATTGCCATAGATGTGGTCCAGCAACAGCATTCAATCTCTTTGCTCATTGATTCTGTGCTGTGTCCCCAGAATAAAGATAAAATATGCAGCACTATCACACCACACACTCCAACATTCACTTACAACACAGAACCAGCAAGAAAATAAGAAAATTAATTTCTTAAGAATATGCTCCTGCTTAAAACCAATTTAACCTTATCAAGAAATCTTTGTTTCTAAATAAAGAAGCAAAAATTCAATTAAGAACAGAGGCCTAACATGTGAATACCATTTACATGATTAAGCAGTGATAACACACTGTTCTGCATTTAATTCCCACACACAGTATTGAACCAAATGTGAAACTGATACTCTGGTGACATTAAATATCCATAGCTTTGAAATGTACTGCCATTTAATTACTACCAAAGCCATGTGCCTCGCAGCTTTCTGTTCATCTTTGCTGTGAGGGTTTTAATATGGTGCTACGTCAAGAACATGAAAAGTGATACAAAACTGTGAAAAAGAGTACAATAATTAAAATTCCCATGCAGACTATCACAAAGCTGTTCCCCTCAACAGAAATGAAAATGATCTCTGTACTCTGACTGAAAAATGGGACTTCGGAACTTTTTTCCACAATTGAATTGTTAGCAGTAATCTGACAGGTTCTGAACCCGGAGCACAAATAACACACATTTAAATCATTAACTTCACTCTTCTACTCAAAACAAAAAGGAATGTGTGATTAAACTGATAACTATGTCAGGAATTAACTGATTCAGAGAGTAATTTTCATTCAGGATCTCCTGTTTCTCAGCCTTCAAGCTGAACACTGTTAAAGTGCTTTATTGCACCCAAAGCACCAAAGAGTAAATATTCATAAGCAAAATGACCTAAAGAGAGCAATTTCTCTTGTCAGCATGTCACAGCAATGTAAGAGGAGGAAAGACTAATTATGTCTATTGACCAGATTGTTTTCATATTATTAACTGGAAAACTTCCTGCAAAAGTATAAATCATTAGAACATATGTTCTGTTGGTGGTGGTATTGTTGAAAATCTCTCTTCCTTTTATTGCGCAATAACAACAGTAATGAATGATCCTTGCCCAACAAATATAGAAAATTATAAAGAAGCTAAATTACCTCTGATGCCATCACTCAAAAAATAACCTGGAGAAAAACTGGAATGTGTCCTTCCAGATTCACTAGTCCCACCCCTCCTGGCCAATGTGGCCCATGTCCTCAAGCTTTTATTTGCCTGGGTGAAACTGTCTGCAAGTTTATTATGAGAAACAAAAGGTCAAAAGAAAGGCTAAAAACTCTAAGGTAATCTACACTTTATTACATAGAAGTTGATGATGTCTTGCTTTTATTTTTTTAGTTATTGTTCTTGGTACCAGGGATGGAACCCTGGGAGCTTAACCACTGAGCCACATTCCTAGCCAGTTTTTAGATTTTATTTTGATCCATGGTCTTAGTAGCTAAATTGCCCAGATTGGACTTTAATTTGCTATCTTCCTGCTTCAATCTCCAGAGTAACTAGGATTATAGGTGTGCACCAAGGTGCTGGACTTCTTCGATAATATTAAGGGATATTTGTATTGACATCTGTTGGTCATCATCCATTGCCTAGGGAGATGTCCCATGCACAGCAAGGACATGAAGAATTCACCAAGGACTTGGAACACTTAAACTGGAAAACTATATGCAATAGAATGAAACTAAACCCCTATCTCTCACCCTACACAAAACTCAACTCAAAATGGATCAAGGACCTCGGAATCAGACCAGAGACCCTGCATCTTATAGAAGAAAAAGTAGGTCCAAATCTTCAACTTGTTGGCTCAGGATCAGATTTCCTTAACAGGACTCCCATAGCACAAGAAATAAAAGCAAGAATAAACAACTGGGATAGATTCAAACTAAAAAGCTTTCTCTCAGCAAAGGAAACTATCAGAAATGTGAAGAGAGAGCCTACAGAGTGGGAGAATATCTTTGCCAACCATACCTCAGATAGAGCGCTAATTTCCAGAATCTATAAAGAACTCAAAAAACTCTACACGAAGAATACAAATAATCCAATCAACAAATGGGCTAAGGAAATGAACAGACACTTCACAGAAGAAGATGTACAAGTAATCACCAGATATATGAAAAAATGTTCAACATCCCTAGTAATAAGGGAAATGCAAATCAAAACTACCCTAAGATTTCATCTCACCCCAATTAGAATGGCGATTATCAAGAATACAAGCAACAATAGGTGTTGGCGAGGATGTGGGGAAAAAGGAACACTCATACATTGCTGGTGGGGTTGCAAATTAGTGCAACCACTCTGGAAAGCAGTGTGGAGATTCCTCAGAAAGCTTGGAATGGAAACACCATTTGACCCAGCTATCCCACTCCTTGGCCTATACCCAAAGGACTTAAAATCAGCATACTACAGAGATACAGCCACATCAATGTTCATTGCTGCTCAATTCACCATAGCCAGATTGTGGAACCAACCTAGATGCCCTTCAGTTGATGAATGGATAAAGAAACTGTGGCATATTTATACAATGGAATATTACTCCGCAATGAAGAATGATAAAATCATGGCATTTGTAGGCAAATGGTCGAAATTGGAGAATATCATGCTAAGTGAGATAAGCCAATCTCAAAAAACTAAAGGACGAATGATCTCGCTGATAAGCGGATGAGGACATATAATGGGGGGTGGGAGGGGCTAGCATTAGGTTTAGGGTTAGGTTTAGAGTTAGGCTAAGGAGAGCAGTAAGAATGAAGGAAAGAAGGACTGTGTAGAGGGAAAAGAGGGGTGGGAGGTGTGAGAGGGGTGGGAGGGGTGGGGGGGAGGGGAAAAATATAATAAACATCATTACCCTATGTAAACGTAAAAAAAATAAAAAAAAAAATATTATGTATAAAAAAAAAAAAAAAAAAAAAAAAAGAAATTTAAATGTGTTTATAATTCCTAGGTAGGATAATTATGTATTAACGTTGCTGCATTCTTTGGAGGGGTATTATTCTTTTGTAGTTTTCTGAAACTTTCTGTTCAAGTGAACTGGTAAACTGGTGTTTGCCAGGTTTCTGTAATATGGAAGGGCCCCAATTCATTCCACTATTCCCTAATCATGGGGATTCACTCTCAGTGTTTTGCTTCTAGAAGAATCCAAATGTAGAAATTAACTTAGACATTACCATTGTATGAGTAAACTCATACCCTATCTCTTTTTAAATTTTTCTTATCCTGGTATGTGTAAGGAGCCTGAAGTAGGAGGATTGTGAGTTCAAACCCAGCCTCAGCAACTTTCTGAAACCCTAAGCAACTTAGTGGGAACCTGTCTCTAACAATACACATATATATGAGAAACAGGGCTGGGGATGTGGTTCAGTGATTAAGCACCCTTGGGTTCAATCCCTGGTACCAAAAAAAAAATTATTAATTTGGTCCTTTTACTCATCTGCAAAACTACTGTTATCTGCATTTTAATCTTACAAATGGAAAACTGGGACAGAGAAGTTTTGTGTAACTTGTTCATGTTCAAACACACATTAGAAAATATCTATTTGAGCACAAGTATACTAATGTGAGAAAATATTTTAAGAGCTACTTTCAAAAATTTTCATCACCCTTGCAATCTCTTTTTGTGGTAAATTATCCTATTCACCTTTTCTACTGCTGTATTTTTCTACTACTATATTTTAAATTTCACTGAAAAAAATTATCAATTTCCTTTAGGTTTCATATTTATTTTCACAGTGCTCTCAAACTCATGTTTTCCCCCACTCTTATTTCAATTTTTTTTTCCTAACACATTCCTTATTAACGAATTAAACTTGTGAAGACGTTTTCTGTTAAGACATATGTCTTACAAGGAACAATCAATATTTCTTACACATTAAAAATTACCTACTTTTTACACTCATTTATTCTATATCAATTTTTTATTTTATGGTCCATTTATTTTTTGTTTACCCTCACAGGTTTTCTCATACTAATTCCTTTTGGTTGATTTTGCTATCTTGAATTGCTCCAATTTTTGTCTTCCATTTTTACTAATGAATAAATGAACTGTAAGTTATTTTTCTGGGCTTGCTATGTATGTAGGTGGTATAGATATTCTTTTCATTGCTTTCCAGAGGTTTGTAATTTTTTTTAATTTTTTAATTTATTTTTATTTTTATTATTATTGTATACAAATGGGATACATGTTGTTTCTCTATTTGTACATGGAGTCAAGGCATACCATTTGTGTAATCATACATTTACATAGGGCAATGATGTTTGATTCATTATTTTTTTTCCCTCTATACAGTCCTTCTTTCCTTCATTCTTACCACCCTCCTTATCCCTAACCCTAAACCTAACCCTAAACCTAATGCTAACCCCTCCCACCCCCCATTATATGTCCTCATCCGCTTATCAGCGAGATCATTCTTCCTTTAGTTTTTTGAGATTGGCTTATCTCACTTAGCATGATATTCTCCAATTTCATCCGTTTGCCTGCAAATGCCATAATTTTATCATTCTTCATTGCGGAGTAATATTCCATTGTATATATATATGCCACAGTTTCTTTATCCATTCATCAACTGAAGGGGATCTAGGTTGGTTCCACAATCTGGCTATGGTGAATTGAGCAGCTATGAACATTGATGTGGCTGTATCTCTGTAGTATGCTGATTTTAAGTCCTTTGGGTATAGGCCAAGGAGTGGGATAGCTGGGTCAAATGGTGTTTCCATTCCAAGTTTTCTGAGGAAACTCCATACTGCTTTCCAGAGTGGCTGCACTAATTTGCAACCCCATCAGCAATGTATCAGTGTTCCTTTTTCACCACATCCTCGCCAACACCTATTGTTGCTTGTGTTCTTGATAATCGCCATTCTAATTGGGGTGAGATGAAATCTTAGGGTAGTTTTGATTTGCATTTCCCTTATTACTAGGGATGTTGAACATTTTTTCATATATCTGTTGATTGCTTGTACATCTTCTTCTGTGAAGTGTATGTTCATTTCCTTAGCCCATTTGGATTATTTGTATTCTTGGTATAGAGTTTTTTGAGTTCTTTATAGATTCTGGAAATTAGCGCTCTATCTGAAGTATGGTTGACAAAGATATTCTCCCACTCTGTAGGCTCTCTCTTCACATTGCTGATAGATTCCTTTGCTGAGAGAAAGTTTTTAGTTTGAATCTATCCCAGTTGTTGATTCTTGCTTTTATTTCTTGTGCTATGGGAGTCCTGTTAAGGAAGTCTGATCCTAAGCCAACAAGTTGAAGATTTGGACCTACTTTTTCTTCTATAATCTGCAGGGTCTCTGGTCTGATTCCGAGGTCCTTGATCCATTTTGAGTTGAGTTTTGTGTAGGGTGAGAGATAGGGGTTTAATTTCATTCTGTTGCATATGGTTTTCCAGTTTTCCCAGAACCATTTGTTGAAGAGGCTATGTTTTCTCAATTGCATATTTTTGGACCCTTTGTCTAGTATGAGAAAACTGTATTTATTTGGGTTTGTGTCCATGTCCTCTATTCTGTACCATTGATCTACCTGTCTATTTTGGTACCAATACCATGCCGTTTTTGTTACTATTGCTTTGTAGTAGAGTTGAAGATCTGGTATTGCAATACCCCCTGCTTCGCTCTTGCTACTTAGGATTGCTTTAGCTATTCTAGGTTTTTTATTCTTCCAGATGAATTTCATAATTGCTTGCTCTATTTCTGCAAGGTACATCATTGGGATTTTAATTGGAATTGCATTGAATCTATATAGCACATTAGGTAGTATGGCCATTTTGACAATATTAATTCTGCCTATCCAGGAACATGGGAGATCTTTCCATCTTCTAAGGTTTTCTTGAATTTCTTTCTTTAGTGTTCTGTAGTTCTCATTGTAGAGGTCTTTCACCTCTTTTGTGAGATTGATTCCCAAGTATTTTATTTTTTTCGATGCTATTGTGAATCGGGTAGTTTTCCTAATTTCTCTTTCTGAAGATTCATCACTTACGTATAAAAATGCATTGGATTTATGAGCAATGATCTTGTAACCTGCTAGTTTACTGAATTCACTTATGAGATCTAAAAGTTTTCTGGTGGAATTTCCAGGTTCCTCTAAATATATAATCATGTCGTCAGCGAACAGGGATAGTTTGAGTTCTTCTTTTCCAATTCGTATCCCTTTAATTTCTTTGGTTTGTCTAATTGCTCTGGCTAGAGTCTCAAGGACGATGTTGAATAGAAGTGGTGAAAGAGGGCATCCCTGCCTTGTTCCAGTTTTAGGGGGAACGCTTTCAGTTTTTCACTATTTAGAATGATATTGGCCATGGGCTTAGCGTAGATTGCCTTTATAATGTTAAGGAATGTTCCCACTACCCCAATTTTTTCTAGTGTTTTGAGCATGAAGGGATGCTGTATTTTATCGAATGCTTTTTCTGCATCTATTGAAATAATCATGTGGTTCTTAACTTTAAGTCTGTTGATATGGTGAATGACATTTATTGATTTCCAAATGTTGAACCAACCTTGCATCCCTGGAATAAAACCCACTTGATCGTGGTGCACTATCTTTTTAATATATATTTGTATGTGATTTGCTAAAATTTTGTTGAGAATTTTTGCATCGATGTTCATTAAGGATATTGGTGTGAAATTTTCTTTCCTCGATGTGTCTCTGTCTGGTTTAGGTATGAGGGTGACATTGGCTTCATAGAATGAGTTTGGAACGGTTCCCTCCTCTTCTATTTCATGGAATACTTTGAGGAGTATTGGAATGAGCTCTTTTTTAAAGGTTTTGTAGAACTCGGCTGAGAACCCATCTGGTCCCGGACTTTTCTTTGTTGGTAGGCTTTTGATGACCTCGTCTATTTCATTGCTTGAAATTGGTTTATTTAAGTTGTGTATGTCCTCCTCGTTCAGTTTAGGTAATTCATATGTCTCTAGAAATTTGTTGATGTCTTCGAGGTTTTCTGTTTTGTTGGAGTATAGATTTTCAAAATAGCTTCTAATTATGTTTTGTATTTCAGTCGTGTCTGTTGTGATATTTCCTTGTTCATTCCGAATTTTAGTAATTTCAGTTTTCTCCCTCTTTCTCTTTGTTAGTGTGGCTAAGGGTTTATCAATTTTGTTTATTTTTTCAAAGAACCAACTGTTTATTTTGTTAATTTTCAAATTATTTCTTTTGTTTCAATTTCGTTGATTTTGGCTCTGATTTTAACTATTTCCTGTCTTCTACTACTTCTGGTATTGGTCTGCTCTTCTTTTTCTAGGCTTTGAGCTGTAGTGTTAAGTTGTTTATTTGTTGATTTCTACTTCTTTTTTTGAATGGCCCCATGAAATAAATCTTCCTCTAAGTACTGCTTTCCTAGTGTCCCAGAGATTTTTATATGATGTGTCTTTGTTCTCGTTTACTACTAAGAATTTTTTTATTTCCCTCCTGATGTCTTCTGTTATCCATTCATCATATAATAGTGTATTATTTTATCTCCAGGTATTGGAGAAATTTCTGTTTTTTATTCTGTCATTTATTTCTAATTTCAATCCATTATGATCTGATAGAGTACAAGGTAGTATCTCTATCTTCTTGTATTTGCTAACAGTAGCTTTGTGGCATAAAATATGGTCTATTTTAGAGAAGGATCCATGTGCTGCTGAGAAGAAAGTGTAATCATTCTTTGTTGGATGGTATATTCTATATGTATCTGTTAAGTCTAAAGTGTTGATAGTGTTATTGAGATCTATGGTTTCTTTATTCAATTTTTGTTTGGACGATCTATCCAGTGGTGAGAGAGGTGTGTTAAAATCACCTACTATTATTATGTTGTGCTCTATTTGATTTCTGGAATTGAGAAGGATTTGTTTGACATACATGGATGAGCCAATGTTCGGGGCATAGATATTTATGATTGTTATGTCTTGCTGATTTATGCTTCCCTTAAGCAGCATGTAATGTCCTTCTTTATCCCTTCTGACTAGTTTTGGCTTGAAGTCCACATTATCTGAAATGAGGATGGATACTCCAGCTTTTTTGCTGTGTCCGTGTGCATGGTATGTTTTTCCCCATCCTTTCACCTTTAGTCTATGGGTATCTCTTTCTATGAGATGAGTTTCTTGCAGGCAGCATAGTGTTGGATTTTTCTTTTTAATCTAATCTGTCAGTCTATGTCTTTTGATTGATGAGTTCAGGCCATTAACATTCAGGGTTATTGTTGTGATATGATTTGTATTCCCAGTCAATTGACTCATATTTGTTTTTGACATGATTTGGTTTCTCCTTTATTTGGCTATTCCTTTAGGCTAGCGCCTCCTGTTGCTGATTTGCATCGTTGTTTTTCATCTCTTCCTCATGGAATATTTTGCTGAGAATGTTCTGTAATGCTGGCTTTCTTTTTGTAAATTCCTTTAGCTTTTGTTTATCATGGAAGGATCTTATTTCATTGTCAAATTTGAAGGTAAGTTTTGCTGGGTATAAGATTCTTGGTTGGCATCCATTTTCTTTCAGGGTTTGGTAAATGTTGTTCCAGGCCCTTCTAGCTTAGGGTCTGGATTGAAAAATCTGCTGATATTCTTATTGGTTTCCCTCTGAATGTAATTTGATTCTTTTCTCTCGCGGCCTTTAAAATTCTGTCTTTATTTTGTATGTTAGGTATTTTCATAATAATGTGCCTTGGTGTGGGTCTGTTGTAATTTTGTATATTTGGAGTTCTATAAGCCTCTTGTACTTGGTTTTCCATTTCATTCTTCAGATCTGGGAAATTTTCTGATATTATTTCATTGACTAGATTGTTCATTCCTTTGGTTTGTTTCTCTAAGCCTTCCTCAATCCCAATAATTCTTAAATTTGGCCTTTTCATGATATCCCATAATTCTTGTAGATTCTGTTCATGATTTCTTACCATCTTCTCTCTTTGGCCAACTTTGTTTTCAAGATTAAATAATTTGTCTTCAATGTCTGATGTTCTGTCTTCCAGGTGTTCTATCCTATTGGTTATGCTTTCTATGGAGTTTTTAACTTGGTTTATTGTTTCCTTCATTTCAAGTATTTCAGTTTGTTTTTTTTTCAGTATCTCTAACTCTTTATTGAAATGATCTCTTGCTTCCCATATTGGTCTTTTAACTGTTGATTGGTGTGATCATTTAATGCCTGCATTTGCTCTTTCATCTCCTCCTTCAATGCCTGCATTTGCTCTTTCATCTCCTCATTTGCTTCTCTGATCATTTTAATTATGTACATTCTGAACTCCCTTTCTGACATTTCTTCTGCTGTGCTGTCATTGGGTTTTATTGATGTAGTATCTAGGTTTGTTTGGGACATTTTCTTCCCTTGTTTTCTCATATTGGTCAGATGTCAGTGGGAATCTGAGATATTTCAGATTTCCTCTATTGGCTTATAGTGTCCTTGTAGATTTCCAGTGTATCACCTCCCAGCCTTCAGTAGCCTGAAATCTTGGAGGAACTTGATAATGCAGTGCTTCCAAAGAAAGCTGCCCCTAGCCCCCTACTGGTTCCAGGGCTTGGAGCTGGCTCTGTGCGGAAAGGCTCTCACTGGGGGCCTGTACCATGCAGCTGACCATGTGGGGGGAGCCCACCGCCGGAGTGTGGAAGGCTACCTGGGGAAGACTCTAGCAGCCCTGCCCTGCTCTGACAAGTCACCCCTATCTGTCTGCCGCCCAGGCCACGTTTCGCCCAGTGGGGGAGATTCACCCCGTGACTCTATTTTTGTCCAAGTCTCTCAATGCCTCCCCTTCTTGAGTCCTGGGTTCTGGAGCAACTGGAGATGCAGTCACCCTCTAGGCCACCATCTTGGATCGCCCTGTGGAAAGAGCCTGCAGACGGAGTGGGCAGAGCCGCCTGTAGAAGTCTCTGGCTGCCCTGCCCTGATCCCAGAGGCTGCTTGCGGATCGAAGCTCTCCGTTGGCTCGGGGACTTGTGGCTGGCTCTATGTAGAAAGGCTCTCACTGGGCAGTCTGTTCCGAGAAGCTACCCTTGAAAGGTGCCTCCCACCGCAGGAGTCCGGGCTGCTTGGGTAAGTCTCTGGCTGCCCTGTCCTGGTCCCTGAAGCCGCTTGCGGGCCGGAGTATGCCGCGCTGGCTCCGGGACTTGGAGCTTGTTCTGATCAGAAAGGCTCTCACTAGGGGACCTGCTCTGAGAACCTGGAGAAGCTGGCTGTGTGGGAGGGGCCCAGCGCCGGAGTGCGCAGGGCTGCCTGCCCTG
Organism: Sciurus carolinensis; assembly: GCF_902686445.1. NCBI lineage: Eukaryota > Metazoa > Chordata > Mammalia > Rodentia > Sciuridae > Sciurus > Sciurus carolinensis. The sequence goes on from NC_062222.1 coordinate 45,328,795, forward strand.
CTCCGATAAGCCACCTCTAACTGGACCTGCCACCCGGGCTGAGCTTTATGCAGTGGGCAGACTCACCCGTGGCTCTATTTTGGTCCGAGTCTCTCAATGCCTCCCCTTCTTAACTCCTGGGTTCTGGAGCGACTGGGGATGCAGTCCCCCTCTAGTCCGCCATCTTGGATCGCCCCGTCCAGAGGTTTGTAATTTTAATTTTGACTTCCTCTTTGAGTCAAAGGTTACTCAAGAGCATTTCTTAATCTCTAATGAGGGAGTCATTGGGTCATTCTTCATTCACTTTTCCTATTTTTCCTGTCCCCTGAGCAAATAAGTTGTATTATAAAACTTTTAATTATTAAAATTGGTAAACCTTTTTATATATACATATATGATTGATTTCTACAAATATTGTAAATATATATGGGACAATATATTGTTCCAGTCAGGGGCCAAAATTTTTAAACCTTTCTCTTAAATCAACTTTATTGACTGCTTTATCTAGTTGATCTATAACTATGTTGACCCATATGTTGGACACTGATCACATATTTATCAGAACATTTAAAATTTACTCTCTTAACAATTTTGAAATGTACAATACACTATTATAAAAGTAGTTGCCAAACTCTCCTTTGAGAGTTTAATTTCTTTTTCTATATTATTGAATTTCTAGGACTTCCTGTAGGACGTTGAGTGGAATTGGTGATAGGAGACATGCTTATGTGATCACAAACTCAGGGATAAAGTATTCAATATTTCATCACTAAACAAAGTACTCTAATCACCATGAAGATTGATATTAGCCATGCGATTTTATTAATATTTTTTCAGATTGAAAATATTACTGTTTTTAGATTTAGTTGTTTATGACACAACTTTATGCCTTTCTGCGTCTATTAAGAGTGCTATTTGTTCTCTATTATTTTAACATTTAATATATATCATTTTAATGTAAAAATCATTCTTACATTCTTGAAATATACTTATTTGGTTTTCTAAATTGCTGGATTTTATGTATTGCTACTGAGATAGGATTCTTTCATGAATGTTCATGAGAGGTATTGTGATATTAGCTTGTAACTGTCCTGTTATTGTCAGGTTTTATACCTTCTCCTAATGGAGGGAAAGAGCTGGGCCACATGTTCATAGTAGCAACCATTGCTAGGGGACTAGCCAGAGGACCGGCTTCTGTCTTGACAGTCAATGGGTCCAATGCATCTAGTCACCTTGAAAAAAAAATGGAGACTATGGTTTGAACTGGCAAATGCCCAAGTTTCCCTCACTTTGGGGGAAAAAAGTGAACGGATAAACAATCCACTTCTCAGTTCACTTCTGGGAAGTAAGGAGTTAATCTGAGTCCAGTGTCCCACATTCTCCAGGGTCTCCCAAACAACCAGCTTCTGTCCTGTTGTCTCGGGGCTCTGCTTGGTCTGGCATTGTCGAGCTGCTTCAGGAAGAACAGAGACTGTGTCACTGAGTTGTAGATACCATATTTTCTCCCTCCATGTCAACACAGAGTAAGCAGATAAAAACCACAGGACACTGCTTCTCCCTGGGGAGGAAATGAGCTAGTCTAGGCACCCAAAACTACAGCTCTTCTGGGGACTGCCCAAAGGATGGTATTCTGGCCTGTATGCCTCAGAGTAGTAGGACCTGGCATAATCTTGCCTCCTGGAAACAGGTGAGAAGAGAGATGGAGATTTGGATGGCAGTCACCCTAGATACCCCCCTACTGATTCCACACAGAGCAAGTATATGAACAGCCCTGGCTCCTAGGTTCTCACTGGAAAAGAAAAAAGCAGGAAGGAGCATTGGACAGTTCAGCTTTTCTGGAGACCATCCCAAGAGCAGATTTCAATCTCACTTTTCCTGAGGCACTGCTAGACTGGGATATACTATGTATCTATAAACTGCTAAGAAGAAAGAAAATAGGTGATTCTCAGAGTTTGAGAGGACACAAGAATGTCTGACTGATCTGATTCGTGGTAATCTTCATCATGAAACCAGTCCACAAAGACTGGGAAGAGGTAGTGGACACTAACATAGGAAGATGAAGAATCAGGGAAACCTGTTCCAAAGTAACAAAATAACTCCCCAGAAACTGATTGTAATGAATTTAGTTACGTGATTTATCTGAAAGAATCCAAAATAATTCTAAAAGACATTCATTAAAGTCAAGAGAGTGCATGAAAAAAGAATTTCAACAAAGAAATTGAAATTAGAAGACACTAACCATACAATTTGTACAGCTAAGAGAATAAAATAATGGAACTCAAAAACTGACTAAAGGGGAGTTTCAAGATGGCGGACTAGAGGGTGACTGCATTTCATGTCACTCCAGGACTCAAGATTCAAGAAGAGGAGGTACTGAGAGACTCGGAACCAACTCAGAGCCACCAGGTGAGTCTCTCCCGCTGGGCAATGTTCCCCGGTGGGGGCAGTAGTCCTGGAACGCAAGGAACTGCGTGGAGAAGAGTTGCCCAGCAAGACTCCCTCACTGGAGCCGTGAACCCAGACAACTGGGAGCATTGTAGAGGAGGGCTGCCTCGCAAGAGACATCTCTGCAGAGTGAGGCTCCCAGCCAGACTGCTAGGTCCAGACCACTGGGAACTTCTCAGAGGAGGGCCATTCAGCGAGAGACTTCTGCACAGAGCAAGTCTCCCGGCCCTGGTGGTAGTTCTGGACCCCAGGGAACATCGCAGAGGAGGGCTGCCCAGTGAGAGACTCACTCGCAGTGTGAGGCTTCCTGGCCTAGGTGGTAGTTCTGCACAGAAGGGAACTACTCGGAGGATAGCTGCCCAGTGAGACATCCCCACCAGGTGAGTCTTCCCCGCCCGTTGAGGATTTCCCACTGGGACGGTAGAACCAGAGACCCAGGCCCAGACCAGCCGTGCCCAAGCCCGCAGTCTAGGTCCCCTTTGACTGACCATTAGTCAACTAGTGGAGTGCCTCTGCCCACTAGCAGGAAATATACCCCACCTGATGGCCACCGACCCTAGAGGGGCAGCTTCCTTGTGGAGCACTGCATTATCAAATTCCTCCAAGACTTCAGGCTACTGAAGGCTAGGGGGTGAGTTATTGGAAATCTACAGGGACACTATAAGTCAATAGGTGAAATCTGCAATATCTCAGAGTTTCACTACTAGAGGGAAAGATACCTGAGCAATATGAGAAAACAAGGGAAGAATATGACCCAAAGAAACCTAGATGCTACATCAATAAAATCCAATGACAGCATGGCAGAAGAAATGTCAGAAAGGGAGTTCAGAATGTCCAATAATAAAATGATCAGAGAAGCAAACAATGAGATGAAAGAGCAAATGAAGGCTTTGAATGAATGCACCACTCGACAGTTAAAAGAGCAAATGCGGGAAGCAAAAGATTATGTCAATAAAGAGTTAGGGATACTGAAACAAAAAACAAACAGAAATCCTTAAATGAAGGAAACAATAAGCCAAATTAAAAACTCCATAGAAAGCATAACCAATAGGAAAGAACACCTGGAAGACAGAATCTCAGACATTGAAGAAAAAATATTTAATCTTGAGAACGAAGTTGACCAAACAGAGAAGATGGTAAGAAATCATGAACAGAATCTACAAGAATTATGGGATATCATGAAAAGGCCAAATTTAAGAATTATTGGGATTGAGGAAGGCTTAGAGAAACAAACCAAAGGAATGAACAATCTATTCAATGACATAATATCAGAAAATTCCCCAAATCTGAAGAATTACATGGAAAGTCAAGTACAAGAGGCTTATAGGACTCCAAATATACAAAATAACAACAGACCCACACCAAAGCACATTATAATGAAAATGCCTAACATACAATATAAAGATAGAATTTTAAAGGCTGCGAGAGAAAAGAATCAAATTACATTCAGGGGGAAACCAATACAGATATCAACAGATTTTTCAACCCAGAACCTAATAGATAGAAGGGCCTGGAACAACATTTTTCAATCTCTGAAAGAAAACGGATGCCAAGAATCTTATACCCAGCAAAACTTACCTTCAGATTTGATGACAAAATAAAATCCTTCTGTGATAAACAAAAGCTGAAAGAATTTACTAAAAGAAAGCTGGCACTACAGAACATTCTTGGCAAAACATTCCATGAGGAAGAGATGAAAAATAATGATGTAAATCAGCAAAGGGAGGAACTACCCTAAAGGAATAGCCAAATAAAGGAGAAACCAAGTCATGTTAAAAAAACAAAAATGAAACAAATGACCTGGAATATAAATCATATCTCAGTAATAAACCCTGAATGTTAATGGCCTGAACTCATCAATCAAAAGACATACACTGGCAGATTGGATTAAAAAAGAAAGATCCAACAATATGCTGCCTGCAAGAGACTCATCTCACAGAAAGAGATACCCACAGACTAAAGGTGAAAGGATGGGAAAAAAACATACCATGCACATGGACTCAGCAAAAAAGCCGGAGTATCCATTCTCATATCAAATAATGTAGACTTCAAGCCAAAGTTAGTCAGAAGGGATAAAGAAGGACATTTCATACTGCATAAGGGAAGCATAAATCAGCAAGACATAACAATCTTAAATATCTATGCCCCAAACAGTGGCTCATCCATGTATGTCAAATAAATCCTTCTCAATTCCAGGAATCAAATAGACCACAACACAACAATAGTAGGTGACTTTAACACACCTCTCTCACCACTGGACAGATCTTCCAAACAAAAATTGAACAAAGAAACCATAGATCTCAATAACACAATCAATAATTTAGACATAACGGACATTTATAGAATATATTATCCAACAAAAAGCTAATACACCTTCTTCTCAGCAATGCATTGATCCTTCTCTAAAATAGACCATATATTATACCATGAAGCTACTGTTAGCAAATACAAGAAGATAGAGATACTACCTTGTATTCTACCAGATCATAATGGATTGAAATTAGAAATAAATGACAGAATAAAAAACAGAAACTACTCCAACACATGGAGATTAAAAAATACGATATTGAATGATGAATGGATAACAGAAGACATCACAAGGGAAATAAAAAAAATTCTTAGAGGTAAATGAGAACAAAGATATATCAAAATCTCTGGGACACTATGAAATAGTACTTAGAGAAAAATTTATTTCATGGAGTGCATTCAATAAAAGAAGAAAAAATCACCAATAAAAGACCTAACACTAGAGCTCAAAGCCCAAGGAAAAGAAGAACAGACCAACACTAACACCAAAAGTAGAAGACAGGAAATAGTTAAAATCAGAGCTGAAATAAATTAAAATGAAACAAAAGAAACAATAGAAAAAATTGACAAAATAAATAGTTGGTTCTTTGAAAAAATAAACAAAATCAATAAATCCTTAGTCACACTAACAAAGAGAAGGAGAGAGAAAACTCAAATTACTAAAATTCGGAATGAACAAGGAAATATGAAAACAGACACAATTGAAATATAAAACATAATTAAAAACTATTTTGAAAATCTATACTCCAACAAAATAGAAAATCTCAAAGACATCAACATGTTTCTAGAGACATATGAATTGCCTAAACTGAATCAGGAGGACTTACACAATTTAAATAGATCAATTTAAAGTAATGAAATAGAAGAAGTCATCAAAAGCCTACCAAAAAGTAAAGTGTGGAACCAGATGGGTTCTCAGCTGAGTTCTACAAAACCTTTAAGGAAGAGCTCATTCCAATATTCCTCAAAATATTCCATGAAATAGAAGAGGAGGGAACCGTTCCAAACCCATTCTATGCAGCTAGTATCACCCTGATACCTAAACCAAAGACACATTGAGGAAAGAAAATTTCAGACCAATATCCTTAATGAACATTGACACAAAAATTCTCAACAAAATTTTAGCAAATCGCATACAAAAATATATTTAAAAGATAGTGCACCATGATCAAGTGGGTTTTATCCCAGTGATGCAAGGTTGGTTCAACATCTGGAAATCAATAAATGTAATTTACCATATCAACAGACTTAAAGTCAAGAATCACATGATTATTTTGATAGATGCAGAAAAGGCATTTGATAAAATACAGCACCCCTTCATGCTCCAAACACTTGGAAAAATAGGGATAGTGGGAACATTCCTTAACATTGTAAAGGCCATCTATGCTAAGCCCATGGCCAATATCATTCTAAAAGGTGAAAAACTGAAAGCATTCCCCCTAAAAACTGGAACAAGGCAGGGATGTCCTCTTTCACCACTTCTATTCAACATTGTCCTTGAAACTCTAGCCAGAGCGATTAGACAGACCAAAAAAATTAATGGGATACTAATAGGAAAAGAAAAACTCAAACTATTCCTATTTGCTGATGACATGATTATATATTTAGAGGAACTGGGAAATTCCACCAGAAAACTTTTAGAACTCATAAGTGAAATCAGTAAAGTCACAGGATATAAGATCAATGCTCATAAATCCAATGCATTTTTATACATAAGTGACGAATCCTCAGAAAGAGAAGTTAGGAAAACTACCCCATTCACAATAGCCTCGAAAAAAATAAAATACTTGGGAATCAATCTAACAAAAGAGGTGAAAGATGTCTACAATGAGAACTACAGAACACTAAAGAAAGAAATTAATGAAAACCTTAGAAGATAAAAAGATCTCCCATGTTCTTGGATAGGCAGAATTAATATTGTCAAAATGGTCATACTACCAAAAGTGCTATACAGATTCAAAGCAATTCCAATTAAAATCCCAATGACGTACCTCACAAAAATAGAGCAAGCAACCGTGAAATTAATCTGGAAGAATAAGAAACCCAGAATAGCTAAAGCAATCCTTGGCAGAAAGAGTGAAGCAGGGGGTATTGCAATACCAGAACTTCAACTATACTACTAAGCAATAGTAACAAAAATGGCATGGTACTGGCACCAAAATAGACAGGTAGATCAATGGTACAGAATAGAGGACACAGAGACAAACCCAAATAAATACAGTTTTCTCATACTAGACAAAGGTGCCAAAAACATGCAATGGAGAAAAGATAGCCTCTTCAACAAATGGTGCTGGGAAACTGGAAATCCATATGCAGCAGAATGAAACTAATCCCCTATCTCTCACCCTGCACAAAACTTAACTCAAAATGGATTAAGTACCTGGGAATCAGACCAGAGACCCTGCACCTTATAGAAGAAAAAGTAGATCCAAATCTTCAACATGTTGGCATAGGATCAGACTTCCTTAACATGACTCCCAAAGCACAAGAAATAAAAGCAAGAATCAATAACTGGGATAGAATCAAACTAAAAGCTTTCTCTCAGCAAAGGAAACTATCAGCAGTGTAAAGAAAGAACCTACAGAGTGGGAGAAAGTCTTTGCCACTCATACTTCAGATAGAGCACTAATCTCCAGAATATATAAAGAACTCAAAAAACTTTACACCAAGAATACAAATAATCCAATCAATTAATGAGCTAAGGAAATAAACAGACACTTCACAGAAGAAGATCTGCAAGCAATCAACAGATATATGAAAAAATGTTCAACATCTCTAGTAATAAGAGTAATGCAAATCAAAAACTACCCTAAGAATTCATCTCACCGCAATTAGAATGGTGATTATTAAAAATACAAGCAACAATAGCAACAATAGGTGTTACTGAGGATGTGGGGAAAATGGTACACTCATACATTGCTGGTGGGTTGCAAATGAGTGCAGCCACTCTGGAAAGCACTGTGGAGATTCCTTAGAGAACTTGGAATGGAACCACCATTTGACCCAGCTATCCCACTCCTTGGCCTATACCCAAAATCAGCATACTACAGTGATGCAGCCACATCAATGTTCATAGCTGCTCAATTCACAATAGCTAGATTGTGGAACCAACCTAGATGCCCTTCAATTGATGAATGGATAAAGAAACTGTGATATATATATATATATATCACAATATATATATTGTATTGTTATATATATATATATAGTATGTGGTATATATATATATAAAATATATATATACAATGGAATATTAATCATAAAGAATAATAAAATTATCTCATTTGCAGGCAAATGTTGAAGTTGGAGAATATCATGCTAAGTGAGATAAGCCAATCTCAAAAAACCAAAGGATAAATGATCTTGCTGATAAGCAGATGATGATACATAATGGGGGGTGGGAGGGAGACAAGAATGGAGGAAGGAGGGACGTTATAGAGGGAAAAGTGGGGTGGGAGGGGTGAGGGGGAAGGAAAAAATAACAGAATGAATAAAATACCATTACCCTATGTAAATGTTTATTAAACAAGTGGTACAACTCTACTTCATGTACAACCAGAGAAACAAGTTGTACACCATTTGTTTTCAATAAAAAAATAAATAAATAAATTAGTACAAAAAAACTGACTAAAAAGTTAAAATATCAGATTATATCAAGCCAAATAAAGGATCAATGACTTCAATACAAGCCATTTTCAATAACTCAAAGGAGAAAATAAAAGAATAAAAAGAATGAAGTACGGGACACCTAATGGTAACCTGTGTAAACATTATGGGGGTAATAGAAGAAGGAGAGAGAAAAGACCAGAAAGTTTATTCAAAGAAATAATGGACAAAAGCAGAAATGATCATTTGAACAGAGTCAAGAAAATCCCAAAGACATAAAATTAACAAAAAACAAAAAAACAAGGAAATCCACACTAAGCACTTTATAGGAATTGACAAAAGTCAAAAAGAAAAAGAAAATTGATATTTCACATACAAGGGAACTTCTATAATGTGTAGCATAATTTTCAGAAATAATTATTGAGGCCACAAAGAGAGCGGGATTATATATTCAAAGGAAATGGCAAACATTAGATTAAAAAAAAATAAATAGAAAATGGAAAACAATAGAATAATTCAACAAAGCTAAGTATTTTTTAAAAGATAAATCTTAGTAACAAATCCTTATCTACACCCCACAAAAGAGAGGGAGACAAATAATAAAATTATAAAAAAGGCGAAATTATATTTGATAATACATATAAAAGGATTATATGTGGCTGCTATTAACAATTATATATCAATAAAGTGGATATCCTAAAATAGATATATAAATTTATAGAAACCAAGACTAAATCATAAAGAAATAGAAAGTATGAATGGGATCTATAAGATGACATTGACTCAGTGATTAAAAACCTTCCAAAAAAGAAAAGCCTAGGACCAGATGACTTCATTAGAATATCTTACCAAATACTTAATACTTACTCTTTGAATTCTCCCCTAAAAAATTGAGAAGCATTTTATGAGGTCAGCATTACTACAGTATTGAGGTAACATAATAACACTATAAGAAGAAAAATATCAGGTTGATATTCTGGATGAATATAAATGCAAAAATCTTTCATTGAATATTAGCAAGGCAAATCCAATACATTAAAAGAATCATATTTTGTGACCAAGTAGGATTTATCCCTGGGACACAAGGATGGTACAATATGCAAAAATCAATTAATGTGATACAACGTATCAACAAAATAAATCATAAGAGTCATGACCATCTAAGTAGTGCAGACAAAGCCTGACAAAACTGAGCATCCTTTTCTGAAAGAAGCAGTTTTAAAAATTGAAATCTAAAGATAGTATCTCAATAAAATAGAGGTTTTATATGACAAGCCCACAGCTAACATCATACTCAATGGTGAGAGTTGAAAGCTTTTCCTCTCAGATCAGGAACAAGGCAGAATTGACACCCTCAGAATTTCTTTTCGACATAGTACCGGAACTCCTAGCCAGAGCAATTAGGCAGGAAAAAGAAATAAAAGGCATCCAAATTAGAAAGTAAGAAGCAAAATTGTGCCTATTTTCAGAGTACATTGGTTTTCTACATACAAAACTCTAAAGACTCTACTAAAACTGACTAGAATTAATATACACATTAGGTAGAACTGAAGTTTACAAAATCAACTTATAATTTAGTTGTGTTTCTGTATACTAACTCATCTGCCATAAAAGTACCATGAGTACACAATGGGAAAAAAAATTAACTTCAACAAATAGTGTTAGTAAAACTAGATTCCACAAGCAAAAGAATGGAACTGAAGCTGGGAGTGGAGGTGGTGCATGCCTTTGATACTTGGGAGGCTGAGGTAGAAGGATCGCAAGTTCAAGGACAGTCTCAGCAACCTTAGAAAGACTCTCAGCAACTTTGTGACATATTCTCTTAAAATAAAACCTAGAAAGAAGAACTGGGGATGTAGTCAGTGGTAAGGCACCACCTGGTTCAATTCCCAGTATCAGAAAAAAAAAAAAAGAAAATGGAGTTGAGTGGAGTTGAGCTTTTATCTTATACCATAGGCAAAAAAAAAAAAAAAAAAAAAATCCTCAACAAGGTTTTAAAAGAACTAAATCTGTAAAGCTGCTAAAAGAAACATAAGGAGAAAAACTTCAAAACAGTGGTCTTGGCAATGATTTTGTGGTTATGAAAACAAAAGCAAACATCAACCACTGGGGCTACATAAAACTAAAACTTCTAAAAAGGGTAACAACTAACACAGTTAAAAGGCAACCTACAGGATTAGAGAAAATATTTGCACAGCATTTATTTGATAAGGATTGAATATTCAAAATATATAAATAAGTTCAACAACTTCATAGCAAAAAACTAATAGCCCACTATAAATGGACTAAGGACTAAAATAGACATTTCTTTGAAGAAGACATATAAATGGCAACTATATGAAAAACATCCTTAATGTCATTAATCATTAGGGAAATTCAAATCCAAACCACAATTATATGCCATCTCACACTAGTCAGGAGAGCTATTTAAAAATGACAGTAAGTGTTGGTAAGTATGTGGGAAAAGGGAGCCCTTGTACATTGTTGGGAATATAAGATGGCACTGTTGCTCTGGAAAACAGTATGAAGAGTTCATAAAAAAAAATCTTAAAACAGAACCACCATATGACCCAGCAGCATGACTTCTGGGTATTTATTAAAATAAATTAAAATCAGGGTCTTTGCATCTGTATTAGAACCTAAATATTCACAGCAGCACTATTCGCCATAGTCAAGAGGTAGAAACAACCTAACTATCCATTCACAAATGAGTAAAGAAAATGTGGTATACACATGTAGAATAACATTCAATCTTTTTTTTTTTTTTTTTTTTTTTTTTTTCGGGGCTGAGGATTGAACCCAGGGCCTTGTGCTTGCCAGGCAAGCACTCTACCAATTGAGCTATCTCCCCAGCCCAACATTCAATCTTAAATGGCAAGGGAATCATGTAATCTGTGACAACACAGATAAATCTTGAATCATTTTGCTTAAGTGAAATAAACCAATCAAAGAAAGATAATACATTTTTCTACATATATTGTAATCAAATCTATACAACCAAAAAGATCCTCAGCAATTTAACAAGACCCTGTCTCAAAATAAAAATAAACAAATAAAAATAAAAGACCTAGGGATATAGTCAAGTGGTAAAACACCCTAGGTTCAATCCCATAGCAAATTAACAGTAATAAGAATAATAATACTGTGTTGTATTTAAAAAAAAATTTAAGAGAATAGGTCTCACTTGAAGTTTTCTCACCAAATAAGTAAAATTAAGAAGTTAAATAAAAACTCAGAATACACCAATGAAGACTTTGGGGAAAATTCTAATTTTTAAGAATTTTATTTTTAAAATATGGCAGACAACAGAAATTTTCTATTTCTTCTGTAAGTGTTGACAACTTCTGTTTTCCAAGGAGTCTGATAATTTTCCTTTAAATTTTTGAGTGTATTAACATAAAAATTATCATTTTGTTCTATTTGTAATTATTTGTAGAATTTTATTCCTGATAGAACTAATTTGCATTTTCTTCATGAAATTTCCTGATGGTTCATCATTTTTATTAATGTTTTAAAAGAATTAGCTCTTAGTTTTTAGAATATTTGCTACTGTAAACATACTTTCTGTTCAACTGATCCTCATCATATTACTATCTTTTATTACATTATTAGGATTTAATTTGCTAAAATTTTTTTCTCACTTCTTTATATCAAATTAAATTGAAGGTTTCTAATCTTTATTCTTGTATAATGTAATTATTTAAAGATGTAATTTTCCCCCAAGTATGATTTTAGCTACATCACCTATGTTTAGAAATGACTTTTTAAATAGTATTTAACAATATAATTCCTCATTTCCATGTGCTAATAATAATAAATAGCACATCTGCCCCTTGACAAGAAAGTGTGTGGCATTTTTCTTACCCAGATAAGCAGATTTCAGATGGTAACATATAGGATCCCCAATGCTGTGTCTCCAGAAGACCATTTTCTTTATTTTTAGGGAAGAACATGAGATGTCAAGACTGTGAGTAGTTGTGAGAATGATCATACTTAAATAGAAACCATTTCCCAGAAGACCAAAAATCATTTTCCAGTAGTCACAGCAAAGGGATCAAATAAAGCTCGACATATGTGAATGTTCCTGAGAAAACCGGTGAATACAATGACATTATTTTATACATACTGAATTGAAGAAGTTTTGCTGGTGGCCAAGAGTGCAGATATAATTCCTGCTTCAGTTTTTTTTTTAATGACATTTAATAAAGTTATTTATTATAATTTAAATGCTACAAAGTAGCCTGGAGGAATTAATACATCCCCCAACATCTAATGATAATAAACGGTACTTGAACAGAGGCAGATGATAAACTGAAGACATGTAGGTTTGATCACTATCAGACCTGAAGACCCATATCCACTCTTGGGTTAATGAAAGGAAAAACAACAAAGAAGGCCCAAATCTTGAAGAACTTCAATGTGCACTTACATTACACGTTTACTCATTACATCACCAAGGCAGAGCTTCCTATTTTGTGCAGAAGACCACAGGAAAATCTCTCAGCCTGTTCAAGCTCTAGATAATCACTAAATTGGACTCAAATAAATTATAACTTTATTCCACCAGTAAAGCCTCTAACTTACTTAGGACTTAACCCTTTCTATCATCTATCACTATTAGATTCTTATTCTCTATTACCTTGCTCAAACCATTTGTCTTTCTATTACTGATAATTACTCAAAGGTGCCCCTTCTCTGCCCCTTTATTTCTAGTAAGGCAGCTATAATTACCCATCAGTTTCCTGTCTGGGACATCACTGCATCATTAGAACAATAGACCTTTACCAGGTTATATAACTAATCTTAGTCATAATGACAGAACTTGTAATATTCTAAAATCAAATCCATTTTACAGCTCACTTTACAGCTCCAGGGTTAGTTTTAACAGTAATCGCTTCTGTGTGATGAGATTAATATATCTTTTGCTAAATATATAAAACATTTGTTCAGTTAAGTTTTGCTAGTGATTTTTAATATTCTTCACCACTTCAATCAATGAGTCACCTACAATAACTCAAATAGAAATAACAAGACCTACTCTTCATAATTAGAACTATATCTGCTTTGAATTCAGTTGAATACACACATGTACACTCACAGCATGAGGGCTTCATTCAGTTTTAATTCATTTCACATTAATCTGTCAAAAGATATCTTTATACTGATTTCTTGATACTCACCACAAGCCATAGTTCCCACACCCCACACCCCTTTGATGACCATTCAGTAAAAGGAAACAAAAAGGTAGCAGAAATACTATCAGAAAGTAATAATCAACAATAGTTGAATAACAAGCATTATGTTTATTTTATGTAGTTTCTTTTGTAAGAAGGTATTTGAACCCTATAAAATTTTCAGTTAAAAATGTTATTGCAGTCGGGCATGGTAGTGCATGTCTGTAATCCCAGCGGCTCAGGAGGCTGAGGCAGGAGGATCACAAGTTCAAAGCCAGCCTCAGCAAAAGTGAGGCACTAAGAACTCAGTGAGACCCTGTCTCTAAATAAAATACAAAATAGGACTGGGGATGTGGCTAAGTAGTCAAGTGCCCCTGAGTTCGATCCCTGGTACTCCCTGAAAAATGTTATTCCAGTTTGCATATATAACTTCAGTTTAGTTATTTAAGTTAAATGCAAGCAACTGTAGGTAGTTTAGTTCTATAACTTAAATGTAAGAAAAAAATCAATAGAAAATAAATCATTTTTTGCAATTATGATATATCCCAATTCAACTAAGGTTCATTGTGTACAGTTTGACTTTGTTTGAAACAATAGAATCTGAACAGAAGACTGCGAGTAACAAAAAAAATGTTTGAATTATGTGACCATACATAACTAATTTTACAAAACCGAGTCTTTAACTATCTTCTACCTGACCATAATACCACCTTTCCAAACTCAATTATTTATAAAAGTGAACCAATATGAAAATGCTTTACTAAGGAAAGGCTATCAAATAGGAATTATTAAATCATGTTTGCTTCCCCTCTGCTAAGGTGGGCCCATCCAACCTCTTGCTTCAATCCTTAGTGAAATAAATTTTCCTTTGAAAGGCCTGTGCTCTTCCTCACAATCTAAACTCCTTCCATTCTTCAAGAAACATTTTAATTCACATTGCATTGGCATGTCTTCTAATTTTTCCTGTCGTGTAATGATCTTTTTCTATTGTATGTCTACATCTTATGTCCTATTAAACACAAAGGGTACTTGCTTTATCTGAGTAAAAGTAATTTTTATACCATTAACAATGAGAGAAACTGACTATAGGGTTCCTCAAATAAAACTTATTTCATTTTTCTTCAAATATTTATTGAGCATTTGTTGGTCATCAGTCACGTACAGGTTCTTCTCTTCTCTTCTTCATGAGGACTAACAAAAATTCCTGTGCTCATAAAATGGACATTTTGGTTAGCAGAAAAGACAGCAAAATGAATTATTAGTGGCATAGGTGCATATGCACTAGTGGAAAGTGCAGTGAAACAGCACAAGGCAGAAAACAGTATTAAGAAGTGTGATATCACAAGCTTATTAAAACTTAAAAGCAGAGGCTTAATGTTTCCTAGTATCTGTTCTCTTTTTCCGCAGCTGCTTTCACAATTATCTCATATATTGTCTGCAATTCCCAGCTTCCCATTTAGTTAAATACAATCTTGTGATTGACTTCTGACCAATAGCATTATTAGGTAAGGATTAAAATCATCTTCTCAAGTTTCTTTTAAAATGACATTTGACATCAACCTTTCCCCTTTTGTCCATCTCATTTGCTGTATGTGGCATTCTGGTGAGTATGGATGGAACTCTAGCCACCATGGTGGGTCAGGATGGTAAGAGACACATACCCTAAGGACTGCAGAGCACTGCACTGAAGAGGACCTGGATTTAAGAACTTTGTGGAACAGAGACAAACTCCAGAATTGTATGTGAGAGAGAAATAAAATTTCACCTTGTATAAGTCCTCTTGGTTTGGGGTCCTTATTATTTACAGCTTAACCTAATCCTAACCAATACATCATAGATTTAACAGATAGTAAGGATTTTTCAGCTCATTGATGACTTCTGGGGCAGGGACTGATAGCAAACGGACAAAGTTTATTCAAGAGTTTTTTAGAAATACAAAAAGTAAGCAATCATGATTCCTGACCAAAGGAAATTATTTTAAAGTTGATTTACAAACCACATATTTTTCTCTTCCCTTATTTATGCAACTTAATTTGTTGATTTGCGTTTCTAAAATGCAATGGACTAAGTAAAATTCTAGAAATTTCATATGTATATGAAATATATATATGTACATATGTATATATATATTTTTTTTCCCAAAAATTTTACAAGAAAATTTTCCTGAATATCTATAATATTTCTACAGCCAGGCTTCTTAGGTTTGACATATATGAAAACCTTTTCAAAGGTCAAAAAATCATTATATTAATTTATTATTTTTAATATGTATATAAATTATAAAAACAAAGTAAAACTTTCTCATACTATAAGCCTTGTACAAACATAAAATCAAAACAAGTTTTAATTTAAGTTAAAACAAATCTTTTAAACTAGGAAAATATCAGTCAACAATGTTATATTAATATGTCATCGGTGGTTATATTGCTCAAACTCAATAACTTCTTGAAATATGAATATGTACTATTAAAGGAAAGTTCTCCTCTGTACATTGTATCTACATGCTGTACAGAGATCTAATTCCTCCTGACCACTATCTCTTTGAAAACCCCACTGTTCTAAAACACAAAGTAGCATAACTTGGCCTTTGCTTGATACCAAGACATCTTTTGTGTATTAAGTCATCATCTGGTGGTTTATTTTTAACCTAGAAGAATGAAATTATGTTTTTATAATCTTTAAATTCAAGAACAAACTGAGCCTACTGATTATATGGCAGAATTTCCATTAAAGTAGATTAATATAGACTGGACTTGTGCTGCATCTGAAACAACTTCTAAATGGATAAATATATGAATGATTGCCCTTAAGATATTACAGATTAGATAAGAAAGCACAAAACCCACCATAACTTACTGTAGCATGACTGATCAGCACATGAACAAACTATTCAATTTTGGGAAAATAACTCCCTAAAAGAATTACAAAGAAGAATGCCCACAAGTCACACAATGTTAGAAATAATACTTACCCTCAGTGATCACAGTAGAAAACTTCAGAACTCACATGTGTTCAGTGTGAGTATTAATAAGAATTATACCTCAGTTAGTGGGAAAACCTGAAGTCTCCAACTCCGTGCAAAAATGCTTAAGCAAGACTCAAAACAATGGAATTAAATAAATTTATTCCTAGACAAATTAATCTTGTCCCCGGGGAAAAGTGACGAACATGTTTAAGAGTACAAAAATATCTAACACTAAATAATATAAAATTTACAATGTGTGACATTCAATCAATCATACTAAGAAACAGGAAAAAATGACTTACAATAAGTATGAAAATAATCCAATGGATCCAGAAATGGTGGGTAGAGATGACAGAATTAGTAGACAGATATTAAAATCATTTTTATAATTGAATTCTAAATGTTTAGGAAGCATGAGGAAAGACTGAACGTGTTCAGTAGAGATATGGAATATATCTAAAAAGCAAATATCTAGAGATGAACAATTCAGTGGTTCACATGGAAAATACATCAGGTAGAATTAATAGCAGATTGAAAACTGCAGAAGAAAATATGAGTGAACTTAAAGCAATAGCAATAAAAACTAATCAAGACAAAACACCAAAGGGAAAAGGAATAAAAATATCATCACTCAACTGTAGGACAATTTCAAGTGGTGGAATATAGGAATAGAGTTCCCAAAGTAGGAGAAGTTAGGAGGAGACTTTTTGTTGCTTCTTTTTAATTACATATAATATTAGGATTCATCTTGACATAATAATAAAACCATGGGGTATACTCTGGTCCCATTCAGTCCCCAGGACTTCCCCTTTCCTTCCTCTTCTCCCTCACTGCATTCCCCTCCCTCTATTCTACTGATCTATTTACTTAGAATACTTAGAGTTTTTTTTTTTTTTAATTCATGCCTTCTGGATATGCATAAAGGTGAGATTCACTGTGGTATATTCATTTATACACACAGGGAATCAGGGTCAGATTCATCCCACTGTTCTTCCCTTATTCTGTCTCTCCTCCCTCCCTGCCAATCCCCTCTACTCCACTGATCTTTCTTTTATTTGGATGTAATTTTCTCTACCCATTTCTTTTCTTCTCTTTACTTTTCTTTTTTTTCCCTTAATTTGGACTAGCTTTCACATATCAGAGAAAATATTTGACCTTTAACTTTTGGGGTCTGGCTTATTTCACTTAAAATGATTGTCTCTAGTTCTATCAATTTACCAGCAAATGCCATAATTTCACTCTTCTTTATGGTTAAGTAGTACTCCATTTTATATGTATACGACATTTTCTTTAGCCATTCATTTGTTGACAGGCACTGAGGTTGGTCCCATAGCTTGGCTATTGTGAATTGTGCTGCTCTAAACGTTGATGTGACTGCATCCCTATAGATCTTTTGGATGTATACTGAGGAGTGAGATAGCTGGATCTTATGGTGGTTCCAGTCCTAGTTTTTGGAAAAATCTCCACAGAGATTTTTTCTTTCCAGAGTAGATACACTAATTTTCAGTCCCATCAACAATGTATTAATGTATCTTTTTCAATACATCCACACCAATGCTTATTATTATTTGTATTCTCAATAATTGCCATTTTGATTAGAGTCAGATGAAATCTCAATATAGTTTTGATTTGCATTTCCCTCATAGAGATGTTGAAAATTTTTCTCATATATTTATTGAGCATTTATATATCTTCTTCTAAGAAGTGTTGGTTTAGTTCTTTTGAAGTGCTCTTTTTTTAAAAAAAATGTATAAAACTTTGCCTTAATTATGGAAATTATAAATGTGCAGATCTGAGGAGTTAAAATAATATCCAAAGCATGAAAGCATATAACTCCATCATAGCATAGCATATAAATGATTTAAATTACCAATAAAAATTATTTTAAAAAACAGAAAAAAGAAATATTATGTACAGGGACCCAAAGATAAGTATGACAGCAAATTTCTCATCAGGAATAGTGTAAGCTAGAAATTATGGAGAAAAAACTGTAAAGTACTGGAAAAAAAGAGAACATTGTCAACTAGCACTTTTACCCAGCCAAAATGTGGTTCAAAAACAAAAGCAACATAAATACATATTCAAACATAGAAATAATGAATAAATTTATCACCAGTAGAGCTGCACTATCATAAAAGTTAAAGGAAGTCATTCAAATACAAAGAGATCCCAGGTGCACCTGAATATACATAAAGGTATAAAATCATGGGAAATGATAACAACATAGTTAGCTGTAAGTATTTTTTTATTATGTCAACACAGCCACATCAATGTTTATAGTAGCTCAATTCACAATAGGTAAGGTACAGAACCAATCTAGTGCCCTTCAATAAAGGAATCAATAAAGAAAATGTGGTACATATACACAATGGAATATTACTCAGACATAAAGAAGAATGACTTTATGAAATTTACTGGTAAGCAGAAGTATCTGGAGTGTTTTCCAATTCCTGTTTTGAACAATTCCAATGTATTTCCAATTATTCAAAGATATGTGAATATCAATTACAAAATTCGAATTATTGTTTCATTTAATAAAGAAAAATATTAAAAATGTTGTAATAGAGAAGTAGTGAACAATCATAATATACAAAGGGGTGAGACAGCATAAAAGTTTCCTATTGAAGCCTTATTGTCATGCACTGTCTAATGTGGAATATTATAGAATCCCCACTAAGTTGTACCTTTGGGTGGATGGCAGCTGGGATACTAAAACTTTCCCCATCAGAATATGCAAGGCAACATATTGCATAGCAAATTGAAAAATAATAATGCTGACAATTTAAAGCAGTGATAAAATTCTGAAAATAAATAAAAAAAGTAAATGTAACATATGAAAAAAAATATATTTCAGGGACACGTTATGGGCAATTGCAGGAGGTAGTCCATAAGAGCTAGATGACTTTCACGATCATTACCTGTATTTTGAAGTCTTGCATCACACTTAACAGCTACTTTTTATCTGGTAGGGCATGGTTCTCTTCAGAAAATATGCTCACCTTCATTTTCAATATGGAACTTTTCTTCTTGAATTTCTATGATTCGATATAGCCTGACTAGAGCATTGCCAGTTAAATTTTCTGTCCTTTGTGCCACAAGTCTGCTGTTTTGGACGTTCAGAAATCCATTCTGCATGCACGCATACACAGACCACACATTTGATGGAAACAATAGTGGTGACCCAACAGCAATATCATGTGTCTTTTTATCCTGTCATGCACATAATTATTTCAAAACAGTCAGTAACTTTTCAGACTTCTTCAGACTAATGTGGCTTCAATTCATTAAAAGCTCCTGGAATTTCATCAGCTGGAAAAAATGCCAATGCAGACAAATAATGGCTTTTTCAACTAAAGTTTGCATCATTGCCAAAACACATGGCCAATCCACTCACCTAAATTTCCTGCCAAAAGCACTGAGCTGCTTTTCTGTTTGTGAAAGACAAACAAACTACATTGATAGCACCTTGAAATGCACTTTTAGAAGCCTTGATCATGCCTCATTCTAAATGTGTCATTATAGTTTGGGAATTCAATTGAAATCATTTTCTCCTTCATAGTCCACAAAATCTTCAGATATTTATAAAGTACCTTGCTGTTTCCTGTTATTAGTGTATATATAAGTGGATAAGTTCTAAAATTTTCAAATCCAGCAGAGTCATGGATTACATATATGTGATTAAAAGAAAAAAGTGGGGACAGTTCTGAAATTGCCATTTATTAGCCAAAAGGAAGCACCTGCTAGTTTTTCTATGTTAGATTTATTAATAAATGTCTCTTTTTTCTTTAACAATCAAATATGTAACCAATAATAGTTCACCATTTAATGTGTTGTATAACATTCAAACAATCTGTATCAGTAAGTGTCTTTAATTGAAAAAGTTGCTGAGTTTTTCAATCTATTCTATTTTCTGATGAAAGGCATTTTTTTTTTTTTTCAGGTGAGAGTGTGTTGTGCGTGAAGTGGAAGAAATATTGAATTATGGAATAATTTGGCAACAACCCTGTATGCAATTAAAAATACATTAATCTCTTCCCCAGCATTTGGCCTTCTACCTGTCTTACATACATTTTGTTTTCCCCTCAATGAGAATTGTGATCTTTAGTATGTCAGCTCTTATCGAAATTTTAACATTTCACCATTTGAAATTTTAATCTTTCAGAATTTTTCAGAATTTCGAATATCTGCATTTTTACTTTTAGGAATTTTAGTCTTCAGAATTTTGATCTTTCAGAATTCCAGAATTTAAGATTATAGCTTTCAGAATTGTCTTTCAGGATTACACTCAGATCAACACTTAGTATGGGTATAACACCAACCATCATCTAGCGATCTAGTTCATTTTCTATCATCCCTTGTGGACACTGGTAATCTTTTTCCAAGATAGATAATGGAGGACAGAGTGTGACAATCTCTTCAATGCAATTGACATTGAGGTCACAATCATATTCAACTGCTGATTTTCTAACTTGTTCTGAAAAAAGTTATCTCAGCCTCTGACTTGGTATAATCAAGCTGGCATGGTTCTCTGAGAGTTGTGAGAGATGAAATGTCTTCTCTATCAAATGCAATCTTTAAGCCACCAAGTAGCAATTTTAAAATGCTACTCTGCTCCATTCTCTGCTGTGAACCAAAGAAGCCATTCATTCTTGTGTTGGACATTTACAGGAAATTAAAAAAAAAAATAGGAAAGAGAAAATATAAAATTAAGAGATGTAATAGCAAAGAAAAAATAGATGTTAAATATTAGAATGGGTGTATCTTCAACAAGATTATCATAATATTATGTAATCAAAGGCATATTTTATAAAAGAAGAAATGTATTCAAACGTACCCAACTCCTTTTACTTCCATGAAAGAAGAAAAAACAGAGAATTAGGGTTGTTACATTGAATAGAGAAATTTTAAAATAAGACATCAATTTCAAGAATCTAACAGCCATGAAAAGAAGACTCCCCTGCATCATGCCAAGCTGGAGACGCTACCTAAAGTGACGACTTTGGCTAAAACCCTGGAGAGGGCATTCTGCAATAAACTACTCAATGCCACTTTATCTTCTCACATAACACTGGCTCTTCAGAATAATTTGTAGCTTTGCACACAGGCAAAGCTCCCACTAGTGTCTGCATAAGAATAGGATTAAAATGCTGTATCTAAGTGGAAGAACCCTGATCACCCAGGAAGTTCTCCATTTTTAATTGCTGTGTTAGCTGGAATTCTTCAATGCAATCTTTAACAGATAAAATGCAAAACACACAACAACTGGATAAAAATACAGTCCTTGGATTATTTCAAAGTGTTTCCTCACCCCAATGTTTTTGGAGGTTAATTATAAACAATTAAAACAGCACAAACACATTCAGTGTATGATTGTTTATCCACCTACACACATTTATATAGTGATGAAAAAATACTTTTTGTCTTCATTTAAAAAAATTATTTTAAAATACACCTAACTGGTAACACCATTAATGTAGTTATACAGTAAAGCTGTGGGATTTCTGTTGTGTTATGAAGATTCTACTTAAAAGTTAACTATTGCTGCATAAAAGATTGTTCCAAAGTTTAGTGACCTTAAGCAACATAGCCTTATTATCTCCTATCTTCTGTGTGTCAGGAATTTAAACTTGGGTTATCTGGGTTCATTGCTTCAGGGTCTCTTGCATAGCTGCAATCAAGACTCATCTGAGAAAGGATCTGTAGGGTGATTATTGGCAAGATTCAGATCGTGTGGATTGTTGGGTTTGGGGACTTCAGGGCCTTTGCTGATTATTGAGCGGACACTGCTTTGGTTTGGATATGGTAAGAGTGTGTCCCCTAACCTTCATATGTTGAAACGTAGTCCCCATTATGAACTAGTAAGTGTTATGTATTAAGAAATCTTCATCTGACTATGATGCTTAGAATTGTGGGCCTTGGGGAAGTGATGAGGATTTGATAAGGCCATTAGGGCATAGCCCCCGTGATTGAATCCTGGTGGCTTTCTAAGAAAACAGAAAGTGCTCGGAAGACACAAATGAGAACACTGTCTCCAGTCATGTGATGCCCTGTGCAGCAATGAGGCCATCTCCAGATGTGGCCCCTTGCACCTCCAGGATGATCAACCAAAAAGAAACATCTTTTCTTCATAACTTACACAGTCTGTGGTATTATATTATTAGCAAGAGAAAATGAACTAATGCATTCCTTGCCATATTGGGAACTCTGGAGGACAGCTCACATCATGACAGCTGGAAGTCAGACGTAGACAGGTCAGAAATCATATTCTATAATCTGGATTCTGAAATAGCATCCTGTCATTTTGACATACTCTATTTGTGACAGGTTGACATATTTGACTCCATGGAAATATTGTAGGCCAGGCTATATGGACAATGACTAAACAGACTCCATTTTACTCTGAAATTCCATGTTATGTAGGAAATGCTTCTCCCGTGGGAACAAATATCTTTGTACCCATCATCAGTTGCTTAACCTGACATGTTTGGCAATACAAAGTGGCAATTCTTACATAATGAAAAATTGTTCTCTTTTTGATTCCTATTTTTTCCTACACAATGTACCATGTCAACAGCAATTGTCTAGATGTTAGTAACCATTCTTTAACTTGTACCTAAGTAAGGTCATTTTGACCCACTTCCCTTCTGCTTATGATTTTAGATCTCATGATGTTAGTTTGTAACTTTGAATCATAGCAACAGGCACTTATGATTGATGTACTGACTTACGGTATAAAACCCTCTACAACCCTATGATTGGGGCTGTTCTCCCTATAGCCATTTTTGGGGCTTTGTGTGACATAATCAGCCAGCCAGCTAATATAGACTCTCTAATTTTGACTTCTCAGTGGTGATCGGTCTGTCCTTAAGTTGCACCTCGCAACACTATTCATTAGATGCAAGTTTCTGAGTTCAACCCACACACAAAGAAAGCGGAGATGTAGATCACTGGGAGTGTGGGAGAAGCTCTACCTAAAATCTATCAGAAGCAGCACCATGAATGACAATACCTACTGATATACTAATGTATTCTTCAGAATTAATGGCTAGATTTAATTTTATAAACAATTCAGTTAGCCACCTAGCAATACAAAGTGCCAAACAATATTATGAGTCTTCATAAATTGATTTGTCTGGTACCTGTACCAAAGATGCTTTATGAGCACATCTATTTCAAAAGTTCCTAAGATTTTAATTGTAGATGTCATTGCCAAATGGTCTGCTTCTTTTCCTAATAGGTTTCTATGTTTAAAATGAGCCAATTTGGATCTGCCCCTTTGAGCTGTATCTTACTTTGCTTTTCAGCATTTCAAGAGAATCTGAGCATAATTTTTTTAAATGTATATACATTAATATAAATACAAATTTGCTGATTTCATGTATATTGGGTTAATTAATGGTAGATGTTCCTCTGGACTCTTACATTTATAGTTTCTCTGGTATCTCAAAAAAGATCATGAGACTTCTGGGTTCATATTCTACCTCAGCTATATTTCTGACTTACTTCATGTATGGCCTTCACTGTTTTGCATTCTAGAGAATCTGCTGAATTACTGATGGTCCTAATAACTTCATGGACTAAATGTAGGTTCAGGCTGATGTAGGAAAATGATATTTGATTACCTTATGTAGAGGCAGAACCTAGTAAGAAATTTCTCTCAAGATGTTGTTATGAGTAGTAAGGGGAAAATGGACATAGAGAATTTAAAAGTGGAAAGGACTGGAGAAACCTCTGAACTTCATTTTCATTTTTCTTTAGTGTTTCTGCAATGATCTACATTCTCTCTAGCCTGTTGGTTTTAGAACTCAATGTGGTTCTCCAGAAAGCCTTCTGATCTTCATCTATAATCCCAACTAGACCAGTGTCTTCAAATAGCTTTTGTGAGAATATCTCAAATGTTGCTTATAATTGACTTTAATTTTTTTCACCACAGATCAAACTGTTGCAAAGCATGACATCTTAAACTTATCATAAAAGAGAGCATTTAAAGAGACAAAATTGGAAAATGCAGTTCTGTATATTTAGGATACACAAGACAATATGGTCACTGCAGCAACTAGAAAGAACACACATACATTTCAAAAGTAATGTCATTTGGAAGTCCTCAGCAAGAGATGGACATTCTAGGAAAGGGGAAGAACCAGAAGTAGATTATTACATTTCACTAAAACTGCAATGTAATCCAAACCTAGCTTAATTTCACCTTTTAGATGAATGGGAAATCTGCTTTGTTGGGAAATACTATCATCTGAAGCTGCCGTGGTTGTTTTACATAGAGTATCTAATAAGTGAGGAAAAATTTACCAGACATTCAAAGAAATGAGAAAAAATTTACTAGACATTCAAAGAAATGAGACTATCCAGAACAAGGGAGAAAAGTACATAAATATAAATGATAACATTCTAGAAGGTTAGGAATTCAGACTCTAAGTTTTTAATGATTAAGGTTTTAATGTTTAATGTTTTAAAATTGTGAAGAAAGATGGAAAAAGGAGATGAAAGGATATAGAGTTTTACCAAAGATTGAAATCTACAAAATATCTATATTTGGAAACAGACATTCTGGAATTTAAAATATATATGAAATTAAGCATTCAAACTGTGGATTAGTATCAGGTAAGACACAGAAGAACCAAGATTAGATGTCTCTTCAAGAGAATAAATACATAAACATAATACATAAATTGAAACAGAGAGAGTGAGAAGGGAAAAATGAGAAAGGAATGAAAGAAACATATAAAACATTCAAAAAAAATCTCAGAAAGCAGTAAGAGCAATGATGTGGCAGAAAAATATTAAAACAGATAAAGCCAATAATTACCCAGTACTATGATATACTCAAACTGCAGATTCGAACAAATACAAGAAAGAACAAATACAAGAAAGCCTTAGTATTCACCTACTATACATTAATTGCCAGGATTGATTATAAATCAAACAGTGCAATAGGTAAATTATTATAAAATTAAAAATAAAAGACAAGTGGCATTTGTGTTCTCCTTGGAAACAATGAAAACCAAAAGTCAACACATGCCATCTTGATAATGCTAGGAGAATATCATCTCATGACTAGCCTTAATAAAGCAAAAATACTCTACAAAAAAGCCAAAAATAAAGAGGATATTTATTGTTAGGATGTTTCTAGTAGAAGAAAAACCAAAAGAAGTTTTATGGCAGTGAAAAAGCAAAAGCTCCCATTTGGAAAAATGAGAATAAACATAAAGTTAATCTTAAACCCTAAAAAATATCTCAGGAAGGTCTCTCATATGAATTCAGATGCAAAATACATAATAAATATTAGTATATTACACCCAATGATTGAGGCAGGATAAACCCCACCTTGGCTTTGTTTCAGATCGTGGTGTATCATTCAAAGATCAATTAGTGCAATTGACTATTTGGAAAACAACTCCCTGTGGGTCTCTTTGTTTCTGCACATCTTGCCAGCAGAGGTACTGACAACCCTGTTCTAGATTATCTTTCAAAAAGAGATTTATAACACAGAGACTTAAATACAAAGATAGCATCCCCTGCAGAACAAAGAGCAGGATTGCTTACTGACCAGCAAAATAAATGTTCTGTCTCACTCCAGAGCACAGACCTGGTATGTTTATTGTTCATTGTATAAGATTTAGGTTGTCTAAGCTAAGGGTTACTCTCTTTAAAGTACATCAGTGAGTTCTTTATAGTTTCTGGAGATTAGTGTTCTTAACCCAATCAATAAATGGGCTAAGGAAATGAGCAGACATTTCACAGAAGAAGATCTACAAGCAATCAACAGATATATGAAAAAATGTTCAACATCTCTAGTAATAAGAGAAATGCAAATCAAAACTACCCTAAGATTTCATCTCACCCCAATTAGAATGGAGATTATCAAGAATACAAGCAACAACAGGTGTTGGTGAGGATGTGGGGGAAAAGGTACATTCATACATTGCTGGTGGGTTTGCAAATGAATGCAGCCACTCTGGAAAGCAGTGTGAAGATTTATTAGAAAACTTGGAATGGAACCACCATTTGACCCAGCTATCCCACTTCTTGGCCTATACCCAAAGGACTTAAAATCAGCATACTACAGTAATGCAGCCCCATCAATGTTCATAGCTGCTCAATTCACAATAGCCAGATTGTGGAACCAACCTAGATGCCCTTCAATTGATGAATGGATAAAGAAACTGTGGTATATATACACAATGGAATATTACTCAGCCATAAAGAATAATAAAATTATGGCATTTGCAGGTAAATGGATGCAGTTCGAGAATATCATGCTAAGTGAGATAAGCCAATCCCCAAAAAAACAAAGTCCAAATGATCTCTCTGATAAATGGATGATGATACATAACAGGGGGTGGGAGGGAGGCAAGAATGGAGGAAGGATGGATTGTATAGAGGAAAAAGAGGGGTGGGGAGGAATGGGGGAAGGAAAAATAACAGAATGAGACAAACATTATTACCCCATGTAAATGTATGATTACACAAATGTTGCAACTCTACTTCTTGTACAACCAGAAAAACAACAGTTGTACCCCATTTGCCTACAATGAATCAAAATTTAAAAAGTAAATAAATAAATAAAGTACAGTGGTGAGTGTTTAGATATCACCTGACTTTTTCAGACTGAACTGAAGCTCAAGGAACCAAACCAAATGCTACTATAAAAATGTGATTGCTGTGAGTAATGAACCATCCCTGTCTCTAGCCCAGGTTCTTTTCTTCTGTTAGCATTCATGAAACTGTGGCAGGGTAATTCGTCTGTTACCAAGTAGGATTTAATCTCAGACCCATCAGGGTTCCAACAATAATATTAACCAGAGGAGAAAAAAAGAAACACTTCTACCATTATCTCAATAAAAGGAGAGGAAGAATTAATGGTATTTAACATTAATTCATCATCCAAAATTCTTAGTAAACTAAGACTAGAAAGGAGTTTGCTAAATTTGACATGTAACATCTTTAAAAATATATATTAATTAGTAAAACATTAACCTTTCCCAAAGATTGAAATGAGATAAAAGTGCAAGCTATCATCAAATTAGTCATCATTTTACTAAGGTTCTATAAAGTGTAATTATGTGAGGAAAAGAAATAAAAGGCTTATGATTTGGAAGTGAAGAAATAAAGTGATATTATTCAAAGACAACATAATGGTATGTTTAGAAAATCTAAAGTTTTTATGGATAAGGTGTTAAAGTTAGTAAATAAATTTATGTGGTTCATGGATACAAAATCAAAATATGAAAATAACTCTTGTTTGCATATACCAGCAAAGAATAGTTTATAATAAAAATGGAATTTATCAAATTTGTTAATTGTTTAAAAAATTAAAATTAAATGTTATAATAAAATATAAAACATGTAAAATGCTAAAATCTTAATTCACATTTTTATAAAGAATATTATATATCTAGGGATTAGGAATGAACTTGAAGAACTTATGCTACGATATTGGTGAATATAAAAGACAATAAATAAAGGGATGTATTCATAGAAAGACTGACTATATTAAAGGTTTCAATTCTCCCATGTTCTTCTATATGCTCAATCAAATCTAATAAAAATTTTAATAGTTTTTATTTGAACATTATCAAGGCGTTCTAAAATTCATAAGGTCATGCAAAAGTTCTAAAATGGCCATGTAAATAAGACAGTATACTGGTGGCAAAAAATAGACAAACGTGTCAATGGAATAGAATTATGAGTGATGAAAAAGACTCAGAGTTACCTGCTTTATTGCAAAAGTAACACTGCAGTGTAATGGGGAAAGATGTCTTTCCTATAATTGGTACTAAATAAATTAGAGATCTGAAGGGAAATATGTATCTTTCTGCTCAAGTGGTGCATAAAAATTAATTCCAGATGGATTGTTATAAGAGGTAAAATACTAATAGTTTTAGAGGAAAACATGTGAGAGCATTTTTTGTGGCTCTGAAATAGACAAAGTTTTCTTAAATATGCTAACCATAAGACAAAAGTTGGTAAATTGGATTTTAATAAAATTGAGAACTGCTGATCATTAAGGGATATTATAAAGAGCAGTAAGGAATGCCCAACAGAATTCATGTAGTGAGAATTTCAGAGGATGAGAGAACAACAGTAGCTTCAAAAATAAATCTCAAGCTTAAACCAGTAATAGCAGAGTCAATTTTGGGATTAGAATCCATGGAATCAGCATTATCACCAAGGATATTATTGAATATCCCAAAAAAACTCACATATAGAAGTAAATACATACATTCACAATAAATTTTTCTAATGACAAAATCTTGTCCAGCATATGTAAATACCTCCTACAAAAAAACAAGAAAAAATGGACAACATGGGCAAAACTACTTGAAGAAGTAATACATAAAAGAAGACTTAGATTGGTCAATTTACTTATAAATTATTTATTTCCATCAATTATCAGGGAAATGTAGGTAAAAGGCACCATAGAGTAGTAATAGTAATTACATGCCCAACCACCTGAAATGGCTAAAAGGAAAGTGATGGAAGATTCCAAGCGTTGATACAGATGTAAAAGAATCGAAACTTTTATTTTACACTAAGTATAAAAGCAGGCAAAAGGGGTCTGTGCTGTTGGGCCTCAAGATAGTGACCCCAATGGTTATAGGCTTGTGACTGCAAGTGGGGACAAGGAGTCTCCGGTAGTATGGTTTTCTTCTCTGGGTGCTGGCTACCTGAGTACACTCAGTTTATGAAAATGTATCAAAATCTACATGTTTGTGCCCCTTTTTCTTTCTCTGCTCATATAATATCATTTAATAGTTAAAGTAAAAGAAAACAGTTGTATCTCTTTTGAAAGTTTCTAGTGGAATCAAAATATTGTAGAAAATTATACTAACCATTATCTTTTTAAAAATACTTATTTTTAAAGACTCAGAGTTACCTGCTTTATTGCAAAAGTAACACTGCAGTGTAATGGGGAAAGATGTCTTTCCTATAATCTTTTTAAAAATACTTATTTTTAAACAGAAATGTTACATCATGCATTCCTTTTTTACCTTGATCTCATATTTCTATTCCTCTATCCACAACAGTTAATTGTAATGGAAGTCATCCACTAATCACTTCATCACACCCCACAGATACAATTAGGCATACACATTAACTTTTTTTAAAATAGTCAATACAATTTTTATTCATCAATGAAATTTCAGCTCTTTATTCAAAAAAATTGAGAGTAAGATCACATTTGTTTAAAGTTTTAGTGCACATATTTTTCTAATAGAAGTTATATCAATATATGTCTAACCAGTGATGTGGTGACATCATTTTGTTTTCTTTATTTATTTGTTTTTTCATTTATATAGATTGCACATTAACTTTTAAAATTACCTTATGATCATAACGTCCATGCACTAATGAATATCTTCAAAGTAGAGTTATCATTGTAATCATATTAGTCAACAATTAAGTGATCAAAATGCATTATAGCTCGCAAAAATGTTATAAAATAAGTCAAATTATATTAAATTAATTTCTTATTGAAATAATTAATGCTCCTCCCAATTAGTTTACATGTCTGCTTTTAAATACTTTATTTTATAAGATTGAGATAAGGTTCAGCACCTGCTCTAGCCACATTTTCACTCTTATAGATGTAAACACTGAGAAATCTAATACATATAAATCAGTAGATAGGAATGCTAGAAATTTGTTACTAATGTCACTGTATTCTCTGAGTCTTTATGAGGATATATATCTGAAATCACATAGCAATCCATAAAGTTATTTAAGTTCATTGACTGAAAATATTAATAACCCCCCCTTTGATATTGTAGAAAGCAAGTATTGCAAACCTTATTTGCAGAAGCATTTCCTTAGTTATTCAAGTCACTCACTTTCAGTATTTCAGGAAAGTACACCAAATTGCTTTACGGAGGCTTATCAAAGGATTAATAATCATTCCTCCTAATAGTTCACTTAAAGGCACTTTGTTTTTAGCTAAAAGATGTGAATCAAGGGTAAGAAAAAACATAATTAAATTTTGTAATAGGTATATAATGATGTAAAACTTCAATTTCATCATCATTTCAAAGTGCCATAAAGAGTCACGACCCCAAAACAGAAATAGACACATAAGAAATATTTTATGAATATATTGGTAATATTACTATGAAAATTTCAAGTTTATAATCATGCATTTGGCAGAATTAGAGCACCATAAGAACATATGAGAAGAACATATGTTAATTCAATAAAAATGATTATACAAATTTGAAGACACAGTATATTGTATTATGGGAATATATCTTGTCCTATGTCAATATATAAACAGACTTTGTTTTTTCAATGTACATGAGAATATTGTTTCTTAAGGTTAGCAATGAAAAAGAGAAAGAAGGATTATTTGGGTCACTGAAATATAATGACTATGGGTGAGTTCATTATTTAAACTTCAAACATTTTCCTATTAAGTAAAATTAAATCTAAAAATTAATATATGAATTTATAAATGATAAGATGCTTGAATGATCAAGGAGAATAAACAACAGCCAAATATAGAGTGAATACAGATTTTTAATATCTACAAATTTTTGACAAAAGTTATCAAGAGTATTTTCCTATGTATAAATAAATAATCAAGAAAATTTAAAACACTGACTTGTCTTTGATTTATGTCCCATTAAATTAAAGCTATAAGCACCATCTGTCAAAGATAAATGTCGTTTTTGCCTTGTCTTCCTTGAAATCATACAAATTGTATCGTAAAGACTCAAGACAAAGTCCAAGACACAGAAAAATGTCTCATCGAATTCTTTATCATGAAAGAATGTAATGAAAAAGAGATTGCATGTCACAGAATACTGAAACTGTCAGGGTCTTAAGCCCCCTTGCTCTTCTCCACCAGCGGCAAGGGAAGGGGACACTCCCCAACAAGGCCAGACCAGGATAGGTAGGGCTGACTGACTGCCTGCCCACAGCCCTCTGGGCAGAGGACAATCAGACGCATCAGGGAGACCAGTCACAGCAGGAACTGTTTATTGAGGAAGTCACACAGCTTTTATGTAGGGTGGGGGCTAGGCGGGAACCAATCAGCTTAAAGGTCAGCAAGGCATGGGGGGGTTCACACAGGTGAGAGTCCCATTGGACTATATGGCAAGCAAGAGCTGATCACGTTCACAGAACTGTTGTTAACCAATCCCTGACGGTGGTCCGATTTATCGTCATTAACCTTTGAAACCGCCTTTGATCCTTGATCTTGCTCACTCACCAGGGAGGAAGGAGTCAGCCTGAGTTAGTTAACGTGTCATTAGTCCCAACACTAACCTGTAGTCTTTTTACAAATCTTGAATAGATTACTTCTGAAAGGTATACAGATGCTAGATAGAATTATAGATAAACTGGATTACAAAAAAGAAAGCTAAACTGCTCAATAGGCAGATAGCGCGAGAGAGGTAGGGCAAGTTGTATTGCTCTCTGAAGCCTTCTCTGGAGCTCTCTCTCTGGTGCTCTGGTATTCACTCTCTCAGGAGCTCTGCATTCCTTTATCCCAGGTGGGAAATGGAAGAGGTGATACCATAAAATAAAAAGCACCATCTCTGCTCTATAATACATCTGAGTTCAGGGAATCTTAATCGTGAACCTGGATACCTTGTAACTAATGCCAGAGTTCATCCTTGAGAGACGGGTAGGATAAAGGAAGACATGACATCCTGCTGGGGCCTTGCATAAAGGTCCTCCAAGTAGCCATACATCCATTGATCTCTTGCATCTCTTGCCAATGTAACTTACCGAGATTCAGCAAGTGAGGGAAGTAGCCTTTCTTTGTAGAGTGTAAATAGGATAATTAGGACAATTCATGTAACAAAAGAAATACAGTAAGTTTCTTCAATTCTGAGCTTAACGGACAGCAGATCAGTTTTAGGAAGGCGTGCATATGGAAGGGGAGGGTCTAAAAATTGACTCATTCAGGGCTATCCATGTTCTAATCATCTGGATAGCATAGCATGGACCATTCATGGCTTCATAGCAAAAGCTTTTTCAGTCTTTTGGAATCTCCAGGAACATGAGTGACCCAGTTTCAATACCGCAGAATAGCTCAGCCTTGGCACACCCTCAAGTACAATTCCCAGTAAGGCTCTGCCTTTTTAATTTAACCCGAATGGGACACACTGTGCAACATATCTACATATTTTCAAGTCTTACCGAGGGAATATTTAAATTAATCTACTATAACCTAGCTAGCATTCTTTATTTTTGTTGTTTTCTTCTGTTTTTGATTTTATGTTATTTACTCAATTCTTAGTTCTTTTAAAATTAGATTCTCACTGGTGTGAACAAGAAAAGAATGAAAGGAATAGAACATTTTCAATACAGGTATCAATAGATATAGTAAAGTTTATGTTCCTTTTTACCCTTCTAGAGAGTGGACTGGACATATTTGAAAGATCAGTGGGGGGAAAAAGCAGTTTCTTAAAAACAAACAAGGTTCAGGAATTCTCCATAATCCCTCTTCATCTTAGAATCCAAATAACAGGGGTCAAGGCTAGCATTTGAAAACAGAAAGATAACTTACTCCTCTTACACAAGAGAAGATGAAAGCACCTGTGTAGAGACCACAGTGTATTTGAGAGGGGGAGCATATTTGTGAGTGGATTAGTTTGGATGGTATTGTATACAAAAGTCACCTTTATTGAATGGACTTTTCAAAACAACATC
The DNA here is from genome assembly GCF_902686445.1 of Sciurus carolinensis. Taxonomy (NCBI): domain Eukaryota; kingdom Metazoa; phylum Chordata; class Mammalia; order Rodentia; family Sciuridae; genus Sciurus; species Sciurus carolinensis. The sequence continues at coordinate 45,361,939 of NC_062222.1, forward strand.
CACTGGCATGTGTGTTAAACTAGGCAATTCCTGGACGGTGACAACTGTTTTCAAGTATTCATATGGTTGTTGGGATTTACATAGCTTTTTGAATAGGCCTGATTTAATGCAGTCTCATATGCAGTCTCTGCTTTAAATGGGAGCTTCTGAGTTTGCAAATGCTTCTGCCAAGCCATCTTGTTTGTTTATCAAAAGCATTTGAGTCATTCCACTTTTAACAATGATCAGAGGGACAGCTCCTAAGAAACAGTTTAATTTCCAAACATAATTTATCACAAAATATGTACCTAAAATACTGTCTACACACACACACACACACACACACACACAGATACACAGAGCTTATACAAGAGTCACTTTGTATATTTGATTGACTATTAAAATAGATATTACCTAATTATGCTCCAAAGAATTACACTTATAAGAATTTAAGGTCTGTAAGTGTTTCCATTGTCAGCATTTGGAACAAGCTGACTTCATATTTTTGGTCTAAGAGGTATGAGCTTATTTATATCTTGTGATTGTTTTAACATTAATCAATTTGGTTTCTGTTAAGTTTGAATATATTTTTTTTTATCCTCTTCTCTACCTAGTTTCCTTCTCTCTAAATTTCCTATTCATGTTCTCCTCATACTTTCTGAGAGGCTTTCAACTGTTGCTTGCTGATTTGCAGAAGTTCTGTGTCTATTCCTGATGGCTATTTATTTGTTGTTTTTTATGGGATGTAAACATAACCCTCCAGTTCATAGATTTTTGCTTTAAGTCAACTTGGTTTATGAAAGGCTTTACTTCTAAGATGGCAAACTTCAGTACTCTTACTGTTTGTAGTTTGTACTTCCATGTCTTTTTATGAGAAATTCTACCTTATCCAAAGCCTTAGTCAAGTTGGTTTATATTTCTTTTAAGTACTATTAAATTTTGCTTTTGGTTTATGGTATTTTAATCATTTAAAACTAATTTTTAGTAGCACTTGATGTAGGTTTTTAATTTTATCTTTCCCCATGCAGTTAACTAAATCCATTCTTCTCTTATTTTTAACATCATCTCTATCATATATCATGTTAACATACACACAAGTCAGCTTTAGGGTTCTGATCCATTAAGTTTTTTATCTATCCCATATGCTAATACCATAGTGTTCTAATTATTATAGCTTTATAGTAAATTGATAAAAATTTTATTTATAGTCCTTGCTAAAAGTTTTACATTTTGTTTTTTGACATTTTAATCCTCATTACTTTAAAATTTATTTTACTCATAATTAGATTATTGATAGATTTACAATAACACCATATGATTTTGTGCTTTCTAACTAATAAGCTTTCACAATTTCACAAAATATTTTCTATTTTTCATTCCCACCCTCTGTTCAATTAATCATATCATTTTTTGCCCTTTAATTTTCTGTTCCTATTTTATTTTTTAAGAGTTTCTCTTACAGTTTTGATATGCATATGTGGATTGGTAAAACCAAAGTTCAGTTGGCACTCTTACTATAACCCTGAACTCGAGGGCCTCAGATTGCTATTGATCAACCACCCAACCATTTTACACATTAATATTTTATAGCATCTGCTGCTATTCCTTGCTTTAGATAATCGTGTTTTTATTAATACAGTTTCATTACTCATAAATGCTTTTTAGAGCCCACTCCTTCTTTCTAGAAATTTTCTCCTACCTGAACTGTATCCTTTAGTCAGACTTCCAACAAAGACTGGAAAACAATACATTTTCTCCTTATTTTTTCACCTTCATTCTTGAATGATAATACTACTTGACGGATTATGCTAATTTAAGCATTGGTTTCTTTCTGGCACTTTGAAAATGTCATATCTTTATATTCTGGGGTTCAGATTTACTGTTGAGAATTTGCTCCATTCTAATTGCTTTCCCTTTGTAGTTTATCTCTACCCATTCTTTCTTAAAGTTTTATTTTAAGGTTCTGCAAATGTATATTTTCAAGTGTGGTTTGTTTGTTTGTCCAGTCTTAGTTTTGCTATTTTCCTTGAATCTGATGACTCTGATGAATCTTTAATAAATTTGGAAAATTATTAATCATTTACAAATACCTTGTCTTCCTTTTCCCTGCCTTCTCTCGGTTCTCTGATACTAGAAGTCCAGATAGGTTATTATTTTATTCCATTCCTCCTATTTTTTCTTTCATATGGTCCTTTCCTTTATCTTTTTGTGCTATAATATCAGTTTCCTCAAATTATTATTCACTTCCCTTATTTTTTCTTTAAATGCTTCCAATTCCTCATCAAACCTGCTCACTGACTGTCCTATCCTACTGACTAACCTTCACATTTCTTTACATTCTGCTTCTTCCAGGCGACTGCCTCCATCTTTTCCACAGAGATTTCATTTTTTGAGATGATTCCTCATATGCAATAGTACAAGTCATCAGATCAGTTTTACATTTGCTTCCACCAGGAATCACTACGTGGAGACCTTTTATTGTTATTGTTCTTCAGTTCTTTATTTTGCTCCAAGTGGGTAGTGTGAAATCAAGGCATCTTTGAGTATAAATTCTCATATGAGAACTTTTTCTTGCCACCCTATTCTGTTATAATTTTCCTGTATATTGGCTATAAATGTAATATTATAAATTTCCTGCTTATTTTTCACTAGTCCTCCTTTTTGAGACCTTTGCAGCTTCTTAAATGTTCCACATTTTATGCAGGGGTTCCAGTTACATTTTCTCATGGTGTGGAGATTCCACATAACCTTTTCTTTCCTTGCCTGAACATAAAGATCCTCTCTAAGTTTGTAACTCTACTTATTCCTACCCCACCACCAGAGGGCAGCATTAAAATTGACTCAAGTGTACGCTTTTGGAGTTCGGTTTCTTTCTTTTTAGCACCGGATTATTTGGTGTATCTTATCTCAGCTATAAGATTAAAATGATTGCAAAATATATTTTATTCATTTGGGATATTTAAATTGAGAGAAATGTCATATTTGTTTTTATTGCTAGTTTTTTCTTAGTTTTCCCCAGAAATCTGGGTTCACCTTAATCAGGCGTTGTTCTCATTAGGGGGATAGACACTAGCACTTCCAGCTCACTAGGATAATATTTGGGATGAATACTTGTGTCTGAAATTGACTTCAGAAAGGGAAACATGCCTCTTGTTCCACAGAAACAGAAAGAGGCTTTTTTCTCAACAATTGGCATGAATAAGAAGGGTGTATTATGGTCACCTTCAGAACAGAGAATCAGTCAATCAACTCACACATTTATTGAGTGTTCGACTTCAAATAAATCCCAACTTTAGAAAGAGTGTTCATGAATTTCTAATACATCACCCCTTTTACAATTTGTATATAAATTTATGGGCCAAAAGACTTTTTACAAATGTTATTTTCTCCTGAATATGTTTGTTAATTTTCCTGTATTTTATGAACTTACATGGTGTTCACCAAAGATACCAAATTCACAGTAATATATTTGTGATTTTGAAACTATTATCCACAAACCACAGAAAACAATTAGCATGGAGTCTTTTAGTACAAATTGTGCTTTTTTGCTTTATTCAGCAAGAAAAAAGAAAGAAAGAAAGAAAAATTAAGGCTTAGTATGTAGCACAGGTCATACAAAAATATACATAGGTTTTAAAATAACTGCTAACAAGCAAATTAGCTACCGAATGAAATGGCAGTAGATCAATAATGACAGTAAAACTACAGAGTTCTTGCTGATCTCATATTGTCTGTGAATGCAAACTGTAAAAGAGGTCCCTACAGGCCTCCAACAATAACCTACAAAGAATGAGACACAAAGGGTATCGAGCATAAAGATAGTTCAATTTCCCAAGACAGCCAGCTCTTGTCACATCAAACCACCTATTAGTCACAAACTCATACAACTAAGAATTCTCTGGCCTCCTGAGATTGCCTGTCATCTTGAAGGAGATAATACCAATGAAAGGCACCAGTTTCTTCTGTAACGTGTTTAGTTTATTGTTTTCAATAGATCAAGCTATTTATGATGTTGCTATCACATATAAATAAGGTGCTATCCTCTTAGATTAGAAAAATGACACTAATGTGTCCGTGAATGGGAAAGGAAAGGTAAACAAAATGAATGTGAAAATGAAGTAATATACCAAAAAGAACATGTATCCTGTTATTTTATATGTATCTTTATATTACTTAGAATTTCCCAAAGGGCATTGATAAAATAATAAACAGCAAGAAGAAATTCAAAAGTTTAGAACTTACAGAGTAATTTTTAAAATGGTTGAATCTGGTTGAATCTTATTTGATGGATATAGAAAATGAGACTTGATGGGTATAATTAAGGCAGCGAGGGTGACATGGTGGATTGATGGTAATAAGGGGACTGGACTCTGAAGTCAGTGTTGGAACCCTCCTTATGACTATGTAGTCTACACATAATACCAAAACATCTCTAAGAAGGGTACAGTTTCACATATTCAGGCAGCAAGATGCAGTAGGAAGAGGCTGTAGACTCAACTCTGAACCACTGTTGTTCTAAGAGGGTATGAAGGATCTAGTGATGTGCCAGGTGGTGGGCTAATTGCTGGACCTCTGAAGATAACTTTCTTCAAGAGTTAGGAGTCCAGTGGGAGAAGGCAGACAGGCATTTCAGTTAGTCATTGCTGAGTTTTGTGATAGTAGTATGTACACAGGGCCATTCATGCTCAGATGAGGGACATCTAAAGGGTACATTGGAAGGTTTCCAAGGCCTTCAAGAGAAGGAAATTCCTAAGTATGAAAAACACAAGTACAGAGCTATACAGAAGCCAGAGTGACCAAGGGTACTCCAACAAGAGAAGACCGGAGTGGACAGAGTAACCAGAGGAAGAGGGCAAGATACAGAGGCAGAACGCAAGGCATTGTGGGTCACACTCAGTACTTCTACAGATATTTTTCCCTCTATGATATGAAAATAATTTGAGATTTTTCATTTAAAAAGTACAGACAATGGACACAGAGAGGAAATGTGAAGGTTAATGGAAGAGGTCTGAGGCATTGGCAATGGAAGGAATGGATTAAAGGGGGACACGTGGAAAGTATAGAGTGGAGAATTGGGCTGCTAATGCAACAGTGTCTACAATGAGGGCAATGTCTACAGTGATATCCTGGTTTCTGACTTGGTTTCTCAAAAAGAAAGGAAACACAAAGAGAAGAAAGGGAAGAAAGGGGAATGTTTTTATTAATGATGGGCATGCTGCTTTGGTGATGAATATAGTGGAAACACTTAACAGTCAATGCCATAAATACTTCAGATACCAGAGAATAAATATTATTCTCACTTTACATTGATAAAACTGAGGCCTTTAAATCCCACAGCCAATGAGTCACATGTTCCTAACCGCTTCCCTCAGTGCAAGGGAAGGGCACAAGTGATACATCTAAATGAAGAGAACACACAAGGTTAAGAAAGCAAAGGTTGGAGAAGGGGCCTTTAGGACATCCAGAGTGTTAGGAAGAAAGTAGAGGCAAGAGAATACAAAACTATGAAGTGACTAGTCAGGCGTGATGGTGTACACCTGTAACTCCAGTGACTTGGGAGGTTGAGACAAGAGGATTGTAATTTAGAGGCTAGCCTCAGTAATTAAGCAAGACCCTGTCACAAAATAAAAGATAAAAAGATCTGGGGATATAGCTCAGTGACCCTGGGTTAAATCCCCAGGATCTGCCCCTACTTCCCCAAAATATCTATGCAGTGACTAGAAAAACAGGAAGTTATTTTGTTTTTGTTTTGTTTTGTTTTGTTTTTTTAAATTGCATTTTGGAAGCCAAGGTAGAAAAGAATTTTTCAGAAGAGGAATCAGAAACTGACTGCAATGCTGTACAAAGGTCAGGTCATGTAAGAGAATATAAAAGTGTCTAATAAATTATTTTAATTAGATACTAATGACTTTAGTAAGGTGAATTTTTGTGCAGTAGTCAGATAAAGACAATTAAATAATAAACAAGAAATGAGCTGAGCACAGTGGCACATGCCTATAATTGCAGCTACTTGGGAGGCTGAGACAGGAGGATAGAAAGTCAGAGGCCAGCCTGGGCAAGTTAGCAAGACCCGGTCTCAAAATAAAACAAAAAGGTCTACGGGTGGAGTTCTAAGGCAGAGAGCTCCTGGATTTGGTCCCCGGTTCTGTGAAAGTAAGTATATAAATAAATAGGAAATGAAGAATTGAAGATATTATGTAGACTGCATTTCTAAGAAGCTCATCTTCGAATTAGTACTATAATAGTTATTATAATGTGGCTGAGCCTTTAGGAGTGTTATCATATGCCAGCTGCATGCCAAGTGTTCTATAGCAGCTAAGTCATTGAATCATTAAAAATATGCAAAATAAATATTATTCTCACTTTACATTGATAAAACTGAGGCCTTTAAATCCCACAGCCAATGAGTCACATGTTCCTAACCACTGTTCTGATGCTCATAAACAGATGGGAAGAGTTGGGGCTAGAAGTAGAAACAGCAGGTCAAGGGGAGACATTTTTCTTTAATATATGAGAGATGAGACTGATCATACTGATGAAAGGGACCAGAGTCAAGGACGGAGGAGGAGGAGCAGGGAAGGGAAGAAGAGTAAAGCAAAGGAAAAAGAAAAGACCAGAGGTTACAAGGATTGTTACATAGTAGCTGAGGGACCATCTTTGTATGAGACATTAAATCATTCCTTTTAGAACAACAGGACTGAGAGAGGTCTATGATTATAATTATTGAGGATCCTAAAGCTTTCACCTTCTTTTAAAAGATGGGTGTAGCAAATATTGCTCAACAAATGACATTTTGATTTCACCAGGAAATCTAAAGCATTTAAGTTCAATCGTGGAGTTCAAAGAGTGGTTGGAGCAGCAGCCTGTAGGCACGCATGTGTGCAGGCCACAGCATTCCAAATAGAGGTGTGTCATTAGTACACCTGACCTACCTGCTCACACTGTGGTTCCCAGGGAGCCTTTCTGCAATAGCTCCAAAACTTTTCAGACTGTCTTCCATCTCTTCATAATACTCCAGAGCATCCCCACACCATCCCTGCCTCTGTACATACTTCAGTCTCCTGTCACACACACACACACACACACACACACACACACACACAGGGTCTTGATTTTTCCATAGCAGAGACATGGTGTTTTGTTTTAAAAACTACTTTTTCCATATGTTTCTAAACCCACTCCTGAGGACTTGGAATAAACAGCAAACAAAACTGATTTGCAGTCCTACTTCTATTGCATATTTAGGCACATGAATGGAGACAATAACCCAGATGAACTTGAATTTCCTAATTGAGAAGCAAGGATAATACTATTAATAACAAAATAGTTTGAGGGTTGAGTTATTATATGTGAAATGGTGAGCCGTGAAAGTTCATTTTTCTCTATTCTAACTTTCTCATTTGTATCTTTTATGTTATGTGTTTTCTGTCTTGTTTAAATGTTTTTCTTTTTTTTTCTCTCTCTTTTTTTTTTTTTTTTTCCTTTGTGTTCCTGGGGATCGAATCAGGGGCCTCTTGCTTGCTAAGTAAGCAGTGTACCAAGGTCCTTGTCCCTGTCAGTATGTTTTTATCTCTGTTTTCACTGATTTATTTTCTCTTCACGTAAACAAAAACAAAAAACCATGAGCATATTTTTAGTTCTATGTTCCTTTTTCTCTTCTTCCACAGATATCATCTCACTTTTAGTATATAGTATCTAAATAGTATCTAAATCTTTGTTGTATAGCATTTTTACATCTACCATACCACCAAAATTTAATCTTCTATGTACCTCAGCCAAAGGCAAGTTACATAAAAGGTGCTTGTTGGATTAATGAATAAGTAAAGAATGTGTGTTTACAAGTTCATTTTATAAACACTTCAGTAAACTGTATCTTGATTACAAAATCAATAAGCTAAGCCACACATTTGGTTTATACAAATGAAAACACAAAATGGCTTATTATATCAATATCAGTAAATTTAGATGTCAGCAATGGCAGAACAAAGATCATCACTATAATGGCCCAGCATTTTACACTTTGCTAGTTACATTGATTTGGTTCAGAATGCAGGCTAGTGCTGGATCTGGAAGAGACATAGAACAGAGCTGAATTAAGACAGCAGGGAAGGGGAAAGAGAAGTTTATTATTCCACCTTTCACCAAATAATTGCACTCTTCTCATTACAAATCATCAAAATGGATTGAGTTAATTTCATTAATACTCTACCTTTTAACTATCTCATTGCTCATTTAAAAAAACTCGTGAGAAAAAAGCACACATTAGAATGTGATATAATAGACAACTTTGACTTTTGATAGAATGTAGTGAGGCTGAGTAGTTACCAGAATCCCATTTGAGGATGATATTTAGCAGTTTTACTTAATTGGGTATACTATGAAGCTTCATCTCTCCATTAGTCAGCAAAAGAGTATGGAGCAAATATTTCAAGAAATTCAAAAGAATATTTATGGCATTCATGGTCCACATTCCTCCTGATCCACCCAGAAGTCTTATGTTTTTAATACACATCTAATGAAACCTTCTTATTATTCCTGTATCAGGTACCTGTATATTGGTATGTGCATGATTCGAAAGAAGTCAGACATTCCCCTCCCATGTCAGTAGTCCTTCCACCAATTTAATTGACAAAATAAGTTAACAAGCTATGAGTTAATCTCATGAGAGTGTAGTCAAAATGCAGTTGGATTGATTGATCGAATCATTTACCCTTCAATATTGAGTGCCTATCTGGAGCTTACACAATCTAAGTGAATAGAAAAAAGAAGCACTCTGGAAAAATTAAATAACAATTTACAGAGCAGGAAATATTTAGAAGAAAAGATACATATATAACATGAGTATGGTCTAGAAATATGGACACTGTAGTTATACGAAGTGAAAAAAAGGAGAATACTCCAAATTATACTAAGTCTGCAGAAATTTTGTGATAGATGCAGACCTTTCATGGAATCTTGATGTGTGGGTAGCATTTGAATGGGTCCTCAGTGGGGGAAAGATGTTCTTAATGGGCAAACACTGTGTATATGTGTGCAACTTGGAATAAACTGGGTATGGACCATGTGTCCAGGGTCAAGCGTTCACATTCTGGAGTAATGAAATATGTGGCTAATCATATAGACAAAAATTTGAAACCCTAGTCCAAGAACTGTATAAGATATAGACAGTGGAATAGAGGCATTTTAATTGTATAATGAAATATTAAAGTTCATTAAGCAGAGCTAATGATTCTTTTTATGGAATTGAGAGAAAGAACATTGGAATTCATTTTGAAAAGAATTAAACTTTAAATCAAGATGGTTTTTGAAACTTCCTTTAAAATATCACTCCTTATAGTCTCTATACTGATCAGAGTTCCTATTTATATGCTGTATATATAGTTTTATTGTGTTGTAAAAAGGAGTAACTATCTACTGAATACTTTCATACAGTAGGCCTTTGCTGTAGATATTTTTTGTTCCAGTGGTAACAGTTGGAAGGAAAGCCTCATGAAGCTGAAAGTTAGTCTGTCTTCTTCACTGTTCTCTTCTAGTCACTGGAACTATTCAAGAAATGTATGTTGGGTGAAGAGCTAATATTGGAGCTAATATGACCATCATTATTTTACAGACAAAAAGCTGTAAATTTTACACAGTTTAAATGCAGGCTTTCACACTTACCTTTTCTATTTTGGAGGTCAAATAAGTGATAAAGTTAAAATTAAGATGATGAATTCACAGCAACCTAGGCTTTCTGAAGATTGAGACACAGATAAAGGAACGATTCAGCCTAACTTGGCCCTCTTTGTGGGGGAGAAAAAAATATTTCCTCTTTCTTACTATATTCATTTTTTTCCCTAAGTATGGTGTCCAGAAAAAGTATGACTCAGGAAAAAGCACAAAAGAGAATTCATGTGTTTGGAGACTGTCAACGTGCTCGTATCCCAGACTCTGCTGGGGTCTAACCAGGCCCTGGATCAGGGACTGCATTTGTGAACAGCTGAATTCACGGACGGAAGGGAAGAATGAAAAGAACATCCATGTGCCACTTTCCTTTAGAGTAATAGTAGTGCTGCAATTCAGAGTTCAGATAAAAAGCCACCATGTGTTTTACGTTAGCCATCAGAAGTGTGATTTCAGAGCTGCCAATAGCTATTCTTTTCCTTTTTAATTTTTACAATAGCCAAAAAATAAATCAGAATTTCTTGGTTTTGTGATTGGCTTATATTTTCTACAGTTAAACTTGCACATAATACAGAAAATTAAAAGACAAATTTAGCAGTCAAATATGATTTATAAAGAATATTGAATAATTCAATTATTTCTTTAAAAGGATATTGTGAGAGAGAAGCAGAGAAAGAGGCAGAAAGAGACTGAAGATGTAAAGGTGGCAATAGAATGAGCATCAGGAGTAATGAAAATGCAAATCCTTCTTGCTGACCCTCCACTGATGTGGGGAGGTCTTCAGTGGCTTGGCTGGCCTCTGAGTCTGTTTGATGTGGTTCTTTCAGTCCTCTGAGTATTTGCATAGCCAAATCCACTACGCTGTTTTTCCAAACCATCTTTTTTTAAAAGATCTGTTTCAACTAGCAGTTTGGGATCACTATCACCTCAACTGAAACTCATCACCAATTGTATTAGCAATATTGTAATAAAAGTACAAAAATAAATCACTGTATTTAGCAAAATATTTGAGTTATTGTTTAGTGGAGAAATTATTTCTATATTAATCAAAACATAAGTTTATATCCACAAATGGAATGGAAAGAGTTTAAGATTTAATGCAATTAATCTTATGTAATCCTACACTTTCTTGTAGTGCTTTTCAACATTTTAACTTATTGTGTAATTTTTACCCTTTCTGCTCTATACTTACCTGAGGTATGGGACCTGACATTTTCCTCACCATAATGATGTGCTTCTATGTAACGCCTGGCAAATCATAGGTACTCAAAAATTATGTATTGTTTGAATAAATGAAAGACTATTAAGTACATACTATGTTTTAACACTCTACTGAGAACCCATACAAAATAATAGTAACAACACAGCAGGCTCACATTAAAATGCTCAGATGAGCACTAACAATGTATTTGAGAAGTAGCATAGTATTTTTAGTGGTTTATGTGTCCCTTTAGTTAAGAAAACTTCAGAATTATTCTTAGTTTGTGAATACACCACATTACCCATAAAACCATCTCTGTTGTCTCTGTCAAAGAGAGATCTGAGGTGGTTGGTTGTTTTCCTTATTTGAGAGTTTCCAGATAAGCAATTCAATTTTCCTTCAGATATTGAGGAAATGTAACCATAACTGTATGATTCTTGAAGTTGGAGATTTCGAGTTTTCTAAGCAGCCATTATGATGTCAGCTCTTCCATTTATACATAGAAGACCTGATAAAATAACAATCAGCATTGTGAGGACAGTTTATAGCACTTGGAGATTCTGAGCCACATAACTGAAGTACTTTCTTACATTGACATCTCTAGACACTTACATGACCTGTATTTTTTTGTGAAACAAATACTCTGATAACTGAGGTGAGGGAACCACATATTTTAACAGAGACTGGGGAACAGGCAAGGGTTGTAGCTAAATATTTCCTTTAGTAACCCATAGTCCCTTTCCCTGATCTTGCTACATCAAAAATAAACTCAGAATGAGAGAAGCAACAGTGAGTAAGACAACTGAGAATGCCTGTAGATTCTAGAGAAAAGAGTAAACAAGGAAACATCCAAAAAGGAAGAGAAGTTGATACAAGAAGAACTCTTAACACATAACTTTTGTCTGTTTTCATGTCCTACTTAAATATTCCCATTCCTTATTCCTTAATTAAATCATTCCCTTGAACTTGTCCCACATTAGCAATTTTTCTCCTCAATGAGGACAAAGGAATACAACTAGAACTCCTACCAGAGCTTGGTGCCTAACAACAAAGGCGGTGTCTTCCAACTACAGTACACCACTCTCAAAATACATACTGGCCATTTCCTCCTCAAACTCATTTACTCATTTGGCAGATAAATACCAGTTGCCTACTGTGTGACAGTCCCTGTTCCAGTGCTGAGGACACAGTGATAATCTAAACAAAACACCTGTGCTCATAGAGTACAGTGTGATCTTTGGCAGCAAGAACTGTGTGCCAACAAAGTACTTTATGGAGAGTCACTTCATCTTTAGCTCTTTGAGATGGGTTATGACAATATTCCCACAGATGAGGAAACTGAGGAGTTAATAACTAAAGCAATTTGCAAGGTTTACAAACCTTGTTAATGTCAGTCAGGAACCAAGCCCAGTCAGTCTCCAGAGTGCTCATCTTAAACTCTCCATTCCTCCTCAAATAGTTGAGAATGAGTCAAAAACAAATCTTTTACTTTTCCTAAACTCTGGGCATCAGATACTTCATGTAGAAGTTCTGTAGCTCTACGAAGCGAACTCTTTCCTTCTTGAAATATCTGTGAATTTGTGACAAAAAGCCAACTTTCATCAAATATCCTTTTTATTAAGTCAATGTTCCCTGGCCAAGCAATTACAGAAGAAGGTAGGAATCCTCTACCCCAAATGAACACAAGGGAATGTACTTTAAGGACACTATGGTTCAGCATGTGGTTCAGGAAGCTCAAGCAGAAGGATCACAAGTTTAAAACCAGTCTCAGCAGTTTAGTGAGGCCTTAAGTGACTTAACAAGACTCTGTCTCAAAATAAAAAAAAAATAAAAAGGGCTGAGGTTGTGGGTCAGTGGTTAACCCCTCTGGAATCAATCCCTGGTAGAAAGAAAGAAAGAAAGAAAGAAAAATAGAAAGAAAGATGAAAGAAAGAAAGAAAGAAAGAAAGAAAGAAAGAAAGAAAGAAAGAAAGAAAGAGAGAGAGAGAGAGAGAGAGAAAGAAAGAAAGAAAGAAGGAAGGAAGGAAGGAGAGGGAGGGAGGGAGAGAGAAAGAAAGAGAAAGAAAGAGAGAAAGAGAGGGAGGGAGGGAGGAAAGAGGGAAGGAGGGAGAGAGGGAGGAAGAGGAAAGGAAAGGAAAGGAAAGAAGGAAGGAAAGAAAACATTATGATTACTTAATGGTCAGAGAAACATTTTCAGAACTACCCAACAACTATTTTAAATCTATAGTAGACAAGTGAAAAATGAAAATACATTTTATTTTCAACTTACACTGGCAATGTAATAACTGAATGATGGATGGAACATGAGTCATCAGTAGTAATCATCATCATCATCATGTTAATATTATTAATATGCTTCAGGTATACAAACATACATTTTGTATTAATGGAACAAACTTTGAAAATTTCTTTTAACATCTAAAATTAAGAATTTAACTGGGTTTAATAGAGCATTAATTTTGATGAAATATAATAAGCATCTTTTCTGCTTATTCTTTCTCTGCCATGCTCTCCGTCATTGGAGAAGCCACTATTTCCATCCCCACTGTCTCTTCCTCCAGCATCATTTTTCTAGCATTAGTACCCTGCCTCCAGGCATTTTCAAGATCCCATGATTCTCCCAATCCCTTTGGAGGTCTTTCTCTGAAGTTCAAGCTACTACCATTAAAATAGACTTCTTCTAGTGAATTTTCCCACATCCATCAGCAGGCAAACCATTATGTCCCTTCAAAGGATCATCAGTAACAGCACTTTAGTCCACTGGGAATAAAACTAAGGTGCTTAAAATGGTCCCCAACAATGTACCCAGCCATTAAAATAAAAATAGAGCGCACCAACCAAAGACAACTTGAATTCCCTAGTACTTAAATTTCAGGGAAGAATGAGGAAACACATCACAGAAAATAACATTTCCTTTAAGAATTATTTATATATCACAAATTGTCTCTTGAAAGGTGCATGTGTTTTCTTTATTTTTTCTAAATAGCTCCAAGTTTCTACTCCATGCATAACAGTCATCAGGAAGGAAAAAAATAATAAAGCAAAACCAACAGTATTCAAACTGGCCTTTGTGTGTATAGCCTTAGTCCAGTTTATAGACTGGGACCCAAGGGACATTATCTCAGATGCCTCTAGAATGAAATGGAATTAGCAATTACACAGATCTTCTCCACTAGAATTGCATTAAAAATAATTTAGCATACTTGTTACGTATACTTTAATCATATTATCCCATAAGTAACCAGCCACTGATCTCAGAGGTCAGTGTATAATTACAACGAATGTACTAGAGGGAATACAGTCCAATACTTTGGAATGTAATGTTGCAGCTACAATTCTTCCTTCCTTTCCTTCTTTCCTGTGCGATCCATTTGAAAAAGTTAGCATCTTGCCCCTTTGAAGAAATTGTGAAAGAGAAATCTTAGAGACACTATAAAACTGGTGCACTGCTCAAATTATAGCAATAACTTGCTGTCTTCATACAGGAAAATGACATTATAATTAAAATATCTCCATTGTTATTATTTTTAAGTCTAGCATGCATTTCCAGCATAGCTGCTCAGAAGTAGCTGTACTATGGAATGAAGAGTCTTAATTATCCTTGTTATATATATTTAACTCATGACCTTTGCCAGAGATGCAGAAACAAATGTATAATTTCTCAACAGTCTTTGTTGTGTGTTTCCATAGAAAACTGCAAGTCATCTGTGCAAAATTTCTTTCTATTTCTTAAGCATTAAATGGGCAAATATCTTTGCTATCACCTATCCAGGAATCTATTATGAAATTTAGGTTTCTTGCAATAAGCAAGAAAATGATATTATCACCCTGTATTGTTCTGTGGTGCTCAAATACTTCATCTTTCATAGCCCTTTATGGTGTATAAGAGGGCTTATTATTGTACGTAGAGCCAAGACATGATGTGGTACAAAGAAGAGCTTAATTTAGAGTCTGACTCTCTATGGCTCTTCACCCATATGCCCAGAAAACCCAGGAGCACAGAATCTACTAAATAGAAAAAGGATGATGGTAAATAAATAAAGTCTGATGCCACTACTTTCTCTGTAAATCTTCTCTGAGTTCCAAATGAAAAACTGCCAAGTGCTCTGCATTCAAACTTGCAACAAAAATTCACTAGAACAACCAACAGAGATTGGAAACACCGTATGACTCAGCAGTTCCACGCCTTGGTTTTTATCCAAAAGAACTAAAAGAAGCATACTATCGTCATACACAAATGCCATCTTTTATATTAGTGTCCACACATCCAATAGCCAAGTTATGAAGCTAGGTGCTCTTCAACAGACAATGAATAAAGAAATGTGGTATATATACACAATGGAGTCTTATTCAGCCATAAAAGAGTGAAATTATGTCATTTGCAGGAAAATGAATGGCACTAGACAACATCATACTTAGTGAAATAAGCCAGACTCACAAATATTTTCTCTCAAGTGCAGAAATAAGGAATTAAAAAATGTGTGCTGTGGAGGGATCCTGTGAAAATAGAAGGGGAAACTGGAATAGAGGAAAGGATTCAAGGTGGTGGGAGGTGGGATGAGAAATGGAGCAACTGCAGAATGAAATTGGCCAAATAATGCTGTGTGCATGTATAATATATCACATTGAATTCCACTTTCATGTATAACTATAATGCTTCAATTTAAAAACATAAATGGAAGGAAGTCCAATAGAGTAGAGGAAAGGGATCTGGGGCAGGAATGCGGGGGATGAGGACGCACTGGGGATTGAAATGGAGCAAATTGTGTTATATTCATCTATGTATGTCAAAATGAACCCCACTGTTATGTACAACTATAATGCATTAATAAAAACCTTAAAAAAGGAAAAAGGAAAAACACAGAAGCAGTGATATGCCTCTGATAACTTAGTAAGAAGGAAATAGGAAAACAACCTACCATTTCCTTTCTGAGTTCTATGGATAAGAATCCTAGGCATTCACACTTGGGTAATCTGATAAACAACCACTTACCTAACATTTATAATCTCTACATGTTGATAATTCTACCCACACCTCCCTCATATTATACCCATAATTGTCATCCTTTTGTCCCCAAAGAGGTGCATTTTCCCAAGAAAACATTTCTCAAGTTTACATTTCTTCTGTACTTAAGGAACAAGTAGGTAACAGGTACATACCAGACTAGAGACATTACATAAAAATCAGACAGACAAAAATCTAGATGGTAAGATAGGATGTTGATTAAAACATCTTTTTAACTTTCATTTTTTTCCCAAAAACAACAGAAAATATTCCAGTCAATCAGAGAATTATATTCATATGTGGTTATTCCTTTGTCCCTATCTCCCGAACCCTGTATCTCAATGATAGAGAAGAGAAAGTATTAAACTAGCTTCCACTCAAATCAGGACCATATTTGAATTAGTTGTGTATGTGTGTTTCAGGTACATTTTACTTATGTGTAATGGATATTGCCATGTATTATAGTATAAAGAAATAGATTGTGTAGTATTCTAATTCATCTTTTAATCTGTGTGTTTGTTTGTTTTCCTTTTGAGTGCCAGGCACCTCATAGCTCTGTGAGATCTCTATTTTTGGCTGTTCATTTCAGTATGAGTCATCTCAATGGTTTTAGCTGCCAGGAATCATTGTTTGCCAAAATTTTCTATTATCACTACCCAAACATTATCAAAGACCTATCATTCCCACCTAGGAATCTTAACTTTTGCAAATGTAAGATACTAGGTAGCCATCATGACTTCATGACATGACCCCCATGTTTAGGTTTTATAAGTAAGCAAAACATTGTTTGATGACCTCATTCTTTAAATTTTCGCAGCATTTTTGTCAACCCTTTCCATGCCTCTAATTTTAGTGAATCTGTTTCCATGGCAAAATTTTTAATTTGTATAATTGATAAAATACTGACCTACTCATTTTTCAATTTTATCATAAATCAATCCTCCTCTACTAGATCTCCTTCAACTATAAATGTAATCAAGCTTCAACATCTTAGGAAAGTAAAATTTTATTTTCTACAAGTCACCATTATATATTTTGCCTGAATTGTTAGGATAGCCCAAAGTTTGGTCTCTGCTTCCAGACTTGCTGTATACACTCTAGTCTTAATATAATAACCACAATCATCTTTTAAATTATAATTCGTTTCTGAGCTCCTCCACTGCAGATCTTGAAGGTAATCTCCTCTGACTTTCTCAAATTCTCATTGTGAGTCCAGGATCCCTGTTTTGTGCCTTAAAATATATATACCCTTGTTATACTATGTTGCAATAATTTCACTTGTCTCTAGCATTCACTGGATTTCATGAACTCAACTTATGGTATATTACCTTTTTTGTCACAAGATGCCTAAAATTTACAGGTGATTGGTAGATGAATAATGAATGAATGGATAAATTCTGAAACTGTAAAGTTCACAATTTTCTGTTTTTACCACATACTGGGGGTTCTTTCTTCTGAGTGTTCTCCACTCTACATTTAGCATGTCTGCCTTTTTAAAAAATTTTTTGCATGTAATGCCGCCATAGCAATTGACAATCAATCTCAAAATAGACAAATGGTTGCCCAAGAGGAACAAAGCTTGGGCTTAAAAGAGACCTAGATCGAATCCTTCAGGATTTCCTCCAAATGTAAAGTCAAGTCATTTACTTTCTTAGATGTTGTATCCAGAAAGAGTTATGGACTTTTCATAAGACTCAAAAGAATATTTGAGAAAGTATTTTGCAAAATGTCAATTTCTATACCACCAATAATATATGTTAGAGTTAGTGACAGCAGACATCATTCTAACAGCATCAACTATTTTAACCTACAGAATCCTCATAATAACTTTATAAGGTGATTTCTATTTGTATCCCATTTTACAGATGAATCAATAAAGGCACAGAGATACTGAATAAGACTCACCAGAAAATGTACCAGATAAGTGACAGCCTCCAGGATCAATTCCAGGCAATCAGGCTCTATTTTTGAGTTCTCAGCTTCTCTGTGCTTTACAACAAAATAAGATGGTGGTCTGCTTCTCTACCAGAGTCCACTGAAAGGTAAAGGGCTTTTCCCTGGATCTTGTGGTAGTCTTTCTCACTAAAAGCTCTGCCATGCTTTTTTGAGCTTTTATGTAATTTTGGAGAATGGTATGAAAATAATGTAAAAATAAAGGAAAGAAAAAGAAAAGAGAAAGGAAAACAATGAAACAGAAAACCCAAAGTAAACAAGCAAACAAATAAAAGTTCAAGAGAAATAAAAAATGTACACAAGGGTCCTGACTTGACAATTACCTACCTCACATTCTACTATGCATACAATCCTGGGGAAATATTTTGAGGCAGGTTAAGACAGACTGAGGACCGTAAACCTATAATCTCCTTTTTTCACAGTTCCATATTCTCTCTCCTTTTCCCCCACATCAAATGCAGCTCTTCCCCTTTATAGTTCACAGAGACATTGGAGCCAAAGGTGAAGGGTGGGGCTGGAGCCGGCAGACAGCTGCCAACAGGGCCAGGACGGCTGGCAGCCAAAAACACCAGCAAGCCCTGGGTGCAGCCCACTGAACTGTGGGCGCCGTCTTACAGGCATGGCAAGAAAGAACAAACCAGACAGCAGCTCCTCAAAGAGAGGAACAGAATCATCTCAAAACTTGGAAACAGTAGTGTGCAGTGCTTGTCTGATACCCTGGTGATAAATTCAGAGCAACACTGAGCTCACCGGTTTTACAGACACAGGAACAGAACACTTGTACAAAGGTAAGCACAAGGAGACCTCTAGTCAGGCAACTTAGACATGGGTGAAAAATCTGCTTTCATCCAATGTTTGTCTTGAGTGGAAGGGAGATGATCAAAAATTCGTTTTATTTCCAATTTTTAATACCTCATTAACAATGAAAAGCCATCAAGACACCAGAAAAGAATTTTCTATAATCTTTTGGATTAATATGGTGATTTTTTTGCAGTAGGTTCAATATGGCAAACTAAAGAAAAATAAATGTAATATGTTTTAGCAAATGCAACACAATGCTTAGCAATTCAAATCAAGAAATTAAAAGTAGTCATAAGGGAAAGAGGTGAAGAGAATGATAAAAGGCCCAAAGTGATATGCTGCGGTTTTTACTAGCTACCTTTATTCGAACTTTAAGAGTAGCGGCTAAGGTCTCATGGTCATTTTCAAGGAGTGCATCAAGAAACCCGATTAAACCTGCTCACTGCATTTATTGCATCTGCTCCATGGTGTGAGGGTAAATACAGTTCTTAAAATCCTGTGAAGAAAAATGAGAATAAGAAAGGAAGAAGAATTCAAGTTTGAATCAGAACAATTTTAAAAATATATTTTTACTGTCTTACTTATAATTTCTCAGTACAAAAATATGACAAAGTTAAGTATATTAAAATACAAGTTGTTATAGTTTCTCAATAGAAAATATAGTAACAAGTATTTTGATAAATATTTAAGATATGTTAATTTTAAATATATCTTTGTCTTAAAATTTGAGGGAAAGTAATTGACTGGCAAGAATGTATTTCATTCCTTAAGTTTAAAATATTTGGAAAAAATTTTAGAAAGGACAGGGATTGTTCAATGTTTTTCCTTCTTTCAAATAATCTTTAAAATATATTCTCTCCTCTATGCTTTACTTCTAGGCTATGTATGTACTTAATGCAAAATAATTCTTCTAAATTAATCTTAGTTTTTCACAGTTTGCATGAGAAGCAGCTATAGTTTCCTCTCTAATATTGTATGGCAAAAGGTTTGATTACAATCATAAAATCATAGGATCAGAAACCCTTAAGGAGACTGTTAAAATGACATTGAAAAAAGCAACAGTAAGATAAAATAGTGAAAAAGAGCTTGAGCTAGTGAACAAAATCTTAAGTGCAAGAGGATAAGGAAAACAGATTTCAAGAAAAGTAGACATTAATTATGCCAATATTATGGTATCCTATATAAAAATAAAGTGTATTATTATGATGAACCTTTTCTACATCCAGGATCCAAATCAACATCGACAACTGAACATGATCGGTATCAGTTTGAGTTTTGTCACAGTTAACAAGCCAAATTGATGCAGATCAAAACGCTTTTTTCATGTCGGAAATAGAGCTTGGTTGTCAAAAAAGCATGGTGATGAGTGACCATGGGGAGACATCCCAGCAATAATCAATCGTCAATCAGTCATGGAAAGTGCTTATTCTGCTCTTATAGGCGCCTCTTCATTACTTGCCGTGCACCGATCTCAGGAGAGTGAAGATAAAGGTTCCTTTCAATGAATAAAGCAATAGTTTGTACACAGGGAGAAATGAAGAGAAAAGCAACCTGAATTGGTTTTAGAAACCACTTTTGTTTGCTGATTTTTAGGAGTTTTATTTTTCATTTAAAAAAAGTTTTTTCTTTAAATGGCATTAGAAATATCAAAGTGGAACTGAAATTTGCCTTCCTCTAAACTGGCAATTCAACACTTCTTACATAAATGTCATAAGTCAGGTATCTAAATGGAACTGATTAATTGAAGTGAATATGTTGCTTTAAATATGAATATAAGAATTTTTCTCTTTCTATTTGGGTATATATGGTGAATGGAGAGGTGGTACATGGGTGCAATATCTTAAGAATACTAAAAGGTTAATCATAATATTAGGTAAATGTTACATAGTTAAATTAATTGTGTATGTTCATAAATGTGAATGCAAAGACAGGATATTCAAGTGGCTTGTATTTGCAGATGCTTTTTTTTTGGATATTATAATTCTATCCTCTTGGGAATTTATGCATAATAACATTGAATCCGACCAGAAGGCTAAAAAAAAAAGTCATTCTATTCTGCCTGTTTACTTTTGAAGCACATGCATTCTCTTTTCCTTGAGTTAGCCCACAACCAATTTGGCACTTATCCTGCACTACGAAGCAGAACTAAATACTTCTGGTAGGCAAGCTGGTAAGGGAAACGATTTTGAATGTATTTTAATAGTGGAAAACAGGTTTGCCAAAATAGTTTGACTTTATGAAAGGGGAGAACAGCTGTATTTGGTTTATAATAAATCTTTCACAAATCAGTAAAAGCAAATAGACAGCACAACTGTAACCCATAAAAGTGGAAAATATTAAACAACAGGCAGTGAAGTTGTTAAACTTTCCCACAGACACCAGGTTTTGAAGAAAAAAAAAAAAAAGCATCTAGCAAATCCACACATGCAACTCACATGAAAAAGTGGACCAAATTACATCAGAAGAAGAGAAGGAATTATTGCTGATTAGAGGGGAAATCCTGTTAAGGTGACTTTTCTGGGCATCAGGATGAAGGTGTCCCTAGCAGTTTCCTTCTCCTATTACTGAATGTTAGTGCAGAATAATTACTTGCTTGCCAAAAATGACAGGACATTGACCCTGCAGACTTATTGAATTCTCATTGCTTGCCTCCAGGCCATGTCGGGGGTTATTCAATTTTGCCTGAGGAGGACAATCTATTATGAGAGATGAGTCAAGAAGGCATCCTCCTTGATTGCCCACCAAAACCATTATCGCAGCACAGAGAGGGCATCGGCAGGGAGTGGACAGACAAGACAACACTGATCTCGATTACCCAGGGACAAGATACAATTTACATTACTTGAAGCCACAGGACAGAGGGCAATCAGTCCTGGGAATAGGGCGGCAGCCCTAGAGTGAACAGGTATTAACAGCAGAGCAGCATCCAAGCTACTTGCTTATGCTAGGCATGACCTTTAGCCTTACAAGGTAGTAACTGATTGGTTTGATCTGTAATTATGTAAATAATTTTACATTGATGACAGAATGGTTCTTAAAAGCATCCAGAATTCTGAAGTACAAAAATCTTTGGGTTATATTTACTTTATCATATCTGTCATAGCTTTTTCTGTTCTAACACATTTTTGTAGCAATAAGTTATTTTTGACACAGGAACTTGTTGCAATCAAAATTGCCTACCAGCAGAGAAAACAGTCTCAATTCTACAACTGCACCTTTAAAAAAAAAATCTGTATAATGAATGAATTCATCCTTTAAGCAAAAGGCCCCAGTGTGCAATGTGCTGAAAGCAATGTTGTAAAATTTTGATTTGAGACTCTGCTCAATAAGCCAATTTTATGGGGCTAATGATAACATATAAGAAAATCAAGTAATGCTTCTCTTTAGACTTGATTGTTAGCTAAACATTACTGGATCCCAATATCCTGTTAAACTATTCCATTGAATTAGAAAATTGTACACTATTTTTATTTTAATGAATGAGAAATGCTTCGTTACATGTTTTAAAAACTGATATAATTGAGAAAAAGAAATGCCTACACTTTTCTCTGGATTATAAGGGTCAGGGACTCTAGTAGGAGTTTCTAAATATAATGATATGTTCAATTTAACATATTGGAATAATATTTTGCTCCCAAAACCTAGTAACGGGTGGATTTTTGTAATCTTGGGAGTTCCTGACAGCATGAGATACAATTCCAATAGAAACAATGGTTCACATTTTCTAGATAATTATATAAGAATCCATGGGAAACTGCTTCAAATATGAAAAATAGCGCATGTTATTTCAGAATTCTCCTGCTATGCTATTAGTATATCTGCAGAAGCTGAGAAGCAAATAACCTCTCATTCCCCCATGAACACTGATTAATTAGGGCATGAAACCAGAGTGATTTGTGAAAGAGCTTTGCAAAACAAAAGCTTTGTGTGATTTTATGCTTAGAGTTTATTCTAAATCAATCTAGCAACTAAAGAAAATTATATTAAACCACTGACTTAAAAATTAGAATGTGTTAGTAAAGGTTAAAAAAATAACTGTCAGTCTCTTTCAAGTTAAAATTTATTAAGTAATCAGAATGCCTTTTGTGGGCTCAGTCCCAACAACACACAGGTTGATAGGTGTTCATCCTGTACCTAAGACCCAATGTCACGTGGTTCCAGTAGCAAATGAAATTGATACAGAGCAAAGGAAAAAACCACCTACTGAGTTTGGTACACAGTAGGTACTAAAAAAATGTTGATTCAATGAGTACATAAAACATAAATTTCTGGCACAATTTTTTTATCAAATTAAAGATCACAGAAAATTAAAATGTGTAGTCATCTTTAAATGGACCTTTTTGGACCATTTATTTTACAGTTGAGGAAATGAGACTCCTTCTTTTAAGCTTCTAAAGGATGTATGCTAAGGGGTTTAGAGCAGATCCTGGAGTGAGACTCTGGACTAGAATCACACTGTGTGGCCTTGAACAATTTACTTTACCTCTCTATGTTTCTGTTTCCTTGCACATAAAATTGGGATAATAATGGTCCTTACCACACAGGGTTGTTGGAAGGATTAATTGGCAAAATGTGTTCATAAGAGACAATCATAAAATACCCAATACAAATTATGCTCTTGGTAAACAATATATATACATATACATATATATACATTGTATATATATTGTTAAAGGTAAAACCCAATTTAATTTAGTTGGGTGGTAGTAGGATTGGAATGAAAAAACCATGCTACTCTTACTAACATACCTCTTCTGTGAGCACTTTGATTATTAGCATCAATTTTATACATCCAGTTCAGAAAAGGTAAAAATAAATCCAAATCAGTTAAATGTACATAAATTCTGAAATCATCCATAATCCCAACACCAAAAATGAAGCAGAGTTAGTATCTTGGCATTTGCTTTACCAAGTAGATTGACTTGTTTATATGACACGTATAGTAAAGCCCTGCCAGAAGTTATCAATGGGATCTGAAATGTCCAATTTCATAAGATATGAATAGATTTTATTTTGAAATTAATCAAAGGACCAGGGGAAATACAGTTAGTTAGACCAGGGGAAATAAGGTAATTACTTGAACAGGAATTCAGAGGGCAATCAACTGTCAATCACAGAAGTTTTACCAAGGTGTTACTTTACATAAGTCCATTTTATACAAATTTATCTAAAATTATGCTACATTGGCTATTCACTTTTTGGAACAACAGATTATGAATATTATTCAATGTGAAAATTGTATCACACTAGTTTTAAATTCCATCTCTCGATTAAGACAAATCTGGGTTTAATGGTTAACTCTGCTATTTATTGGTTATGTGACCCTATACAAGTTACTAAATCACTATTTTTTTTTTTATCTGTTGGGAAAGGTGATGTTAATAACTATCCATCAGTTGCTACTACACATTAAATGGAATAATCCACTTTAGGCACGTAATACAAATACTTGGCACTTAATATGCTCTCCAAAAATATTAGTGTTTTTACCTCTTTTGCAATTTTAAGTGTCTCATTAATGGTTCATTCTGTGGCTAGAACATAATTCAGTCACCAAATCTTAGACTTTGGGGGTTTTCTGTTTTGCTTTAATTACTATCATAAAAAATGTTTCCTGATACATATATTTTTGCTATTAGATTCTTTTCTTAGAATCAGCTCTTAGAAGCCCAATGTCCTGGGTCCAACAGTATATTCATGAAAGAATGATTTGTCATACTTCAAATATGATATTGGCATTATATTAAGTATTATACCAGCATTATATAAGATTCCCATTTACACATTATCAATTTTATAAATTAAGGAGAAATTTATACAGTATAAATTACAAAGTCAGTATGGCTTGATGAATTTATATATCTATATATACATCTATCTGTTTATCTATCTGTATGTATCACCCAGATTAATATACAGAAAACTTCCAATACCCAAGAATGTTCCCTTTGCTCTTCTCACTTAGTGTCCTCCCAACTCAGAGATAACTTCCAT
Organism: Sciurus carolinensis; assembly: GCF_902686445.1. Classification (NCBI taxonomy): domain Eukaryota; kingdom Metazoa; phylum Chordata; class Mammalia; order Rodentia; family Sciuridae; genus Sciurus; species Sciurus carolinensis. The sequence continues at coordinate 45,386,535 of NC_062222.1, forward strand.
GCTGACTCCAAAACTATAAATTTCTTTTTTCCTGATCTTGAACTTAAAATAAATGGAATCATACAGTATATGCTCTTCAGTATTATTCTTTTCTTAACACAGTGTTTTGAGATTCATCCAGTTATGTATAAAAAATTTCCTGTTTCTTCTTTTCTATTGCTATTATTCTACTTTAGGAACATAGCTCAATTTGTTTACACATTTCCATACGTTTGAATACCTGGGATTTTCCAAGTTTGGAACTTTTATGAATGAAGTTGGCCACAGTCAATAATTTGGTGGAACACAGGCTATTAGGAATTCATTTATGAGTAGAATTGCTCTTTCATTAGAGTGGGGATATATTTAGCTTTGGCAAAGACAATCTGAAGCCAATTTATACTTTCATCACCAAAATCTGAAAAATTTAGCTGCTCTACATCTTCATCAATAGTTGATATCATCAGACCATTTTGTTGGGTATATATCTAATTTGCCTTTGATGAACCAAACACTCTAAAATATGCTTATTAGACATTTTGTTATGCTTTAGTGAATTACTTATTCTACTATGTTGTTTATTTTCAGTTGGGTTGCCTTGTTCTTATTGACTTGTTTTTTTATATTATATGGTCTTTATGTTATTTATAATCTTATATAGATATAAGGCTTTGGAGTTATATGATATATATTTTCCCCCAGTTTGTGGCATACCTGCTTATTTTTTAGTGTTGTCTTTCCATAGTAAGCTATTATTTCTATGAAAAGTATATAATTATATAGAGAGAATATGTGAAATAATTAAAAAGTATATTAAAATAGTATGAGTTCTTTTTAGTAAAGTCTCTGCATACAAGGTCAATACAGAAAACTCAATAGAATTTGTGTGTACTAACAATAAAAATTTCAAAGTGAAATAAAAGAAAGATAATACCAGTTATGAAAAATCTCAAAATATCAAATACTTAGAATTAAAAGTGAAGAAGGATATGGAAGCTTTCACACTAAAAACCTAGAAAAACTTATTTAATAAAGATGACCTAAATATAGGAAGAATTATACAATTTTCATGAATTGGGAGGTACATATGGTTAACATATTGATTTTCTCCAAAATTGATCTAGATTTATGGATTTTGATTCTATAAAATAATATATAAGTAAAGGACATAAATAATCACAAACACAGAAGGGAGATCAATAGAGTAAAGGAAATGGATCAAGAGGAGGCGTGGAGGAGGGAGGGAGAAAAAGTACAAGGGAAAGAAATCTATCAAATTATGCTAGGTCCATGAATGAATGTACCCCAATGAATCCCAATTAAATATATAAGCATAATGAACTAATTAAAACAATAATAATGGTAATAGAAGGCAGATCAGAAGATTGGAATGAACAGATCAGGGGTAGGGAAGAAGGCAGGGCAAAGGAAGGTAAAGGAGTATGAGATTGATGGAATTATGCTATGTGCCTGAATGAATGTGGCATAATGAATTTCACTGTTATGTATAATAATGGACCAATAAAATAAATTAAAAAACAAAAACAAATAAATAATTTAAAAGGAAATTTGTCTAAATAATAGTGAGTTGATTTTAAAATTTATTTGGAAACAAAAGACTTGAACTATAAAAGACTTGAACTATACAAGACAATATTTAAGAACAAGTGTAACATTTGAGAGTTACCATAAGTATAGTAATGATGGAAGAATTATATTGATACAAAGATAGATAAATAAACTAAGAAAGTAGAACAAAGAGCCAAAATATAGATGACACATGTGTATTCATTTGATTTATAACAAAGGCATCAAAACACAGCCAAATGAGATCGCTTTATTTTTGTTTCTTCTAAAGATCATTCTGAAGTAACAGGTTATTCATAATTTTTAAAAAAGTAAACCTCTGTCTCTCCCTCATACATACAAAATTTTACTGGCGATTAAAATTCATTTTTTGTATAAACACATTACTCCTAAATTAATTAATAAAACAATACCTTGATGATAGCTTCTATTTGAGAATTTGTTTAAATTTTCTATTAATATTTTTATTTTAGGATATTCCTCTTATAGTTAATAGATCTTTCCAGTTTTTTGAGGCAACAACTTCATAACTTCTTAAATTGTACGTATCTTTATATCTAGTTGTAGACTCTCTATTTTGTTTCTTTGATCCATACTTTTTTAGTTACAACAACTCTACAAGAAATAGTCTTTATTGTTCAAAAGGGACAGAGAGTTGCATCTGGAAATATTCATAAAATAAATAATAATGGCAACCTTTGTGTCTTCCTGACCACAACTTTCATTAAGTATTAGGAGGGACTGATTAGTAACACACAGGAAATAAAGAGAATCCAAAATCATGTTTTCTTTAGCATAATTTTATGGCAGGAATGGGTCAAAAGGGACATTGTTAGCATGGTAACAGGAGTTGACAAATAGAGAAAGTTTTCCTGTGTGCCTTCTATAGTCCCTATTCATCCAGGAAGATTAGTGTATACTATAAATAGTTTAAAGTATGTTATACAAACAAAATAAAACAAAGAATACCTTAAATTTGTGCTCTTTATACCCTATGGTAAGTCAAAGAACAATATTAAATAGGTCATAGTATGGATATACATAAACATATTTAAGACTCCAAATGAACCAAGAAACATTTTTAAACCAATACTGCTTGAGTCTTTTGTCATTGTTATCAAGGAAGGCAGAAGAAAATAAGAAAAAGGGAATTCAAAAGATAGAAATTAAAGATATTGCCATAGGAATCGTTAGAAATTTCACTGGTGATCTTTAAACACATGGTATAAGAAATAATTAACTTGATTCACATATTGAATGTCAGGAAAAGGGAAAAATCGGAAAGGGCTCGTTGTGATACTAACAAATACACATTAAATATTGGAAGGTAAACATACAGAATCTGTATCTCATTGTGTGATTTACAGATGGTAAACACACACAGATTCCATTGGGACTTTAAAATTTAAAGGTGATATATAGACAATAGATTGAGTAGTGAAATTTGGAAATGTTATTCTAAGTCCTTTGAAACCAACACTTCAGAGAAGAAAATTCCTGCTTCCCTCAAAATATTCCCTGGTACCAGCAACAACACAGAGAATGCTGAGATAAGAGGCACGTTTAGCCTGACAATCTAACCATATCTCCTCATTGTCCCATTTTTTTTATAAGTTATTGTTTTTCATAAAACAAGAGAACAGATGCTGCCCTATTTAAATCCCACTTTAAACTGCAAAATTAGGTTTGCTTTCCCTACAGGAGGGTAACACAAAGGTATTCCAAGTTCATTGTATTCAAAATGTCTATGAATTAGTGGGGAAAAATACCAGAGCAGCCCACTGATTCCATGTGCAATAATTTCTATTTTGTACATGCTTATTAGTTTTTAACTCAAACTTCATTTACATATTCAACATTCACTAATGGAATTCTCTGAAAGGCTTTAGGGATATCAAATGCCTTCATATTCAGACCCTACTCTGAAAGAATTCACCTTGTAGTGAATGTCAGTGACCAGTATAAACTAAATAACAACTAAGATAATTAATTGAATAGGCATAGGAGAAGAAATAATCAAAACCACTTAGAAAGAATAATTCCAAATGGTGTTGGAATGAAAAGAATCATGGTTCACATCCTTGCTGGGCTACTACATAGCTCTGTGACTTAGGTGGTACTCTCACTTTACTTCTCTGCAAAGTGTGTGCTTACTGATATTTACCCTACAGGATTACTGGGTGCAATACATAGAATATATAGAGTCCTTACCAAAATCCTCATTGCATGATACAAGTAAAAGTGACTTTTTCAACGGAGACAATAATCAATTATTATTCATTCAACTCTTACAACAACTTGACTTTTTGCTTATCTGACCCTGATAACCCCAAATTGCCTTTTAAACATCAAAATGAGTCATTCATACAGGGATAAGAATCCTATCTCCCATAAAATTATGCTAGTATAACAATGAGGGATGACAAAGAAGTAAATCTTTAATTTCAAGTTAAAGACTATTATTAGAATTATATATTTTTATAAATATTTCAGGAATGCATCATAGATATTGGACAGAAAACTGCCAATCATTGCAAAGAATCAGAGTTTTACATGAGAGTCCATGTTTAATGAAGAGTATATCCATGTCATTTGGAAAAGAAGAGGAGTTATCCAGATAGGAAATGTAAACCAAGGTTTACAGGCAAGGTCATGTATGTTAATTGAATAGTAAGAAGTTCCATGTGATTAGAACTTGAGAGTCATGTATGGCAGAGAGGAATATTAGGTTAGAGAGGTAATGGGAATGTTTATAGAGGGACTTGTCAACCTAAGAAGTAAAAATATAGTTTAGGTACACTTGAAATGATAAGATAGGATTACTTCATGCATAGGATTCTAAAAGGAAACTGTCTTGTATTTGGGAATACATAGAGGATATGAGTAGTGGATAGTTAGTCCTGAGAGGAAAGAAAAATGGAAGGATATTGGAGAAAAGAACATATTTGAGAGATTAATTGTTTAATGATGCAAAGGTGAAGATAATGGGTGATTTAATCCAGAAAAATCTTGAACTATTTGGAATCATTATTATGTATCCAAACACTTCTTGTGGTACCTGGTTTACCACAGACATTCAGTAAACTATAGCTTGAATATAGAAAAGAATTAAGAAACATGTTGATTGGGTTCATCTTTGGGACCAAAACCAGAAGCCATAATCTTATACTTTTGCTTTAAACTGAAATCCTTGATTGCATATCTAGGGTGCTCTCTACCACAATTAAAATAAGAAGATGCTTCAGATACACACTGCCATAACTATTTAGGAATAAATAAGACTCCTACTTGGGGAAAGCTAAAGAAAATTTAAATACTTCATTCTTGAGTTATGAGTTCAAAAATAATGTGTTCGTCCATGTTTAAAATATGTATTCTACTTCTTAAGGAAGAGGAATAATTCCTTTGTTCCAACACCTATATTCATTTTAAAATATTTCTCTGTATTCATAAAACAGCACAGAAGTTCATGAACTTAACGCTTTAGAAATTTTAAGTATCATTTCAGAAAAATTCATCCTCATTCTGCAATTTGTGTCAATTATTTAGCCTCCTCAGTTTCCATTCCCTTCATTTTTAGTTGAAGGTAATATCATTCTCTTTTCCTAAAGATTGACTTCATCAATGAATTAACATTAGAAAAAATTAATAGTATCTTGATTCAAAGTACTTTTGTTTCATTTGTCTCTCCTAATGTCTTATTTCCAGATAAAATTTGGTTTAATTAGTTTGATAAGTGTGGTATTAAACTTTAATGTCTTTAGTTTTTGTTTATTTAGTTCCATACACTATATTAAGGCTACAAAAGCATTATCTTATCTAGCAAAACAAAATTAGGAAAACAATATTATCTCATTATATAGGTAAGGAAAATGAGTTTGCAAGAGATTAATAATCTACTTACAGTTATATTATCATAAATAAAGACATTCGAATGCCATGATTAAAACAAACATATTAATATTTGATGTTTTTATACCAATGATAAATATTACTGTATCTGCTGCTTCTCACAATTTCTAGAAATTAAAGCTAAGCTAATAAATCAGTTCATTCCTTATAATCAGATATCATGTTAGTAGTACTCAATCACCTATTGTTTCTTCATTAAGTTCATCCATATACATGCCCCTGTAAGACTTATAAAATAAGTTCTATAAATTAAAATAAATCTTATTAGTGAAATAAGTATAATATATTTCTGGGTTTTAGTCTTTCCAAATCATAAAACCATCTCCATTATTACTAAAACCACCTCAATATTTTATTGCTCTGTACCTATTAGCTGATATGCTTGTTGATTATCATATGAATCAATAAACATAAATATTACTCATCTGATATTTTCAATTTATTGTAGCCTTCTATTCCAAAGAGTCTGAAAAAGCCCTTTGCTCAGAAATTTTTTTAATGAAAGGATTAAAATTCCCAACATTTATGTTTAAGCACGTTCCAACTGCTGACTATTTTCATCTTTTGTATCTCAAATCAAAAGACATTCCCTCTATTATCACTACTAAATGGTAAGGCATTTCTTCCCACTTTGAAGATCTAAACTACAGGGCTTCATCTTCAAGTTTAATTTCCTTTTAGTCTATAGAATATATTTTAAATATCAGTTTTGACATTCCAAATAAGAAAATGTTATCTTTCCATTTTTATTGTAATCATTAGGTCATATTCTCCATCATTTAGAAACATTTCCAGTTAATCTTTTTAATTTCCCATTTACTTTGTAGTTACTTATAGACAATTAAGTCCAGTATGTTAATATTACTTATCACTTATCTTATATCTTATCTTCGCTTGTTGAACTCCCTTTTCTCTCCATTGTGCATGTTGAGATTATTTGGGCTAAGCAAAAGATCCTCCCTTAATACCCAATTTAAAGCCAACTTAATGAGCCCTGCCAGTTCTGAACACAACAGGGACTTTGGTATCCCATCTGGTTAAGTGGAGACTACAATAACTTCCATGATGAGGACATCTGTTTAGAAAAATCAGAGTTCCATAAAGCCAAAACTCTCTTTCCTGTACCACTAATACACCCGTCATTTGTGCCCTTTTTTATTCTCCTCCTTTGTGACAGCATGTTCTTCAGGACTATTTCCTTTCTCTAGTCCTGGAGAAAGTAAACTCCTTGGTAGGTGTAAAATAAAGCATTACAGGTCTAAATCATGTCACATCAAGTCCAGTTTTGTTCTTTTTGTGTATATTTTCATCAAATGCATTTAGCAGGTGATAAAAGTATGGACTTGGTAATGGGAATGGAAATAATAATCAACAATTTATCTGTTGTTCATGATAATTGAAAGGCACTTAGTTTGGCTCTGTGAATGCACTGTTTCCTTTAATCCTTACATCAATGCTATGAGGAAGGAGAATGAGCATTGACCGCCTCTCCAACTTCCATTCCATTCCTCATTAATTGTGAAGCGAATAAGAACAGGTAGACACTGAAAAATTCGTAATAGCAAAACTCCCTGCCCTCATGGTGTTTGCATATCCCCATTCTCCTGAAGCCTGCCCTACCTGTGAACTCAGGTTTTTGAGTCAAGGAATTTCCTCATGTTATCCCACTGTCTAATCCTGGACCACAGTAGTATATTTGTTACCATTGATGGAACTGCATCAACATTATCACCCAAAATCCATAGTGTTAGGTTTTCTGTGGATTCTGAACAATGTGTAATGTCATGTATCCATCATCATAGCATACAGAATACTTTTACTGCCCTAAAATTTGCTTTTGAACCTCCTATTCTTCCCTTCTCCACCTAACCAGTAAAAATCAGTAGTCCTATTACTGTCTCTTGATTTGCTTCGTCCAGAATGTCATACAGTTGGAATTATGTATTATGTAGCCCTTTCAGATTGATTTCTGTCACTTATAATTATGCCTGTAAGTTTCCTCCATGTTTTTCCATGACGTCACTGCTATAAGGGAATCAACTATCAAGTCATGGAAAAACATATCCATGTGTACCACAGCTTCTTATTGATTCACCTACTGAAGTACATCATGCTTGCTTCCAATTTTTCAGTAAAGTACTACAAGCATCTGTGTGCAAGGTTTCATGCTGACTTAAGTTTTCAGTTTTGGGGGGTAAATACCAAGGGGCATGATTACTACATCACAGGATAAGAGTATGTTTAGTTTTGTAAAAGAGACGCTGAACTGTGTTCCAAAGTACATTTTGCATTTCTATCAACAATGAATGAGAGTTCCTGTTCCTCCACATTTCTATCAGCACTTGATGTTGTATGTTGGATTTATATTGGATTTTGGCCATTCTGATGCATAATGACATCTCATTTTTTAATTTCATTTGCACTTACCTAATGACACATGATACTGAATAAATTTTCACATGCTTTTTCTTTTCCATTTTATGTCTTTTTTGATCAGATGTCTGTTGTCTTTTGCCTTCTCTTTTATTGGATCGGTTGTGTTGCTCAGTTTTAAGAATTCATACATTTTCAATAAGTTCTTTATCAGATGTGCCTTTTGAAAATATTTTTCCCAGTCTGTGACCCATCTTTTCATTTTCATCTTCATTTCCATTTTGACCATATCTTTCACAGAACAGAAAGTTTTAATTTTAGTGACGTCCAGTTTACCAAGTCTTTCTTATTGATCTTGTCTGTGGTGTTGTAACTAAAAAGTGATTACCAAACAGAAAGTCATCTACATTTGTTTCCAATGTTCTCTTTTATGAGTTGTATAGTGTTCAACTCGGAGGCGGGGGGTTTCTTCTTTTTTTGATTGTTTACATCGCTTCTTGACTATTTCAAAAGTACCAAAACTTCAGAAAATTAAAGAATATATTCTGAATCTTCCCATTGCCCTCATTTTTTAACCAACAAATGATCTTGAAATCCACTCAGTTATACCAAAAAACGAGGACTATTTTCTGACAGTTTGCTGTCCAGCTGTCTAAACATAATTCCTGAATACAGTTCATCAATTTTATTTTCTTAAAACAACTGGAACAAACAATTGTAGCAGCAAATAAACTCATATCATCTTTTTGCTTACAATTGTACAATAATTTCCCATTGTTCATAGCTAGTCACACTCATTGGGGTCTATGAAGATTTGCATGATCTGGACTTCCATTCCTATTGAGTCTTATCTTGCACATTCTCATCTCTTTCCTTTTTTGCTCCAGGCACATTAACTTCTGCTCACTGTTGTACATATGCTCCATATGTTCTGTTATAGTACTTTTTTAAAGCTGTCCTCTTACACAGTGTCATACTAATTTTTTCCTTTCTTCCTTCATTACTTCCTATTTAATCTTCATACCTCACATGTCACTTTTTGAAGAGAAACCTTCCTTGACTTATCTGAAAATATCAGTTTGCCAAATATGGCATAGTTGTTTCTGTACTTGAACCCATTGTAATTTTACATTTGTTCAAGCGAGTGTTTGTTTATTAATGATTGTGTCTTCCACTGGGTTGTAAACTACTTAACAGGACATAGACTTACTGATAGTGACTCATGGTTTAGTTCCAAGGCCCCAAATTGTTCCTAGAACAGAAATTCCATTAAAAATAATGATCAAATGAATCTTCAGCCCCCAGTTTGGCCTGAACAAATGGTTGTTTTCATTGAACTGTCACTATCTCCCAATTCTTAACACATTCTTCCTTTTCTGGTATTTTTTGCTATAATATACCAAAAGCAATTTTTAAGGTAGAACAACTTAAAGAAAATAAATGTACTTAAATATATTCTTTTTATATAGACTTTCAATATATATCTTGATTTTAGGAATTCAAACTTTCAGAATCTCTTACCCATATATTCTCACATATGAAATAAGTGATACTTTTGATGTATAGATGGTTCCTCACAGGTGATTTTCCTAAGGTTGCACAACTCAATTGTCATAGCTAATGGTCAAGAATACTAGCTTCCTGACATTCAATTTGATTCTTTTCCTCCTTATAAGTAACTCTGAATCATCCCATTAAAAGAGAAAATAAATTGTGTCAGAATTGCAGATAAATTCCTCAAAAGTAATTTGTAGGTCAATTTATCTTCTACTATCCTGCTCTTGCCTTCTTACAGGGAACCTGAAGACACTACTGTCTGCTATATCTAGCTCAATCATACGCATGCCTAAGAAAATGTGGCCTCATGAGATGTTCACTCTTCATGTCCGTTCTATCCTTTCCAATTTTAGATGTGCTGTGGATTTCTCTCTACCTTTTAAGTGCAGAAGAATAGAAATTATTGTCTTAATGTATAACTTCTGAAAGATTATTGATGCCTTGTTTATACCAAACTTCATTTATCTGATTTGCAAAACTAAAGATGTCCAAGAAAAAGTACAAATTCATTGTTCATATCTCACGAGCACAGATATTTTTAGTTAAGTTTTTAATAAAAAATATCTTCCTAAAATATATTATATCCTTTATGGTTTTAAGCTATATTCTTCAAAGTGAAATGAAACTTTGGTAAATGTTACCATTATGAAAATCACAACAGTCCATATAATTTCCATGGCACTTTGCAGTTTTTGATGCTCTTGTTAGTATTTCAGTTGCACTGCATTATAGCTCAGTGGTGCTCTAAGATGACATTAATATGTACAGGATATAGACTGAGATCATTGTAGACTTTGAAACTATTATGCAATTTCTATTCATAAACCAACCATCTCAAATAATATTGGAAGCAGTGACCCATATAGAACTTCCAGACTTGTGGTCATCTCTTTATCTCTTGTTTCTTCTCTCAATGATTGCTCTTATTTTTTTCTGTTCCTATTTTTTATTTCCCACTACTTTTGTCATAATTGTTCAACATCTGTTTTCTGCCTTTTAGTTGCTGGAAAACAAAACTAAAGTTTTCATGGGAAACTAAATTATCAAATATTGTGCATTTTTATTAAAATAGTAATTTCTGTAATGAAACTCTAATTAGAAGCAAATTTTAGGCATTTGGACAATTCAGCTCCCAATGTTATCAGTCAAATGAGATATTACGGCACAAATGAGATTCGTACAAGAAACTTTTTTATTGGGCAGTGTTTCACAAATGTTTTAATTCTTTGCCCTTTGACAGTATAAAAATTCTATATTAAAGTTTTTCTTCAACTGATTAAAAGCATATATATTCATTGTCTCTATCCCCCTTCTTCAACTCTAGTTTTTTGAAAACCTTTGATCATCTATGAACAAGTCTCTCAGCATCTTCCATGGAATTTCCAGGCTGCATGTGTTTAAATAGTGGGATATTGGGTAACCTTCAAAAACAACAGCATTTCAAAGGATGGAATGGAGGTAGATAAATATTTATCAAAATAAGATTAAGACCTGAAGAAGAAAATAGCTTTTATGTTTATCAAATGATTTCACCAGAATATAGGTTTCAAAAATGAAGAATTTTATCATTTGTTTCTCATAATTGATACATAATGAAATTCACCTTTTACATATGCAATTTAATGCATTTTACTATATTTTCAGAGCACAATTATGACCAAAGTGCAATTTTAGAACACATTCAAGTTGCATTTTAAATACTTTATTAAGTAATTTAAGGTAAAATGAAAATTTAAGGGAAAAATCCCATGTGACATTAATTTATTCCTAAATATACAAAACAGTTCTAAAATATAGATATAGGTTAAGTTAATATCAAATTTTCTGATGTTTGAGAAAATCACTAAGATGAGTACTTTGAATCCAAAGTATTTCAGTATCAACCATGAAAGACAGTATACTATTATCAAAATTGTCACATGACTATTCTTTTGCATAATTTAGATATCACAAATAGACTCTAAATTTGATTTTCTTTAGATTTTAACTCTGTGGGTAAAAGCCAAGAAAAGTCACATGACACTTAATTCTCAAGACTCCAGTAAGAATATTTACATGACCAAGCTACTAGGAGATGAAAGAAAAATGGGGGATACAAGTTTGTATATTCAAATCTAAAGTGAGCAGGCTGATTTTAAAATTCAGAATTATCAGAATCAAGGGATAGTCTTCCTAAAGCTACAAGACCAAAGTCAGTTGCAGGATTAGTTTATCTCATTTAAGCTTGCTCTTCCCTAGATCCAGCGATATTCTCACTTGCCAAAATAGAGACAATCCCCAAAAAGTGAATACTCATGAAACTCCAATTATATGAAACTCATTTTTATCCAAATCCCTATTATAAGATCAATAACAAGAATATGGATGCCTTTTTCAGGCCTGTACACATTTGTATCCACTTATGCTGTATAAATGCCCTAACTCATTTGGTTCTCAAGTTTGTCATGTGGAGAGCTTTAGGCTACTGGGGTCTGAATTTCACCCCTAGATATTCTTATTTCATGGGCATGAAGATTTTAAATAGCGCTCCTCATGCCAAAGTTTGAATCCACCTTCAGCCATGTGAGGACAGGGCATTCCTCCCATTCAGAGGATACCGCAACAAGGTGCGGTCTTAGAAACAGAAAGCAACCCTTGCTAGACAAGCAAACCTGCTGCCACCTTGAACCTGGACTCCACTGCCTCTAGAACTGTGAGAAAGTACATAGACTCTGTTCTTTATAAGTTAAAAAGTTTCAGGTATTGTGTTAGTAACAACACAAACAGGCCACGATACCTGGTGATTCCAATAAGCAGCAAAGTCTGAGAACCAAGAAAAAGAAAACAAGAACATGCTTTATTATTTGTCCTAAGAACTAATTCCACTGTGAAAGCAACCGTGAATACATGGAGGAATGTATATTCTTAGTCTGAAAATGAGATACAAGAGCTTCCTGAAGCAACAACAGTCTTTACCAACCTATGTCACTGCCAGAGGGACTGATACACTTCCCATTTCAAAATGTTTTCTCCTTGACCTTTCTCTGTCTGCCAGATGCTTCATTATTTCTTATTATGAGTTTTACAGAATCAGATGACTGTTATTTACATTGGCCTCCATCACTTCCTGGTTAGGGGCAAATTAAAATCCCTATACTACCTTTAGCAGAATTTCTCTGTTGGCACCAGCTATATTCACAAGACCTTTTAAAGGTAAACAAGAAAACCCTTCTTAATATCTATTTTGGAAGATGAGATTTGTGGCAGATCATATTCATGCTATTATTTAAAATAAATGCAGAAGAGGGAAAAGTAAAAAAATTGGAATATTAAGATTTAATTATGGTATTAAAATACAAATTTGAGTTTTGGATACATTTTGACCTATTGAACAAATTTATTTGAAAAGATTATTTTAAAATACTTGTAAGGTATTGAAGTTTTTCTGGAGCATCTTTTTTTTTTTTTTTCTTGCCAGGAGAATTCTCTGAGGCAAATCAAGTAAAATATTTTGCTGGAGGGGATACTTTACTTTCAAGAAGCATTCCTTTGCATCATGAACTATATCAAGGAGAGGAAAAAAAATCAAAGACAATGCTAAAATTTGTGGCAAGCAAAAAAGAACTATTAATATGATAAATATCTTGAACTGTCCTATAGATTAAATCATGATTTTAAAATTTTTGTTAATTATTTAGCTATTAAAACATGTGCCCATGTAGTTTACACTTCTTCCATTTAAATATCCCTTGCTTTTCCCTTTGATAGCATGTCAAGGGAAGAGAATGCCCTTTACTTCTTATCTCAGACATCTGCTGCTGAGCAAACTTCTGTTAATTATCCTGACATATCTAACCTGTAAGGTTTTCTTTTTCAGTTTCTTTTTTTTTTTTTTTTTTAAAGATGAACTGGAGACTAAGAGGAATAAAGAAAAAAGAATGACATTAAATCATTTCATAATTGAATAGTATACCTAAGTCATTTCCCATTATTAACTTGATTCATTTTTATACATTAGTAGCCCTTTCAATAATTTAAGGTCTAAATATTCAGAACATGCTTTACAAGCAATTGTGACATGAGGAAGATATATCAAATATGAATGTTCTTTATGAATTTGAGGCTTTCAATGTAATACTGAGAGAGAGAGAGAGAGAGAGAGAGAGAGAGAGAGCGTGTGTGTGTGTGTATAAACATGCATGTGGTTGGATTTTTTGTTGTTGTTGTTGTAGTTAGAATTTCATAACCTTAATAGTGTCTTGAATCATTATTGTTAGGAAGATTCTTGCCTGAAGGAAAAAAAGAATATTTATTCCTACGAGATTTTCTAAGATATTGTGTGGATTGTAGATGGCATAGTTTTACATTTATTGAAATTGTCTTTCCCCTTGGGTCTTAAGAAAATGTGCCTAAAGCTATTATCGCGTCTATCGACTCTGTGGGATTTCATGGATGTGGCTCTTTGTCCCTAGCGGTTCAAAAATGACCTTTATGAGCCAAAGTTCAAGCTGAGTGAAGGTTCTGAGATGGAGATTAGAGACCTGTCAGTTGCCCGAAAGGATAAAAGTGTAAAATCATATGTGACGCTCAGTTCAGTCACATCAAACATGAAGAAATGTTTACTGAATGAACTGCACCATCCCTAATCACAGTTTTCCCTTAAGTATTCACATTATCATGGGCCCCAAATACCAAAGGAGGTTTCGAAAGAAGAGCTCCTAATAAGTACGCACCAATTACAGCAGGCATGTGCTTGCACCTTAATTTCTTACAGCAATTATTTTTACTCTTCAAATGAATGTGACTTGTTGTTAGAAACACTCCATCCCATTTCTCCACTTCTTTTAATTAACTTCTCAAAATTAAGAGGGAAAAATCTGAGACGTTATAGACGTGTGCTAAATATGATGGGGAAAGCACAGAGAAAATGTAATGTTTTCAGGTATGAGATGTGAGCATGTTCTTAATTGCAGTACTTTGAAAGAATCCATGCCCTTTTTGCACCATTCTATCACATCTCATTGATAGTAGCATAAAGGGGAGCTCAAGTGACAAATGCAAAGTAGGCAACTGTAAACTTGAAGCTTGTAATTTTTGGAGGTCAGATACCACCCTGCTGCTGCAGACCCCATGCCCAATTAAAATGAATTGAAGTACAGTAAAATCCATCAGGAGGAATACATCTGTCCCCACTTCTCCTCCCACAGTGCTGTCAGTCTCTTCATTTGCCATAACATGGTTTTATACTTTTATTCTCAGAACAGCTGAAAACATACTGCATGCTTTATTGCTGCATTATTTGGAAAATAATCCAATATGAGGATATCCTCATATCTTCTTATTACAATTTACATGATACAATATTATATGTATCTGGTTATTTGAACATATCTCTTTGTTGTAAAGAAGAAATTAAGTTAATAACCAGTCAGGATAGTCATTTACTGAAAAGATAATAGAACAATGCTTAACACATAAATTGGGACCCTGGAAATCCTATTATTTAAACAGCTGCATATTTTTATTAGCTACACAAAACTAGTTTCACTATATTGCACATTATATATTTGGAGGTCCAAATATTTTAATGCATTGTTCTCCCCATGAAGAAGCTGTCAGATTATAATTGGATTCCGTATTGTCTTACAGCAAATGTGTTTCCTTTAACATTTATCTTTAAACAGATTTCTACCTTATTATTACTTCCTTTTTTTTAATGCTTACACAGAGAACTGATTTCCCTAAGTTATAATTTAAATAACTCTTGGTCTTCGCTAATTCCAAATTGTGTAACATCATAAAATAATCTAATTAAAAAAGCAAAGGCCTCTACTTTACATAATGTATTCAACAACCAACAACTAAAAACTCCTGTGTGGTTTTTTTTTTTTTTTGTCTGTAAGGGAATTATATAGACAAGAGCTTAATTAAAGTTGATCTCTCTCTATTTTATATCTTTATAGATAGAGACTGGGAAGAATAATGCTTCAAATTTCTAAAACTAAAATATCAATCTCCACTATTTCAAAATGGTTCTACTTTGACATTAAGAAAAGTGTTTAAATTTGTCCTTTGTTATCTAAAACTAAATCATAAAAGACCACTTTAAATGATACATAGAAAGAATTCCTAAGCTATCTAGAGTGTCTTTGCTTTTCCCAAAATGTAGATTTGTCACTCATATTTTGTCCTTTTTGTAAAGGTCATGAATTTATAAAATATAGACTTTTTACCTAATAATCAAAAGAATTATTAAAAAGGAAATTTTCAAATGTAATGACTTAACAAAATGATTTATGCTTCATCAAACTATAAAGTTACTACAGGAGGAAAGATTATTACAAATCCGTAGAGTTTAAACATCAAAGAGAAATCCACTTCTAATTCCAGAAGGAAAAGAAGGAAAGTAACTATACTGAAACCATCCTGTGCCCAGAACTCCTCATTTTGCTTAACAAAAACTGCCCTTAAGAGAAACTGTTTTTACCACGGTCTAAACAAATGTAGTTTATCAAAGTCTAACCTACCTGATGTGTTAGATAGAGCTCTTCAAAGAAACAGAACCAACTGGACAGATATAAATAGAAAGATATAAAGAGATAGAGACAGACATAGACTATAGAACTAGATACACACAAATTAATTGATTATGGGAATTTGCTCATGCAATTATGAAGACCAAAATGTCTCACAATATGCTGTCTGCAAGCTGGAAAACAAGGGGGAAACGGTAGTGTGATTTAACCTCAGTCCAAAGGCCTGAAAACCAGGGGAGTAAATATGTAACTGAAAACCTTGGAGCCACTGGTATAGATTCTGCAGTCCAAATGCTGGAGAACCTAAAGTCCTACTGTTCAAGGACAGATAAAGATGGATGTCCCATAGCACCTGAAGAGAAAGCAAATTTGCCCTTCCTCTGCCATCTTGTTTAATCTGGGCTTGGATATACTGGATGCCCACCCACTTCGGGAACAGCAGGTCTTTTCTCAGTCTGGTAATTAAACTGCCAATCTCTTCCAGAAACTCCTTCACAGACATATCTAGAAATAATATAATAATGATATTTTACCAGTTATCTGGGTATCTCTTAATTGATCAAGTTGACATGTAAAATTAACCATCACACCTAGGGAAAGTGAGATATTCAACTTCAGTTTCCTCTAGCCATTGATGTGGAACAAGCAAAATGTCCAATTTAGATACTGGGTTAAAAACTAAAAAGACTGAGACCTAATTATAGGACTATGCTTTCCTTCTCCTATGCCTTATCACCATACCAAGGACTCCTGTGTAATCGCAAGGGATTAAAGCTTAGGGGCAAGACTTGGCTCCTAAACAAGGAGTATCTAGGTAAACCCAAGACAACAGGGGAGATAAAAACAACAAACAAGGACCCTAAAGAAAATCATAGCCTGTGGCACCACAACTACAACAAATCATAAACACAATCTAACTTCTAACCGATAACTATAAACTTCATAATAAAGGAATATCTAGCTCCGTTCCTTTGTCCTGATACACCACATCCAACTTTCAACAAGAAATTACAAGACATGCTAAAAGATAAAAACATAGACTGAAAAAACAAGGCAAGCCTCAGAACTAGACTCAGATACGGCAGAGATTTGGGAAATATCAGATTTGGGATTTAGAATAACTATGATTAATGTGCTAAAATTTCCATTGGAAAAAATGGACAGCATGCAAGATTAGATGAGCAATGTGAGCAGACAGGACTTCTAAGGAAGAGATAAGAAACTCTAAGGAAGACACATTTTGATTTATGAAATAAGGATCTTTAAATAGGCAGTGGTTTGCAAATGATTTAGGTCTTAACAATTTAGCTATCATTTTGAAATAAAAATACATGTAGATACCTGATATAAAAATTACATGGAAGAGGAGAATGGGTAAAATACGAGCCAAAGAACCCAAACATTAATCCAGCACCAGCAGAGCTGTAACCCTACTTCGCCTCCATCCTACCTTTTTCTCATCCCTGAGGCTTCTAATGGTAGCTTTAGGAATTCTGGGGGAAGCAATTTGACAACTATTGTTCTCTGGAATGCAAGAGGAGTGCTCTGCAAATTTGCTTGATCATTTGGATCCTCAGAGGAACTTGATTAAAGTCAGACACACAGGCTTCTCCCAGGACTTCCTAACCAGAATGTCTGGACTGACAGCAAGATTTGCGAGTCTAGATTTCTAATCCACAGTCCTCATCATTTGTATGCTGAGGCAAGTTTGGGAAACGGTGCTTTTGAAGATATCTTAGAGCAGCAGTGTTCCAACTTCGTGGGCAGACCCTTTACGGAACTTCTTTATAAAAGCCCAGTTTTAGAGCCCCATTCCAGAAATTCTAACTCAGCATATGTAGGGTTGAGTACAAAAATCTTTATTAACATTCCCTTACGTGGGGTAAGACCATGAAAGACTGAGGAACCACACAGCACTATAAAGTCAGGGTGGGACCAAGATTGGGACTTAAGTTTCCTGACCGGAGGTGCATCTCGCTCTGCCCATGTGACTCATTTTTGACTTTTCTTATTTGTTCTACTTAGTTATACATGTCAGTGGAATGTATTTTGATATATCCCACATATCTTTTCTGGGTTTTTGATCATTCTACACACATGTCATGTATTCTCCTATTTTACTTCACGAGGAACCCATTACAAAATTAAGTTTCATAGGACAGTCCTCCAGACAGTTGAGAAATGGTAAAACCTCTGGACAATCAGGAACTCTATTACTTTCAAAGACACTCTGTGGATTATGTATCTACCTCTTCCTCTTGATGTTGCCATAAGTGGAATGGTTTCTGTGGTATCTTATATTAAAGATGAAATTTATTAACCTAATGGGATTCAGGTCAAAAGTGAAGTGACTCTTAAAGAGATATCATTGTTTAGTGTTTTCAAAAAGGAAATCCAAAAAAAAGTCTCATTAATTTCAAGAGGCATGTTTAGACCCTACTACTATATCTACTAAAATCATGGATCAACATTTTATTATATGAGAATTCTGCTACATAAGATGTTTTAAAAATAATTTGGGGGTGTTGCTCAATTGGTAGGACACTTGCTTAGTATGCATGCACAAAGTTCTGGTTCAATCCCCAGCACCACAAAAATAAATAAATAAAATTTGGAAGTAAGGAAAATTCTAAATAAGTATTCAATGCTGGTGGGATGTGGAGAAACAAAACATTCACACCTTTCAGGGGGAGCACAAGTTGGTCAAGCACCTCGTAAAACTGTGCAATTAGCTTAGAACATATGCTTACCTTATGACGCGCAAATTCTGTGCTACATGTATATCCAAAGGAGGTGCACAATATGTCTATAAAATCCAGGTGTAAAATATTCATCACAACACAATTTATAGCCCCAGACAGAAGCTATTTGAATTTCCATCAAAAATCACTATATTGTAGTATAGTCACTTAAAGGAATATTATCAGCTATGGGAATGAGCTAACTACAACTACATGCAATATAAATGAACTGGTTGAAACTTAGAAAAATCTTGAGTGTAAGAAGTCTGACATCAAAGAATACATGGTTTATGATTCCATTTACATTAAATTCAAGAAGAGTCAAAGCTAATTTACAGTGTGTCAAGTCAGGGTAGTGATGAACCCTGAGGGAAGACTGGATAGAGAAAGGGACTTCAGGGTTCCATTCTTTGATCTGGGTGCTGGTTACCTGGACGTGTTCACTTTGTGAACTTGAGAGTTTGTAGTATGGATTTCTTACAAACTTTGGTGGAAATTCCTGTTTTATCTCTTCCTAGATTTGCAATCCTGAGATAGTGAAATAACTTACCTGAATGTAGTTTCCTCATATATAAAAATGAAAATAATTCCACCAACCCTGAAGCATTTCCAAGTAGGCTAATTGAAATTATTAAAGTATTTAGTGTATTTCTGATACATAATGGGTGTTCAAAATTGTACTTATTTTGATAAGGAGATGCTTATGGGAATACTTCTTTTTACCTGCCAATCTTTATCCCTGCTGACTTACCTTTAGCCTTACCTGACTGTGGCAGGGGTTCAAGCCAGGTATTTTCCTTACATCATCTCCCTGATGAACCATGTTGATTTTCTACATTCTGACTTTCCGGAGGGCTCTTTCAAAATCTCATACATTTTCCCACTTATAAAGAAAAACTGAATGTTTTTGTCATAGTAACCTTTCCTTTTCCACCTTGTTCTCTTTACAGTCCCACTTTTGAAAAATGTTTACAGTGCTAAACTTTTGCATAGAGATGCTACTAATAAAATTGCAGTTTCCAGGGAGTCAAATATCCTTTTTCTGATGTCTGTGTCTTATCTAATGCTTCATAAACAAGCAGTTGCCATTGAAGAGAAAGAGGGCACGAATCATCTGTCACATGTCTCTTACCCAGGGGTCTCAGCTGCATATTTGTTTAACCTGGCTCACCTCAAATACTGTGTGCATTTCTGCTGCCACCTAAATGACCTCTTTTTTTTTTTTCCATTTTTATTTGTATTTTTAAAGTGCTTTTCAAACAGTCACTGCTAAACCTCCAAGAGGTCAATAAACCAGGTCAATGTTATTAGCCCCATTTTACAGATGAGGTTAGCAGAGTTCCCAGAGGTTATAGGTGAGTTAGTGGGAAGGGGCTAGCTGTTGACATTTTCTGGGACCCATGGTGTTATGCACACAGGTTCCAGGACTACGGGAAGAGCACCATCCCCTGCTTGGAGAGGAAAGTACAGAATGAGGGTAAAACTAGACTGTGAACATTTTCCTGAACTTCTTTTTGTTATAATGGTGTTACCACCATTAAATTTTCTTTTTTTTTTATGATGATATACTATACTGGAATTTTATAATTAAAATGCTATTGACCCATGTTTGTGCATATTATGAACTTATCTTTCTTTCCTCTCATTAATCTACCTACCTCCCTCTTTCTGTCTCCTATTTCTATTACATAGTATTTAGTTAATATTGCCTCCAGATTCCTAAAGATAAACTTCAGGGAATAATGACAATTAATTGTTCTGATCTACTAACAGATTTTACTTGCAGGGCCTATAAAAGGGAGGGAAAGGCTGTGTGTGTGTGGAGGGGGATTATTCAGCTTTTCTCATCCTCTTGGAGGTGGCACTTTCAAAAGCATCACTAACTGCCCTTTCCGTGCCTTTTCAAAGTCATGGAGGAGTCCTGGGTTATAGGGAATAGAATTACTTTATGCCCGTGCACAGGCAGAATATTGCTTGCTACTGGGACTTCTTTCTTTCTAAACTTCTCTGTTTCATTTAGCTGTGTGTCTATTTAAAGACACTCAACAAAATGTGGTGATGCTGTGTTTTGTAGAAAGATCATGAACACGGAGTAAGATGTAACCCAGCCTTTATTTGAAGTTGTCTCAGATAACCATTATAATAAGTTTATAATAACCATTATAATAAGTTTTTCAAAGTCCCAACCTAATCTTTTACCCTGTGAATGTGTTCATTGAGTTAAAGATAATAATATCATAATTTGCTGACAAGGTTCTAAAAACACCCAGAATTCAATGATATATTGTTTTAGTGTAAAATAAAGTAAAATAAAATAGAATAAGATAAAATAAAATAAAATGTTTGTGTTTGTGTGTGTGTGTGTGTGTGTGTGCATTGTGGCTAGGAAGAAACAGAAAAGTGAAGAAGACATTGATGCCTATATAAAAATAAAACTTATTCAAATATAATGGTTGAGTTAATATCACATATGAAGCAATGGAAAATGTTAAATCTTTAGAAAGAAAAAGCAAAGTAAATTTTTCTAGTTTTGAAATGCATAGTAATAATCAAATAATGTATTCATAATTTGTTTACTATGTTTTGTATAAATAGATTTATACAATTATCATAATACTATTAGAGCATTTTGAAAAGAACACAAAAATAATCATAGACACTACAGTATAACAATACTTCTACATATATTATTATAAATATTTGTGGCAAATGCCTAAAAATGTAAATAAAGGAAGTTTTTTCATTATATCTCCATTAATAGAGTACTGTTTCTTTATAAGTAAATTTAATACTTGTCCTTAAGTTACATTATAAAAACTAGTTTAATATCTTTTTCACAAAAACTCAAAATTTATTTGATACATACTTAGAGGAAACTTTCTGAATATTTTTTAACTTATAATTCAACAACCGTGGAAGGTTTGCTTTGGGCTTATTCTAGGTTAGGATAAACTATGCTAACTCTTGCATCCAATGTTTTCAGTTCTCATAAAATGACTTTTTCCTCATTCGGAAGTCTTTCTTCTCATATGGAGTTCTTTGCTATTTATGTTACTATAGAGTGATTAATTTTACCTGAGTATTCTTAACTCCAATAATCCTTCCAGTTTACTCATTCTAATTTCTGTAAAGGCATAAAATACTCTATGAATTAATACCAATAGCTTATTTCCTTTGGACAGCATCAATTTGATAAGATTGTGTTAAAAATGCAAATATTATGTAAGGAAAACTACCAAATGAATGTCTTTGGTAGTATGTCATTTTTCCTCTTAGAATATTTGTGTTCAGTCATGCCAAGTTTATTTTCAGATTTCCCTAGATTTTGGCAATGCTTTTTTAAATAACAGTCTGGCACCCTTTATGTGGAATCTGCCTTATCATTGTATGTTATTCTTTTGTAATTTATTTTTTTATTTGTTCTTTTTATTTACATATGACTGTAGAGTCAATTTTGACATATTTGTACATACATGGAATATATCTTATTCTTATTAGGATCCCAGTCCTGTGGACATACGTGATGTGGCAATTTTGATTCACTCATATAATCATAAGATGATTATGTCAGATTCATTCCACTGTCTTTCCTATTCCTATCCCTGCTTCCTTCCCTTCATTCCCCCTTGTCTAATGCAGTGAACTTCTATTTTTCCCCTCCCCACCCCTTGTTGTGTGATAGCATCCACATATCAGGGAGAACATTCAGTCTTTGGTTTTGGGGGATTGGTTTATTTCACTTAATACGGTAGTCTCCAGATCCATCCATTTACTGGCAAATGTTATAGTCATTCTTCTTTGTAACTGAGTAATATTCCATTGGGTATATATATACCACATTGTCTTTATCCATTCATCTGTTGAAGGTCACCTAGGTTTGTTCTATAGTTTAGCTATGGTGAATTGAGCTGCTATAAACATTGATGTGGTTATGTCACTATAGTACGTCAATTTTAACTCCTTTGGATATATATGGAGAAGAAGTATAAAAAGGTCAAATGGTAGTTCTATTTCAAGCTTTCTGAGGAATCTGATACTGCTTTCCATAGTGACTGCACCAATCTGCAGTCCCACCAGCAATGTATGAGTTAACCTTTTTCCCCACAACATCAACATTAATTCTTGCCTGTATTCTTGATAATTACCATTCTGACTGGAGTGAGATGGAATCTCAGTATAGTTTTAATTTGTATTTATCTAATTGCTAGAGATGTTGAACATTTTTTCATGTATTTGTTGACCATTCATATTTCCTCTTTTGAGAAGTATCTATTTAGTTCCTTTTCCCATTTAATGATTGGGTTATTGGGTGTTTTTGGTGTTAAGCTTCTTGAGTTCTCTGTAATTCTGAAAATTAACACCTCATCTGAGGTGTGGGTGGCAACGATTCTTTTTTAGATTACTGCTAAGAAAGACGGTTGTCATTGATAAAAACATGTTATCTGTGTCAAAATTGAGGCTTGTTTTCTTCCAAGATGTCAGGACTAAAAACTGAAAACATTGTAAAATATGGGCTAACAGGACAAATTCTTGAAGCACCAAGCCTCATCTCATGATCAATCCCAAGTGTGTGTAGTAACATTTATAAAGGCCTTTCTGGATACTGAACTGGCATAGGAATTCACTAGTTGAAAACAGTACACACACTTGAAAGATTTAGCATTCCATAAAGAAACTGTCAGTGAGACAGACAAAACAATAAGTCATTTATGAGAAGGAATTACATAGAGAGGCTGCTAATAGTGATCAGGAATCCCGTAGAAAGAGATAAGGGCTAAGATTCAAAATATAGTGATGGAGGCAAGATATGAAGAGCTGAGCCAGGAGAAGCAACTTGAAGCAACTTTTCGTTGACCAGCTATCACCAAGAGAAAGCAAGTTCTTCAGGGGACACACCAAATCAGAACAAAAATGCCTTATTTGAAAAGTATTGTGTGATGCGCTAATGTGGCTACAAATACTTTGCAGCTCCTCTTAATGAGCTGGCATTCATTTCTGTGACACATGACTCTGGGTTGGCCTTGCGAACTGCTTTCCAAGGAGCTGCAATAGAGATGATGTCATTTGAGTTCCAGAACTTCCTCTCATGGAAGTTTCGGGACAATTTTCAAGAAAAAAAAAAGGTGGAGATTTTAAAACCCCTGTTTAGCATACAGGAAGATGAAAGGACAGAAGGAGAATAACTGGGTTATTGAACCAGGTGATAGAACCAAGAACCAACTGCTAAACATGAGTGAGGCCATCTTGAATTTTCCAGTTCAATTAACCAGGAGCTATATTTATTCACATGAATGACCACAAGAGAAAGCATGCGGTAACTCAAAGAATCCTCAGACATAACAGATTCTCATTATTTAAGCCACTAAGAAAACAGAAATTCACCAAAAGGAGGGAAAAACTAAAAGGAAATCTGTAGGAAAAAAATAATAATATGAAATGTATGGATCCCCCATTTGTCTATAGGTAACAAACATGCAGAGTGAATTACATAGTTGCTAACACAGAGGTTTCTTCACTAAAAGGAAAGACACTTCAGATGACAGAGCTAGGATATAGTCCCAGGAACAGAAACTGGCTCTGTCAAAGACTACTCCCTGCTCTTAGAGTAGGGGGACTAGACAGGTGTAAGTCCCTATAGACTTGCAGCTTCACTTTGTACTCTTGCAAAGTGAAAAAAGTAAAGAATCATTCTGATCTAATCTTGGCCATTGTTGTGATTTAAATGTTTGTGTTTCCCCAAAACTTCAGAAGTTGAAACTGAACCCTGCACGTGATGGTATTACGAGGTGTGGTCTTTTGAAAGGTGTAAGGAATCTGTCATGGATAGGGTTAGTGACCTTAGAGAGTCTGGAGGGCACCTGTTTGCATCTTTTTCCATCATCTGAGGATACAATGGACCCTCTCTAGATAGTAACTTTGCTGTAGCAATGATTTTCAACTTTCCAAGTCTCCAGAACTGTGAACAATACTGTCATTTATAAATTATCCAGGTTAAGATATTTTGTTAAAACAGCCTAGACAGAACAAATAGATGCACCTTAGTTTTCACCTTATTTTCAATTTGCAGGTGAATATTTTAAATATAATTGCATATGTTTTACTAACCTCTTTTAAATGCTTTTTGAAACAAGGCAGGGAAAAATACATAAATAAGCAAATATATACCTCATAGACTTGCAGAAAAATAATTTTTCAAGTGAAAAGAAAAAGTTAAGGACAACTTAAGTAAAATTATGGGAGATAAAGTAAAGAAAAATATTGATGGGATCATAAAAATAAACCATGAATGAGACACTTAAAAATTTTTTACTGTAAAGACTTGCTACTGGTGGACTACAAATCTGGCTCTAAGCTTTTAACAGTTGGTGGGAAAATAGAATTCTGGTCAGTTACACATTTACAAGGTATATAAGATAAAATCAGAACAGTTGTTTGGAGAAGCAAAATTATTGCTGTTACTAATACCCGACAGAAATTTCTC
Organism: Sciurus carolinensis; assembly: GCF_902686445.1. NCBI lineage: Eukaryota > Metazoa > Chordata > Mammalia > Rodentia > Sciuridae > Sciurus > Sciurus carolinensis. The sequence continues at coordinate 45,411,680 of NC_062222.1, forward strand.
CCCATGGCCCTCATAAAACCAGCACCATGTAATATACTGGCTTATGTCCTCAACCACCCTTCCAGAGTGGACACAGTGACAAGTTTCATAGTGGTGTTGGCAAGACTGTACAATAACATTTCAGTAGAGGTAGCTCCACAGAGGTCAGTAGAATACCATACAGGTACGCAGCTGTCTTCTTATTCCATCAAATCTAGGGATAGATTTTAAAGCATCTGGAATAATGGATAGATTTCATCTTTCATTTAATTCATTCTATATATTCTTTCTGTCTGCAGAACTTTTGATGGATATTAAGAAGCAATGAGTTTGTGATTATGCTTTTTGGCAAGCACTCAGTGCAGATTAACTATTGTCCTGGTCAAACATAGACCTACATATTTTAAATGACAGAGAAAAAAATCAGACCTCAACAAAAGTCCAGTTTTTCTCAAATATTAACTTATGGACTAGTCCAAAATGCTCAGAAAGTCTATCCCATACATATACAACTGAAGCCAGGAACTGTTTTAGAAATTCTAGGTCATGTAATAAGGCTTAGCTTCCAGATAAAGCCTGCTAATTAGGTACTCAAGAAATGATGAAAATTTTAACTCTTCTAATAAGTTAAATTTTGAATTTTTGTTCAATCCAAATTCCACTAAAAGAAAACATTAAACATGACATTAAAGTTGATCCAGTAATACAATGGTATTTAATAGATACCAAAAGAAGTGGAAGAAGTAAAATCACTTTTACAAAATTACACATCTGAAAAGTAACACGGCTAGAAAGCAAACAAACACCCAGTTCTTCCTTTCATGCCATTCATTGACTGCTCCATGGTCTACGGAAAAAGTGGTCAAATGATCTCAACAATCTCAAGGAAACCCTGTGCTCACTTCCTCCCAATCTCATGTTATAATTCTTGGAAATTAAAACTCAAAGAAAAGAACTTTAATATCTCAATTCATATTTTTTCATTCTTTCTTTCCAAGGCTAATAGAGTATCACATTGAAGTCAATATGATTTTCATGGCTTACCCTGGAGTAAACAAATCATTACAATTACCATATTGCTGTAAAGAGATGTGATTATCTTATAAATGCATCCTTTGATTAACAGAAGGGGGGAAATACCTGACCTTCAGCCAGCAATATGTTATTGCAGTGACATAATAAGACAAGATGTGAAAGACCAGAAATTATTTGATTAGCTGCTCTACTGTGAGTACTCAACCCTGAGAGCTACCCAATCAAGCCTCTGTGGCTTGAGCTCTAAGTCTTTCTGCAGTCCTGTGGTTCATTCGGTAACAAGAGCTACCAGTTTGCCATCACTGTCACATCACACACGCAGTCTCTGAAGCTCTCCTTGTAGTTTCATTCTGCTCTATGTCTCCCCTAGGAGCACCTTCATTTTAATATAAATAGAGCATTTCATCATGCGATGGCAAAGAATCATGGAAGGTATGACTCTCAATGTTACTGGACACAATACATACAGATGTATTCCAAAAGAGGTCTAAAAAGGCAAAAGGAAAAAAACCAAATTTAGTAAAAATGCATCAGGATTATATATCTAATAATGCAAGCCAAATGTCTGTAATAGTCAAGAGTAAAAACTAAACTGCGGATGAGGCTACAATTTTGTGTTTGTGACTACTTCCAGGACATAAAGAAGCAGCTGTCTAACAGATCCTATAGCTCTTATTTATGTTTTAAAAATTCAGATTATCTTCAATGCCTACCTGAAATGAGGTGTTTCTTTTATATCCCTAGTAATTGTTTAATGCAATAGCACATCCTTAAATTTAGGACAGTTAAAAATATTTTCTGAGAGAGATTCTGAGACATGACAAAAAGGGTGATAGAGATTTGCTTCATCCCCGTTGACCTTGGAGGTGGGATAGGGGCAGTCATAAATGAATGTTTATGCCTAGCAGTGTTTTCTGCCTAGGACTAGCTTTCCCAAGACCTTCTGGGGGTGTCACCAGCCCTCCTATAACTTCTAGTGGTCTCTTGGGCATGCCTACCCAATGTCACTCTCTCCCTGCCTTCTCCATGGCCTGTTACTGCTCTAGTCACAGAATTCAACCCTCACAGGAGGGATGCTACCTATCACCAATCTGGAAAGGTGCATCTGTTGCTGCATCTGTCCTCCCCACTGTTAATGCACCTCTGTGTCAACATGCCATTCATTCAAAGATGATTGATTAATAGAATTATTTAGTAGAAGCCACCAACATGAACCCATTGCTTTTTTTTTATTTTTAGGACACCACCGGCAACCTCCAAAAGAAAAATATATATATATAATCCTCTGTTTTTTTTTTTTTAATAGAGTTAAGGTCTAGAAGACAGAAGTAAATGCAAGACCATCAGACCCAATAGCCTTCTTTACAGAAATTATCACCCAGCATCCAAGAAGATAAGCCAGGCAAATACCTTGATTTTCTCCTGCCTTTAGGCACCTCGAAGTCTGACTGGAGGCTTTCTCCTTCCCTTGCCCCAAAGTTGAACACTCTAAATTTCATTTGGGTTTAGGTTTTTTGTTTTTATTCATTTTTATTGTTTATTTTTGGTTAAAAATATCAAATTGAGTCCCATGTCCTCCTCTCCAACTGGAAAGTTGTTGATATATCACCATGATTAATGGTTTCCAAGGCTGGTGTATCTCTTAGACTTCCTCTAGAGGTGTGCCACATATATTAGTTGTCTCTGTTGTCCAGTGCATTTATAATACAGTTGTACAATCACCACCCCAACACATATTTTATACATACACACATCAAAATTACATATGACACTTTGTTCTCATTGGCTCATGGAACCTTCTCTAAATAGACCATATTATAGCAACTCTTAGCAAATAAACAAACAAAAAAAAAACTGATATAATTCCTTGCATCTTACCAGGTCATAATGGAATGAAATTAGAAATCAACCTGACAAAACCCTACAGAAACTATATAAACACAAAGAAATTGAACAATATTCTTTTGAGTGATGAATGGGTGATTGGAGATATTAAAAATTCTATTAATGAATTGACTCAAATGAGGACAGTGATAAAACATACCAGAACATTGGGACACTATGAAGGTAATTCTAGGAGGAAAGGTTATCGCTATGAGTGCCTACATAAGAAAATCAGAAATATCCCAAATAAAAAAATGAATTACGCATCTCTAGGTGCTTAAAAAAGAACAAATTAATTCCCAAGGCAGTAGAAGGAATGAAATAATTAAGATCAGGGCTGAAATCAATGAACTTGAGAATATAAAAATAATACAAAGAATTAATGAAATATAGAGTTGGTTCTTTGAGAAGACAGACAAGATTGATAAGCTCTTAGCTAAACTAACCAAAAAAGAAAAAAAAGTAGAAAAACCAAATTAATAAAATTAGAAATGAAAAAAAAGAAACCACCACAGACATCTCAGAAATCCAGCATTTTATTAAGGACTATTTTGAAAACTTATACTCCAGAATATTGGAAAACCTAGAAGTAATGGATACATTTCTAGAAAAATATGATCTGCCAAAACTGAATAAGAGAACATAAAACCTAAACAGACCACTAACTTGTAATGAGATACAAGCAGCAATAAAAAGCCTTCCAACAATGAAAAGCCAGATACCAGATGGATTATCAGCTGAATTCTACCAAATCTTTAAAGAAAAACTGATGCCAATACTCCACAAATTATTCCATGAAATAGGAAGGGATTGGAACACTTCCAAATTCATTCTGTGAAGCCAGTATCACACTCATACCAAAACCAGATAAGGACATATCAAGAAAAGGAAACTACAGACTAATATTCCTGATGAACTTAGATGCAAAAATACTTAATAAAATATTAGCAAATCTTGTTCAACATATTAAGATTGTACACCATTACAAAGTTGGTTCTATTTCAGAGATGCAAAGATGATTTAATATGCAGCAATCAATAAATGTAATTCATCACATTAATGGAATTAAAGACAAAAATCACTTAGTAATCTCAATAGAAGCAAGGAAGGACTTTGACAAAATTCAACACCCATTAATGATTTTAAAAAACCCACTGAAGAAACTAGGGACAGAAGGAACCTACCTCAATCTCATAAAGGCTATTTATGAAAAAGCCAAAACCAACCTCATGGTCAATGGCAAAAAACTGAAAGCATTTCCTTTAAAATATGAGCTAAGAGAAGGTTGTCACTCTCATCCCTCCTGTTTAATATAGTGCTAGAAATTCTAGCCAGAACAATTGGGCAAAAGAAGGAAGTAAAATGGATAAAAATAGGAATGGGAGAAGTCAAATTATTACTTTGCAGATGATATAATCTTATATCTAGAAGACCCAAAGAACTCCACCAAAAGTCTGCTAGAGCTAATAAACAAATTTGGCAAAGTAGCAGATTACAAAATCAGCATGCAAAAAGCAATAGCAAGCAACAAATCTGCTGAGAAAGAAAGCAGAAAAACAAGTATATTCATAATAGCCTACAAAAAAATACCTAGAAATAAATTTAACCAAGGAGGTAAAAGACCTCTACAATGAAAACTATAGCTCATTGAAGAAAGAAATTGCAGAAGAGCTTAGAAGATTGAAAGACCTCCCATGTACATGGATAGGCAGAATTACAATTGTTAAAATGGCCTACTGTCAAAAGCAATATACAGATTCAATGCAATCCCCATCCAAATACCAATGACATTCTTCACAGAACCAGAAAAAAAAAGTTTTAAAATTCATTTGGAAGAATAAAAGACCCAGAATAGCCAAAGCAACTTCAAACCAAACAAGCAATGCTGGAGGCATAATAATTCCTGACCGCAAATTATAATTCAGAGCTATAGTAACAAAAACTGCATGGCACTGGCATAAAAACATTTTGTCTCTCTTAGTAGGTACAAATAATTTGGAAATTTATCATTTAGATGATTAATTAAGTGGATTTTTGAATATTTAGTGCCATTCTCTCCATTATAAAAACTGATAGCAAATTTGATTGAGCTTTTCAGTTCCATACTAACATAATTCTTCAATTATTAACTTTGATTTAACAACATGAGTGTTAGATGTTGAAAATGTAGTAAGCATCTGAATTTCAGTATTTTACAAAAGTTGAGCTTTTCTCAAAGGGAAGTACTTTATTACCTTTACCATTACCTTATAATATTAAATATCTACCATCTATTACTCAGTAATGACTAACATTATTTGTTACCTGTTACTTGGTATTTACTTGGAGTAAGAGCAGATAAACCTAAGCAATTTACATGCATTATTCAATTTAATACTCAATCTTTTATAGTTAAGAATTTTAAAAGTCTCATTTTATAGCTTGAGGAAACTGAGGCCAAGATTACTACTGAAGGGGGTGAAGTTGAAAGTCTAGCCTAAATATTTACCATTAGATATGAATGTGAATACTAAAATCTTTAAATAGGAATTAACAAACATCATTTCAAGATTTCATTATAATTAGCAAATCTAAGGCTCAAAACTCTTATGAATGGGACTCAGACTTCTTTAAATTTTATGTTCTTGATCTCATCATTCAAAAGGATCAGTTGGAATTGAATAATGTATTTTGAGGGGTTCCATAGAGAGCTTCATGTTTTTCTATGTACTTATAAGCAAGTCTTTTTTTTCATCAAATGGGAAATGTTCTTGAACAATGCACACTTCTACCTCTTACCTTACCCTACCCATGTCATCTCACCTATGTGCCCAGCATGACCACGAGGTCAGGCTGAATGAGATAATGAAGAGTGTGCAGGGGTAATTTTAAAATACTTGAGAGTGAAGAAAACATTAAGGAAAAGACTATTATGTTCAAAGGGAAGTTGCAGCATTAAAGGAAGTGCAGTTCATTATTTTTAATAAAATGTTTTCTCTGGAAATGAACACAGAAGATGATATATTGATTAAGCAGCTAGATTTGCATGTATCTTTTATCCTAGAAACTGTGGGTTAAAAAATGTTCCAATCCCTTGATTATTACTGGCATCTAATTACAAGTACATATGCTTTAAGTATTTGACTAATTCAGAAGGCACACTTCTGTGTTGTCAATAAAACACTTGTGCATTGTCAATCTTCCATATTTCTGATGTGGCATGAATTGAACTGGCAGATGAGCATTTTTCTTCTTACATATTCTGGTCACTGTGACCCTCCTTATATAAATTTACCAAAGCAGTCTACAACTCATAATAATTTGAATATGAATGTGTTTCAGTGAGACTAGAAGTGAAATGATTAAGTAAATTTTTACTTTAAGGATTTAGTAGTACCAAAGAAAGTCTGGTTGACATCCTATCACATCATTATTATTATCCTGGGTATGTGCATCTTTCAGAATTACTTGACTACTTTGGAAGTCTCATCAATTCTAGAAATAAGATAATAAATACCACTCCAGATTCAGAAGAAAAAATTCCAATTACAAATCAAGTGAACAGCTTAAATGTTACATCAAGGCTTCAACATTCTATCATGATAGATAACTATTAACTTAAAGATAACAGGTTTGAGGCAAGCCTACCATGATGTCAATTCATTCTGCTGTAATATTTGCAGTGTATGATGAAGTGTGTCTTTGGAATTATAAGTATCTCTCTCTTGATCATTCTTTATTGTACTCTTTTTCTTGAAAACTGTAGTTAATATATCCATCTGATTTAGAATTTCATTTTGATAGTAATTATGATCTTGCTTGTTTTGTGATGTGTGGTGATATCAGTGTTGGCTGGGGACAACACCACAGCAGACTGAACCCAGAAAACATGACATTTTCTCAGTGTCCATCACTGAGCACACTCCTTTATCTGATATGTTAAAATTTTATGTTAAAATATTATACTTACATCTTGATTATAAGGAAAGTTAAATTCCAATGAGGAATTCACAGAGGGTAATTTTGAGGCAATTATACTGAATAGTCTTAATTCCAGAATACTTCCTTGAAATGTTCATAAGCTTTTCTTATGTGCAGAGATAATGTGAGAGCTCTCTCATAAGTTTGAACTAGGTATATAGACAAAAAAGCTTGTAAAAACACAAGCAGATTAATGTATTCATTTTCTCATCTTCTATTCATTTATTTGTTTATTTTGGGGGGATTGAACCCAGGGTGCTAAACCACTGCCCATTTTATTTATTTATTTATTTTACTTTTTATTAGAGACAGGGTCTCTCTAAGTTGCTTAGGGCCTTGATAAATTACTGAAGTTGACTTTGAACTTGTGATCTTCCTGATTCAGCCTCCAGAGTCACTGGATTACAGGTGTGCATGACAAGCCCAGCTTACTTGGTCTTTTTTTGCACCATTAGAGTAAGTTCTTTTTGTCAGACCCTTAGAACCTCAAATTTAATAGTTAAAAATAAAGCCTATAATACACATGAAAGTTCCTAAATTTCCTACTATTTATGGTGCCACTGGAGAAATATGTGGCTTCATAATTGTTCAGATCTAGAACTGATACCAAAATTACTTTCACCTATTTCTTTAGAACTTATATAACCCTAATTTTTTATGGTTAGATGAACAGCTCTTATTTATAATAATGCATTTTTTTCTAAATAAGCTCTCAAAAATATTAACTAACAGTAACATCAATATATCAGAAGAGGACTTTTGAGTTCAGCAGACAATGCAATGAAAAAGCCAGTCAAGAAAAGCTGGAACTAGGCAGCTGAGAGGTAGATGTGCCCACTGTTGGGAATCATGCACTTAAGAACAATGCAGAAACTTGCAAAGAGTGGAAATCAGATGTTGGGGTTATGGTAATCCAGGTGCTAGGGGTTATGGTAATTGAGATATTGGCCTCGTGGTAATAAATGGTAGACAGCAGTGATCAAGTAGGTTCCAGAGTGAAAACAGGTGCTCTAGTAGCATGGAAATAAAGAAAAGCAGCAGATACTCTATAAGTAAGAAATTTGCAGAAATAATTTGTATTTGACCTGCTTGGTAAGCATTTGCTAAGCAGCCACTGTATCATGAGAACTACAGAACAAACACAGACTATGCCTTAACCTTAGAGGCCATAATCATACCTAGAAAACCAGATGAGTAAACCAAAATGATGATAATATGTGAACTGATCAAAAATGAAGGCAAATAGGGCTTAAAATTAGAGAACTATGTGAATATAGTATAGTCAGTGTTGCTGGTTATGGATTCAAGAACATTATCCCAGACCCAAAGAGTAGGTGCAAGGACACGGGACTGCCCCAAAGGAGCTATATGATCATCCAAGGTTAAGGTTCAAGATAGACTCTAAACATGGAACCCAAGTGGAACAAGTGGATTTAATTAAGGTAGGCTCTGGTCACAGGAATGAGGCAGAAACCCAGTTATTAAACCAAAGGACCAGGATGGATCAGCAATAAAGCCAACTTTCTTCTGTCCTTTCTCAGAAGCTGAAATGAGCTGTGTCAAGTCCCTCCTATTAGAGGAAACTTGGATCCAAGTCCTACAACGTCCTTTTGAAAACGAAGAAAAAATACAGCTGACTTAAGGGAAGAATGACTGAATAAATCACTAAAAATAAACTGGCAAATAGATGCATATTTCCAAGTCCCAAAGTAAGATATGAGCTGTGGCAGTACCCTGCCCACACAGTGCCATTCAGTGTTGTTATAGGTATTTAGATGATACCAAATAACAGAAATTACTAGATTCAGATTTACTGATGCCCAAGTGCAGTAGTGCACACCTGTAATCCCAGTGGCTCGGGAGGCTGAGGCAGGAGGATTGAGAGTTCAAAGCCAGTCTCAGCAAGTGAGGCACTAAGCAACTCAGTGAGACTCTGTCTCTAAATAAAATACAAAGTAGTGCTGGAGATGTAGCTCAGTGGTCGAGTTCAATCTGGTACACTCCCCAAAAAAACTAATCAAAGAACCAAAGACAGAGATATATTTGCATAATAGCATCAGATACAAAAATATTCTCAGCAGCACAATCAGTGCACTTTAACAAGAAGATAATGAACATTAAAAAGGCGGGTCGAACAGCACCAACAAAAAGATATGAACTGAAGAGATATTATGTGTCAGAAACTCATGAACAATACTTTCAGTCATTCACCGGCCATGTATAATGTAGCCATCTAAATTCATTTACTGATAGATTGATAATAACTGTTATTGCACTAGTAATAGATGGTGCAGTCCCAGAAATGCAAGGTTAAGGTCCAAACTATATATGGAGAGACTAACATTGGAGAGAACTATAGAAATATCTATAAGTGACAAAGAAGGCAAGGATGAGAGGTATATAATTCAACAACAGCATAAAAAATTAAAGGAAGATGGATATGATATTTTAGGAATCAAGACTGGAATGGGAAGGCACTGGTATCAAAGATACCGGGTTTCAAATCCAAGACTCCCCAATTCACCATTAAAGAATGAGTACAATAAATTGAGAGCAAGTTTTGTATTAAGTTACCATGGACTTTGAATGTTGTAACAAACATTGCCTAATTTGCTTAGGTAACTTCTTTTTCAAGGATAGAAAACTTTAAAAAAAAAAAAAACATATAACTTAAATGCACACAGTTAACAAAGATTTCAAGACCCATGAAACCATCTATTGTGGTTTGTAAGCACTGCAGTTAGGAGCATATCTCCAGTTTTATTCAAGCCACTTTTCAGCTATCATTAGTTCTGAACTGTGTGATAGGACAAGAACTTCAAAATCCAAAAATGGCAAACTCTCAGCAGTTAACTGTGCTTCTCATGACAAATGTTGCTAGGCTGAACCCACCCTAAAAAAGAACAAGAAGCCAACATCTACAAATTGTACAGATGTCCAAAGAAGGCCAGATACAGCTTAAAAACCACATCGAAAGAACAGCATTAAGAGTGAGTAATGGCATGATTTGATGGGAAGAGCACCAAGTGGAGTGACCACAGATCTCGCTGCTCCTGACCACCATTCATTAGCTATGTGACCTTAAACAATCACAGGCCAGATCCTGGCACATGGCAAGCACTCAGTAAATGTGAAGTGGTAGAATTAATGAATAATCCTAACTTCTGGGGCAGTAATTTCCTCAAGTTCAAAATGAGTTGCTCGAATTAGGTGACAATTAATGACCCCTAGTTCAAACTCTTCAGAATCTCTCGTTTGGCTCTGGGTTGCTCAGACACTCTAAGTTCCAGCCACCACCAGTTCAGGCCAATGAAGCCACATGGAGTGGGAACTCAGTTCTCACAATGTGTTCCCAAGAAGAACATAATGAAAAATAACTCTCGGTTCAGCAACGGTGGCCCAATAAACATCCTTGTTCTGTGTGGTTGCGGAGCATTGAAACTGCTTATTTATTGTTCTGGGGCACACCTGCGTGTGGACAGCCATAATGCTTCCATTGCACAGTTTCAAAGTACAGACACTTATGACCACACTGTCAATAACATATGAGCAAAAAATTTAAGCGTTCATGTGTTTTTATTTTTCTTCACTTTATTTGTAGAGTTCATGTATCAACCTGGATTTCATTCCCTTTTCTTTGAAACCATAATATTTATTTTTGTTGAAATAATTTTCTGCTTGGTATGAAAATATACTTTAGTAAGCATTAATACAAGTTAGGGTTCGGTTTTAATGAAATCTTAAGGCAAAAAAAAAAATCTTAAATCCAGCATGATTTACTTCAAAAGCATAGGTCAAATATCACTCTCCTCAGGGAAATCTTTTTCCCACCATTCTTTCCTTTACTCCTTAAACATTTGACCTTCCATTAAAGTTGCAATATAAGGTCTCACCAAAACAAATAGTTTTTTTCTGGTCTCTATTGAGTCCTCCTTTCTTCTCTAACTTCTTACCTCACTTCCATCCCATCCTCATCTCCCTCATCTATTTCCATTATTTCTTCTTTTCATTCTTCCCCAAGAATTTTAAGATTACAAAGTTCTGGAGCCTAGCATCCTGAGGTCAAATCCTAAACCCAACCCTTAGTAGATGTGTGACCTTGATCAAGTTACTTAAACTCTCTGCACATCAGTCCTTAAATTGGAAAGTTGGTGATTATATTTAATAATAGTACCTACCTCAAAAGGTTGTGTTGAAATTTTAATGAGTTAATACTTTTAAAACATGCACAATGATGCCCAAAGCACACCAATTTCACAATGAATGTCTAATATTGTTGGCATTACTTCTTGTTTTTTCTTAAAGTTTTTAATTTATTTTTATTAGAGAAATATAGTTATACATAATATTGGGGTTCATTTTGAGATAATCATATAAACGAGGAATATAATTTGTTCCAATTCAGTTCCCAGTATTTTCCCTTACCCACCCTCTCCCTTCCCTTTTTCCCTTCCTCTACTCTACTGGTCTTCTATTTATTTATTTTTATTTTTATTTCTTTTTTTATTTTTACAGCCTGCATTTTGATTCATTGTACACAAATGGGGTACAACTTTTCATTTCTGTGGTTGTAAACGATGCAGATTCACACCATTCATGTCATCATACATGTACATAGGGTAATGATGTTGTCTCAGTCCACTATCTTTCCTTCCTCCCACCCCTCCTCACTTCATTTCCCTCTACACAATCCAAAGTTCCTCCATTCTTCTTTTACCCCTGCCCCCATTATGTATCATCAACCATTTATCAGAGAAAACATTCAGCCTTTGGTTTTTTGGGTTTGGATGATTTCACTTAGCATGATATACTCCAACTCCATCCATTTATCTGCTCTGCTCAAGATACTATAGGGTTTCCATCTTAAGCACTGTCATTGTTCTCGGTGTACCTGACACCCACTTCCCCAGGTCATAATCATATAGCTATTGGGATGATCAAGAAGTTATGTAAATGTAACATTCCCCAGTTCCACCCACCACACCCTGCCCTGCTCCTTTAGCTTATAAGGAAAGGAAGCATTCTCAACATCTCCCTTGAATAGTAAACCTTCAAGGAAAGAGCTATAATTCACAGTCATGTATCTATTTGTGGCTCTGATTCTTTGTATCACCTGTGTTAAAATCTCACAATATTTCAGCTGTTAATTAAAGCACTCTGGCGTCTTGAGTTATTTTTATAGTCAACTTGAGATGACATGTGATAGTTCAGATTCATGGAAGCTGTGAGTCAGAAATTCTGTCTCTAGTTATGGTTTTAACTTTTAACATGTGCTAACATGTGATATCTATAGATCATGTGACTTGTAGTTATTTCTAAAATGGGTATTTGAAACACTGAACTTTGGTCATGGTAGTAACACTTTATGCTAAATAAAAGCAACACTTTAGTCTCTCGTAATTTTTTTTTTCCTGGTACCACATGTCTTAATAAAAAGCAGTCATTCTAATGTTTTTCAGATGTCCTCAGAAAACCAAGGATATTAAACTAAAATAAGCAAATACTAGGTGAAATAGGTTTAGCAACCTTTACAAGATTATTTATAAAATGCTGATCATGAGTGAGAAAACAAAGAAAATCAATTTGTGGTAAGGAAGTCCATCGACTTTTAAAGTTCTTCCAAAAGGTAAGGAATAGATTCCTTCAAAGTCTGAGAAGCATTCAGAAAGCCAGTGCATGGAAAGTGTGAACTCTCTAAGAAGGCAGGCTGGAGATCCTTTTAAGTGATGTGAGCAGAGAAGCTCTTAAAATGGGGCTAATTAGCTGTTTGATGTACTTGACAGAGAAAGATGTATGCAAGCAGAGAGAAAAGACTGCAAACATAGATATCCCTGATTGCATTATTGTCCAAAACTTTAATTAATTTCTTGAGGACTATCTTTTCCATAATTTAAAATGGTTTAAAAGATGTACAACTAACAGGTTCAAAGTGTTTCTTTAGCTAATCACTTGCACTGCAGGAGGCTGAAAATTATAGAGCACATTTTACATACTCCTCAAGCCGTCCAAGAATTACTTTTATAGGCTCTGGCTTTTGTTCTTCCTCTGTTTGCGTAATGGCATTGAGAAATGTGTGACTTGACTCCCCTAATATGTTGTTCAAGTCCAAACAGCCACCACTGCACTCTTCAGGACACAGAGATATAACTGTCTTTTGGCATGAAAATGTTTTCTTGGCTCATATGTGTGGAGAGAGATAAAACTCAAATCCTGGTTATGGACAGGGTTAAGAAATAAACGCTTATAGTTTAAGATAAAATTTGTAATAACAAGTCATTAGTAAAATGAAAAACAAAAATCTAATGATCAGCTGGGATATGTGATAATAATCTTAATGTGTTCCTCACAGAAACTATAATGTCATCTGAAAGAGTTATCCAAATTTAGTTACATGTTACTGTAAAATACAGTTCATAAAGAAAAAAACTGAATACCATTAAGGGACAACTTTTTAAATAAAAATTATAATGTCAGTTTCTATACATAGTAGTAATCGAAACATACACATACAATTAATTATGAAGTTGTTTCTATTTATTATTCTGTCACAAATGATAAGCATTGCTAACTTTGCTTATATTCTCTTGATAGTTTTTTCTTTCCATTTTTGTGGCATTTTATTAGAAGTCACTACTATAAAATCATTCTACTAGTATATTTGGGAAAATAACAAGTCATTAGTAAAATGAAAAACAAAAATCTAATGATCAGCTGGGATATGTGATAATAATCTTAATGTGTTCCTCACAGAAACTATAATGTCATCTGAAAGAGTTATCCAAATTTAGTAAGGTCAGTGAGTGGTCAATAAATTTTATTGAAAGAAACTTTTATCTGCAATATCCAAGCTTTTTACCAAAGTCATGGATGTCATATATTCTGTGTGCTTGCCGATCTTGAGATTGTTTTGTATGTGAGTATGGGAAGAGTCACTTATTAACTCAATGGATATTTATTGAAGAACATACTGGATATACTATGTACTAGGGAAACAGTGGAAAAGTAAACTCAACAAAATTTCCTTTGTGGAGCTCTCATGATAGTTGCGGTGAGAGATTAAATAAACAATATAAATGAGTAACCTAAATATTTCATCAAAAGGGAATACATTTAGTGGAGGAAATAGTACAGGGCGATCATTGCAGGTTATGGCTCACTGGTGTTTACTAGAGAAAGATGGCAGGCCTTGATCAAGAAGTGACAGGATCTGACCAGTATTTTAAGACTCCTTCTGACTGCTGGGTTGAAATTATTCTAAATGCAGCAAGGGTGGAAATAAGAAGATCACTTAAGAGATTACATTACAGTGATCCCAGCAAGAGAATATGGTGTTTTGGGTCACCATTCTATTGGAGTGAGGAGACATCAAGGAACAAATGGTTATGATCTGTGGAGGCGGCGTATAGGCAGGAAGACAAGGCTTTCCTTCTGTGCCTTTGATCTTGCCCTCTATCATCTCCTTCTGGACTGGGCTCCATCAATTATCCGAGGCTATCCATCTCTCCCATTCTCCTACCTTCTTTCTCAAACAAGCACAAACTCTCTCCCTTTGACTTTTGTCACTGTCAGGGAAGAGGTAATGTTTGAGCTGAGAATTACAGAGTGAGAAAGAGTTCAGTAGGCAGACAAACAAGAAAAATCCTTGCTAAGATAACCACAGCAAGTACTATGAAGCCACCATGCAGCCACACCAACTTGAAAAGGCAGACATTCAGAGAGCTGTGAGTAGCTTGAGTTTGGCACTGCTGGACTATCCTGGGACAGGAAGGAGAAGCAGGCAGTTTGAGATGAAGGCATTATGTATCATTCATAAACACTGATCTCCAGAATTTGATGTTTATTACTATGTACTAATGTGTTGGGGTGGGGGAGCAGCCAACAGCACACACTGGTGGAGAAGGAGGAAAATGTTGTCCTGAGACTCTCATGCCCATCAGAGCAGAGGAGGATGAGAACAGCCCCATCAGGACCCAGGATGTACAATAGCAGCAGGCTTTTCTTAGAGGGGATGCTGTCAATAACACAAGTATTTCAAGCATGGCTTGGTGCCTAAATTTAAACAATTCTGCAAAGAAGAGGCACTTGACTGCTTTCAGGGAACAGTCTTGTGATCAAAGAAAGCAATTCGCCCTAATAAAAGTGATATTTTCTTAGGGTATCCTAGGTCCTAACACAAGAAGATTTTCAAGAGACCCAAGGAGATATATAAAGAGATATTTTAAAAGAGGACTAGATCTATATTTTAGAAAGATGCTTCTGGAAGTAGGGTGGATTAGATAGGAAGAAAGTAGTTACATTGAGAACTAGACAGGGGCTATTGCAATACTTCAGACAAACATGATGAGACTTAAAAATGCAACAGGCCAATCCATGAATATACATCAGTATAATATACAAGTGTTGGCTATAAGTAAGGAGATGTTGGAAATAAATTTTGGAGAGGAAAACCTAACAATGGGAAATCCTGCTAGCATCAAACTTCCTTAATAGTGAGAGGCTGAGTACATTAAAGTAGCAATTTATTTGATGGGCAATTGATATCTGGCAGGCTAGTGACAGCCTTGTTGCCAAGAGAGCACGGTTACAGTCTCAGACTGCGACTTTAAAAACTTCACTGGGGGAAAAATTACAGTCAAGCCAGCAGCAGCAGGCCATGGCCTACGGCACAATATGCCGATAACTAAGTCCCAGGGAAAACTGATTTGTGGCTTCTGAGCACATGCGCTGAGAGCCGCGGCTATTGACTAGTTGTGGTTCATCGGGATGTAGATCTATCTTGGCTAACAAGAAAGCACTAGAGGTCTTCATTTAGCCACTGAGCCTTGTCTCCAGGGACTGTGTGCAGCTGTCTTTACCTTCCTACCAATCAACACATCAAAAGCTGCAGAATATATTTTCACTTTCAAAAATGCAAACTGCAAGCAAGATAAAGTTGCCAAACTAGACTTGAAGGGGGTGAATGATTACAGCAAGGCTCCAGATATAAAGAATAAATCATGTGTGCCCAGTCGGAATTTTCTTATACGTGTCAACAAGAAAGATAACTGAGTCTGATCCACAAGACATTCACACCATATTAATTTGACTAGAAAGGATTAAAACCATTTACATTGGATTTCTTACTTGAATAATTCTAAGCAGCACATCTCCTCAGAATTTCTCACTGAAGATAACTGGTTATACTGAAATTATTAGAATATTCATTTTAGTAACCCTCAAATAATTACTTGGCACAGGTTTATTTATTTATTTTTCCACTCAATCTAAATCAAGGCAAGAATACATTTTATTTTTTCTTTTAATTTGGACATGTTTTTCCTTTCCAGGGAGTTTGGGCCTCCACTGGAAATAAATGCCAAATTTTTAAATGTTTTCTCAAATTATCAGTTCTTTTGACATTGATTTCAATATCATCAAGACCTTTCCTCCCAGATGTTTTCCAGGAAGACTTACTCACAAAAGGTCAATGTTGTTTCCCTGCTTTCAAGGATCATTTAGTTTCCACACTCTTAGTTTGGGATGTGTGCAGGTGCATGAAAAAGAGAGAAGGTTACCCTTTGGTAAGCTCTATTTAATTCTCTAAAATGAGTGAAAGGTCATGCTGGGGAAGCAGGCTCCTGATGCATTTTAAGTAAAAGCCAGTTGCTTTAGCTTGAAATTCCAGGTGGCCCAGTAAGGATTGGAATGCACAGTTTGGACTGCTTCCCTTTCAGTCACCTCTTAAGGGAGATGCCACTTTGATTTACTGGACTGACACTGGCTTCTCCTGAGCTGCAGGCAGGGCAGGTGTTGGACCGCTGCATCAGTGGATGCCTCACACCGGCTGGCCCTCACCTCCCTTATGGGGAGCCCCACTGGGAGGGGCTCTACTCTGCCTCCCAGACTGTCTGAGAGGCATCTCCTCACAGCATTTCTTCCTGGCTCCGTGGAAACATTAATATTACCTCATTATTTTTAAATTGCCAAACTGATGGTTCATGAAATCACAGGGTGCACCAAATTCGCTTCTAAAAAAATTTTAAAAATTTAAAAACTTAAAACTTCCACATTTAAAATTTAAACATTAAAAACTGATTTCATTAGACATTGTTGAAAGATGCAAGGACAATCTTAAAAAATTATGATAAACTAAAAATTATGACAAACATCAGACCTGCATTTTAATTCAAAAAGTTTGTCAATTTCTTCATCCAAATTTCTACATAAACTTCAGGACTCATTTCATCTCCTTTATTAAGAAAATCAAAGTTAATAGCTTTTCAAGTCCATTCATTCCACAGAGGTTCCAAAAAAGCTTAAAAGAATGTCTATTTCCACTGAAGGACCAGACAACACATAAACTAAACTTGCAAGACATGCCATTTTACATACCTTTGTAACATCCGGATTAGACTATGACAGTGCTTACCTCCTGGGGCAATTCTTACAGACCACCCAGGCAACTCAGCCACTGCAGAATGTAGCCACAGTCTGTTGATTTAAGAATGGAGAACACTGCAACTGTGTCTATGTTATAACATCAACCTGTTTATTTAGAGCGCAATTAAAATCTGAAAAATAAAATTTAAATATTTGGCTTTTCTAGAGTGTAGCTTCTTTGGAAGCAGATTTTTTTTTTTTTTAACCTCCTGTCCTTTGTGCCATTGTGTGCCTTGTAAAGTAGGACTTGGTCCAGCTGTGTCCGTCTATACAGACAACTCAACAGCTTCAACAAGGGTCTTATTCATTTAATACAATACCTCAGTATAAATAAAATCCCTATAGAGAAGCATAACCTATCATCTAAATAAGTATATTCTATCTATTTATATATAAATTTAAGTAAATAAGTGAAATATATAAAGCTTATTGAGATTTATGGTAGGGTTTCTAATACCCATATAGGTGTTCTATGTGTAGCTTAGTTAAGGTCAATGGTCAGAGGGTTTGAAGAGAAACTATACTTTCACTTAACATTTCTTGAATAAAATAAATTATAGGTTTTCAATATGGTAATCTTTGTTCTCCTCAACACATTACCTCTTCTGCACAGTAATTGTTAGGGCCAAGGTTCTGGACTAGGATGCAGGAAGCTGGTGTCTTTTAATTGGTTTTTATATCAATCCAAGATTGCCTTGCCACTATCATGCCCTTTACAGAAGATTCCAGTAGTGACTACAAGAAATGGAGCCTCAGAATCTATACGTAGATGTCAGAGCTCAGTATTCACACGTAACTACAGTGCTGGTCCCCCAAACAAGGTAAGCTGCAGTCCAAATCTCCCAGTTATTTGGAGAAGTAACTGCATGCTATGTCATGTGATATTGTGGTGATCTCTCAATATGGTGACCAAATAACCTTACCAAAACCAAGACCATTAAGAGAGAGTGAACTGTGAGGTTCTAAACATGTGTCTCCAGGCAAACACATAATCAATCTTTCTACAAATAACTTCTAGACTCCTCCAAATATAGTCCTTTCCTATGGTAAATAATTTACTTCATTTCCATGTTAAATTTAAAAATAGAAATAATGACCCCAATTAGCACTTTAATCCAACTAGCGGTCTACATATTACCAAAACCAATTCTCAAATCTGTATTTTCTCAAATCTTTTGCAAGACACCACCAATAAACATTTGACTTTTGAAAGTCAATTAATACATAATCTCATTTTTGCCTTTTATGATAAGTACTTTTCGACTTCTATGATTTAGAAACATTTTCATTGCCTTAAAATGCTCCCAAAAGTTACAAATAAAATCACGAAATAAAAGCAATGGCTATTCTTGAATTTTAACCAACAAGAAAGGCAATTTTCAGTCATGCAACGCTATTGCACATAATAACTTGAGTGGCAGCATATGTGATTGAGACTGTGTTTGTAGAAGTTTGGGCCTGGGAGAGAAACTATTTCTTCAGTTTTTCTTTGTATTATTTCAAGGGTAGTAAATCTTCTGCTCTATTGTTTATGTGGGGAATGGACGCTGATTTATTTAATACACTTTTTATATATAAGCAAGTAGTCTAATATAATAGAAGGAGCTTGAACTTCCTATTGGAATACAACTGAACAATTATTATTTTTATAACTTTAAGCAAATTGTTAAAACACTTATTCTCATTTCCCTGGTTTGTAAATTGGGGACTATAATACCTGTTGTAGAGGAATGTTTTGAAGACTGGTGAAACAGCACAGTGCCCTGCTTACAGCACTTACAGTAATTATTTAAGCTACTTAAATAATTTTGCTGCATTACCCAATATATAAATAAAATACAGTCTGCTAAACAATACTTAATTTTGCTCAAATGATTCAGAAGGCACTTTAGCATCTTGTAATATTTTGCCAAGCACTGCTATAATCCTTCATTTTTAATATAACATAGTTTTAAGTCCCAGCTCAAAAATATGATTTTAGAAGAGAACTAGAAAGGTCTTATTTCGTTATTTAGTAACTTGGGAAATTTCTGTATTATAAACAAATTCACAGAGAAAATTAGGTTTCTTTAAAAGTACAGGACTTTTCTTCTTGTGATAGGTGAAACCTTGAATTAGAAATTATTAGGAATTTATTATAATAATTTCTATAATCTTAGACAAATCTTTCCAAAGCCTAAGTTTCCTCATATTTAAAGGGAAGGATTTAAAAGAGGTAATCTTTTAGGCCATTTGTGTCAACAAATTTGATTATATTTATTACTTTTATTTTCAGGAAATAAGCAGTTCAAAATAAAATTTCAAAACTCTTATTTTGTAATTCTTCAAAACAACCATTTCTGCCACTTGCAGTAGGGACAAGGAAATAAACAGGAGAGGAAACAGTTGAGTCAAGAGCATTTACTTACTTTTTTCTATAAAATCAGGTTGGAAGGGATAGATGTTTGGGAATAAACATGAACAATAATGAGTTGGCCTGATTTTTACAAAAAGAAGAAGAAAGAAAGAAAAAAAGAAAGAAAGAAATGAAGAAGAAGGAAAAAATAAAAAGAAAAGAAAGAAAGCACTATTAATCATAATGGCCCCAACTGAAACTTCTTGATAGAAGACTTATCTCGCACCTTCTTGGTCAAAAGAATTAAAGGTCGTTGGTCCAACCTTTTCCACATGTGCTGCATTCCACCTCTGTTAAAATCCTGCCTTTTGTGTCTAATTCTAAACTCCTCAGGAAATGACCCAGGGTACATAAGGAAGATGGTCTTCTATTTTTCCCTCATTTCCTGTAAAATATATGTAGAAGTTTGTCTATAAAAGAAATATATATAACATTCTGCCTTTAAAAAAATAAGGTTAAAAAAACAAAACAAAAGAAAAAAACATTCAATCATAAACACATTGTAGTCAGTAGCCATGCTTTAGCCCACAAATCATAGTGAAAGCCAGCTTCTATCTATCTATGTAACCCATAAAATTTCTTTTTAACTCAATATTGTTAGAAACATTCTATTCCAGATTTGAAAGGATTTCCCTATTATTTTCTACCCAAAAGATTAAGTATTAAATAATGACCCAAAAAATAGATACCGCCTTGTTTGTTAAGGAGACCTGTCTTACACTTTCCTAACATTATAGCCAGATTTCACGGTCACAGGAAAACAAAACACACATAATGGAGTGGTTATTAATTCAATAAATCCAGCAGCTCTCATGCTCTGGGCAAAAGGCAAAGTTAAAAGCAGCTGTTCATTGACGACATATGGGACATGGCCAGGGTGAGTAGCTGCTTTAGCACATCATCCACCACTTTTAAGGCTGACTGCACTCAATTTCTTAGACAATCTACACACCATTTTCAGTTCTGTACCTCCATAATTTATCACAACAATCCCTCAAGCACACAGATCGGAGGGGGAAAATGAAAGCAATTTACAGTATCGAGATGAAAGTAGCTAGGTGGATGGAGAAGACCTACTATGTAAATCATATCCACGACTTCAAGGAATGTTGACATAATATTCTGGAATTAATTTTTTCCAGCATTCCTATGTAGGTCACACAAAGGTAAATCTAGTTTCTCCTCCCTACCTCTTATATCTGGAGTTGTTTATCAATATGTTAAAGAGGAAATTGATTTTACCTCTCCCTTCTACAGGGACAATAAGAACCTTATGTATAAAACTTACCAATAACAATGAAAGGAATCAGTTGAAACATTAGCATGCAATCTTTATATATATCTCCCAGTTAAAGGTCATAGGAAGACAGCAATAAAGAAAAAAAAAGGTAGACGCACAGACAAATAAGGGATAGCAATCTATTTGAAATAGTAGTCTGGATTATTGTAAACTAATCTCATTATGTCTTCCTTTAAAATATGTCCATAAAATTCTGCATCAGATTCATATCAGCAAGCTACACTGATGACAAACACCTTACTATAGAACAACTTAAGGTTTGAAATTTGTATACTGTCATACAGTATGCCCTTTTGATAGGAGTCTGTTTTTACACTCTAATGAGAATAGTATGCTGATATCTTCATTACAATCTAGGCAACTAATTACTTCAATACCAACCCCCCTCTTTCCCTTTTCTCCTTCTATCTCTTTCTCTCTTAATCGTCTTGGGTTGATTGAAGCAGGACAAGAAGGAGCAGTAACAGGATGAAAAAAGTATTACAAGATAACCAGTGTCTCAGGACTAAAGGTAATAAGCAAAGACCAGGACATGTAAGAACATTCTAGGAATCTTTAAAAATACTCTAAAGGAATCTCAATTTCCTGAAGGCATGCAAGACAGGGGATTAAGCCTTTTAATTTAGATAGTAAAGGAAAAGTTGACCTTGGAATTGAAACATTTGCCAATGTATTCACTTACATTTCTTGTTCTATAAATAAAATAATTAATTCCCTGGGATTTTTTTTTCTGATTATTCATTGTAGACAATTTGGAAAATTAAAAAATGAAGAAGCACTGGTAATCCTAATAATTAGGGATGACCTCAATCTCTGACTCTAGTTTGTCATCTATTGGTTATTGTTTGAAATGCATGCTCATGTCTTTCTTGTCTAGATTCATCTTTTTATTGTAAAGGTGTAAGAATTCATTTCTATATTAATGGTGTAAAATCTTTGTATACCATACATACTAAATATTTCTCCTTTTCTATTTGCTTTATCACTGTACCTAGTATTTAATGATCATTTCTTTTATTCCTCTCAAAAACCCTCATGGGGTGGTCATCGTATACTTCTAGTAACAATGCTATTGTTCTTATTTACTAAAAGTATTTTATGAATTAGAAAATTGAGGCATTTAGAGGTTAAATATCCTGCTTGAAGCTTATACCTAGTGGCAGAAAAGCCTTTATTTTTTATTTGTTCTAATTAGTTATACATGATAGTAGAATGCATTTTGACATATCGTATATAAATGGAGTATAACTTCTCATGACAGAAAAGCTTTTTAAACCCAGATGTTCCTTTTTCAAAATTAGAGCTCTGTCTACTAGGTATGTTACAATGTTCATGTTTTTGGTCTATCAACCTGTGAATTGTTTCTTTTCTTTCAGTTTATGCCTACAACCACCTTCCTTATGTTTAGATAGAGTCATCTATTTTTTCTTCTAGTACTTTTATTTCTTCCTTTACATTTTATTTCTTTGTCTACCTATGATTTATTTTAGCAGATGACTCAGGCATCCTTATTTTTCTAACTATGTAGATAACCAATTTATCTAGGATAATTTATCTACCTGCCTTTTCTTTGGTGCTCAGAAATTCCAACTTATCAACATTAGAGATTTGTTATGTTTTGGTTCCACTGTTTTAATTGTGTGATAAGATGTAACCGAGCAAGCCACCTAATTCTCTATTTTCAAATTATTTTTGCATATAATTTATCTGTTCATCTTTCCATATGAATTTCATAAATGTTGAAAATCACACAGTAATTGGAAAGAAATAGTGCTAAGTTTACAAATTAAAGAAAAAGAAGATATCTGTTCCCATGACCAAATGTTGACCTTAATGACATGACAGCTCAGTAATTGTCTTTGTTTTTTATAGGTTAAGTGCAAATTTTAAAATTTTTATGAAGTTAAATTCTGTTTGCTTTTCCACTTTACTTATTTACTACTCAAATCAAAGTATTTATGAGTTTAGGCAGAACTGATATCTCATTTAATATGTCCCTCTTTTTTTACAAAATCACATTTTCAAGCATTAATAATTATACACTTTAATAATGAATTATCTTTCTTTTCAAGTATAACAACAAGATGACTTATTTTTAGAATTGCCTTTGGATTTTTCCTTTTGGATTTTTTTTTCTTTTACTTTTGTGGAATTTTAAAGTGAACTTTAAAAAGTAAAAACTTTTTTAAAAGGGCTAGGTATGTGACTCAGTGGTTAAGTGCCTCTGGGTTCTACCCCTGCTATCGAAAAAAAAAAAAAAATCACTTGTTATTAGAAAGTCAGTATGTTTCAGGCAAATGTTCATTTGGAGGTAAAAAGATGAATAAACTTTGTATCTAACATTGAATTCATCTAACATGAATTCATAATACATGCCAGAGGCTTTTCTAAGAGTTTTGCTCATTTAATCCATTAAATAACCTGATTAAATTATATACTACTATTAGCCTCAGTTTACAGATGAGTGATTTCTTTACTTACCTGTGCCCATTTGGTTAATCAGTGGTGCACTAGGATTTTGTCCATGCCCTGTGATGCCAGTGCATGTCCCTGATGTCTGGAGGTTCAGAATCCATGTAAAAGACTAAAATGCAAAGCTACAATTTCAACGATGTGACAAGTGCCAGTTTATGACCGACTTAGATGAAGACAGAGAGGAAGTATGTAACAAACCAGGGAAGGCAGGAATGACTGAATGAATGAAGTAGACATGATGTGAGTTTTACAGACTGGGTAGAAGTTCACCAGGAGCAGAAGAGAAAAAAGTATGGTTTAGCCAGGGCATACAGCATGTGTGAAGCCAGAGGTTAAGAAACACCGCAGCTCATTTGGGAATACCTACAATACAGCACCTTTGGGAGAGCAGCTGGAGACAGAGTCAGAAGTCTGGACAGTGCATGGTGTGCACATGGATTACTTCGAATCTTTTTATCTTGCTGGGATGGGAGGAAATAAGAACTCATATTCATTTTTGTCCTCTGTTCAGAATCTTCTGTATGTACCAATATTTAACTACTACCTCAGATTGATTGAAAAAGCTAATTCACAAAACCAGACCAAAACAATAATATATGGGCCATGGAAAAACCTGCTGCTGTATGGGAAGGATGTCCCAAGAAATCACCTAACTACTAGCCAAAATAAATTGTCCATTACCAAATTGGATAAGAAGTCAAGGTTGCTCTACTTCTGCAAGGAATTATGACCAACAAAAGGATTTTATTTAAATTACTACTGGTGAGATGGCTTTTCTAGACAGGATGTGGGGTATTTAAAATTAATTTCATGCCGTGGTTTAATTACTAATGAATTTGCTCTTTAGAAAGTCTGATGACAAAGATCACACCTATCTAATTTCAATGGGAGTATTAGTCATTGAATTAGTTAATTAAGAATATTACAAAATCAATTTTAATTTTATTATTAGTCTCAGTGTGCAAATGCTTTTTTAAAAAAAACTTTTCATTAGCTCTTTACCCCACTACAAAATGTTTGGAGGAAAGAATAAAGCAAATTTAGCAAAATAGATTGTTTAGGTTCCTATTCTGCTGAATTTCATGTAATTTAATAAAATTATCATTTCTCTTAGGATCATTCTCATAATTATATCTATGATATCTACCCGGCTCACTTGTTGTGAGGATCAACTGAGATAATGTTTAAGATAATCTTTTGAAAACTAAATATTGAAAGTCCAAAATATTGCAATTATGATTAAAGATTTTTTATGGGGGTTTCTCTCACACTGGAGTATACATAAAAATTCATGTTTAAATTTTTTTCCCTAAGACTAAACTTCCAGGAAGCTAAGGAAAGGTGTATTTCACATGTTTCATCAGTTCTATGTTTAGTTTCACTTCTCTGACAAACTGAAGTACAAAACCTTCTAATTCATGACCTCACAGACAAAAAAGACAAAAATGGCTGTCAGATAACTTCAAATACCTTCTGATTGCGTTATCTTAAGGGTGTGTTATATCTTTTTGAAAGAAGTGATATTTCAGTGAAGACTCTAGAACCCTTGGAAAGATGTGTTATTTTTATTAAATGTCCTCTTTTTTCCTCTCTTATATATATGAGGTCAGTGTTGTACAGTAAAAGAAAAGAGGACATATACAACTATCTACATAAAAATGGATCACTACTGATCTCATTGTGAGTTAACTGGAACAGTGCCTGAAAATACTGAGATTACTTCAGAAAATTCATATTATGAATTTGAAAGATTCACAATAAGTTAATAATATGATAAGAGCTAGCAATTAGAGATATCTTTTATCTTAGGTACTACATTTTATCTTCATTTTATTTTTGCTTATTTCATACGAGTTCATAAATATTGGGCTATTGTTTCTTTCAGACAAAAACATGTCCCTGTTTGCATAAAATTTACTTACACCAGTTATCTCCTTTGCAAAGAAAACTAGAACAAAATTAGAAAGTTAAGTTTCATGACTAAAAATTTCAATGACCTTTGATTACATATAATCAATAAACTGGACCTTCCAGTTTTGGGAATAATCACATATGTAGTTGTATATTCAATAAGATAAAATTATTTCATGAAAACAAATACCTGAAGTAGTAACTCAGCAAACTTATCAATTCAGGTTTTACTTTTCTGTTGCAAGATCAAGCCTATACATAGAAAGAAATGTACATTTAATGACACAAAATTAATTGTACAGCATGTGTGCACCTTATTAGTTAATACAATAGTATGTGGAGAGAATAGAAGGAACTTAAGTTATGTTAGGACTTTGCATTCAAGGACACTGAGGTTGTGTTGAACAGAGAGAGGAAGAAGCCATCCACAAATAGACTTTGGTCAAAATCTGGGTAAGTGATGCCATGAGTTATGTTTATAAATCATTAATGGAGATTAAAAAAAATCACTGAACTACATTTCCTTAAATGATGCTGATGGAAAATAGTTATGTGGTATTATATAGGAAGATACAAATTTATTACTCAGAATTTAAGTAAAAAAAAAATTCTGAGTATCTCTTTTATGCTAAACCCTATATGAGGTGCTAAAGATTCTAAAGTGTGACATCATGTAATACATTTAAAGTAGAACCTATCAGGAAACTGAAGCTGAACTTGTGGAAAAGTACAATGGACAGATGGAGTAACAAAGAAAGTGTGTATTAAAAAAACCCTTCTGCATGAAAATTTACAAATGTATAGCACAGGTAAAAGACAGTGAACATTCATTAGGTTGAGGAAGAGCAATTTGGAGTTATATTCCAGACATTGATATGGCATGTTACGGAATCTATGGACTTCTTTATAGTCCTCCAGTCTGTAATACAGAAATGAATGAGTTTCATCAAGGAATTTATTTGGTTAGACTCCCAACAACAAACTCCATCTCAGACAGCGTTTCTAAGCTCATTTCCTTTCAAAATTCAGTTGACCTCCTTGGAATCCACTCTGAGCACGTGTGGTTCCAGAGCCAGTCATACACAGAACATGGGGCATCTCCTCTCCTTTCCAACATTATACTCTGGGTCTCCTGTGACTGGCATGCCCCGCCCACCAGCACTGTCCTATTCTTTAAGTCACAAAAACTGTGAGGTTCCTTTAGCAGTTTAAGTCATCCCAGCCGGTGTCAATTTAGACTACCCTTTATCCCAAACCCACAATAAAAGAGAAATTCACCCCATGTCAATTCCCTCTTTCAAGTTTCAACTTCCTTCCAGAACTGTCCTATTATTGTTCATTGGCTAGGTCCTTGTGGTGATTTTGTTTTGTTTTTTATATTTTGTTTTTGGATTATATTATTTATTTGCAAGGAACTTTGGGCCTATTAGGCACTTATGGGACCACACTGAAAGGAGAAATAACATGCATAGACTCTTGGTGGAAGCATTGAGGTTTCTAGCAAATCTACCTTTCTAGAAAGTTCCAAGATTAAGAGGCTGATATAAGAGCCCATGTCTCCCAGGCAACTAACATAATTATGATCTGAAGCCACAAGACTAAGATTTGAGGAGGCATTGGTTTGACTTGTTTACCTTAAATTTCTAGCGCATAACACAATACAAATAACATAGTTGATGTTCAATAAGTACTGGTTAGAATCACTTGATAACTAATGAATGACAATATAATGAAAAAAAGCCCAGTATTTGGGGTAAAAATTCTGCATTTAAATCCCAGTTTCACTAGTGACATTTTGGGCAAACATAAACATTTTAGTGAGCCTATACTTCAGTTGCATTTTCTATCAAATGGACAGAATACTAATAAATATTCTAATTACGCTTTTATCAATGGATTGTGAGATCAAAGGCTCTAAATTTAAGCAACAGAAATGTTGGTCTATTTCTTTACTATCAACCAAACATTACTAATAGTGATATCTTGAGAGTAACATCAGCATTAATAGGAACATATATGCAGAAAATATCTTACCGATAAAATAACAAGGCTTGTTTTTTAGAATTCTCATGAGCAAATCAATCAGTCTATCAGTCGGTAATGAACTGTTACCAGAGTAAGGTGATTCATTTAGATACCCTTAAGATAGACAGAAAACTAAATTCTAGATCACACAAGAAAATGTTTCCAGATTCTGGCAAAACATTGACCTGATCTAATCCAATAAAACATGAAGACCAATAATTCTCACTTTGTGCTTGAGAAGCAGACACCCAGGATCACATGAGCAATTCAAGTCTTGACAATTAACACCTATGGAAGCAAGAAGACCTATGGAAATGTCTATGCAAGGTTTATCTATCAAATTGACACCATAGGGTTATCTGTTTTGTTTTCATGAGTTATATAATTCAGTTCTTCGAGAGAATGGTACCATTCCTACTCTCACTGTTGTGTTATACATGGGAATGTTGAGGATGAGAGGGAGGGAGTTCTTTTCCCAGGTCATACACTATTAATCATGAAAGCAATGATCTTAATTCAGGAGTGTTTGCCTCAGAATCAGATGTTTTCTCTCCTAGGAGACCCTCAATTCTCTACACATTCAGAGAAACTCAGAGAAAACCATAAGGCAAAAGTTTAAAGCAAAATTGAATATAGACAAGAAAACCCTGCATTTTGTTTCATTAGCATCTTTCTGATTGCCAAGTGCTTTAATGAACATTTGAAATATAAACCTAATGATTTATTGACCAAAATGATTCGGTTGAAATATCTTAAAGATATGAACTATGCAAAAGATTCTTAAATAAGTAGTCTTTTTAATTTTTTATTTATTTTTAGTTAAACATGACAGCAGAGTCAATTTTGACATATTTGTACAGACATGGAGTATAACTTATTCTAATTAGGATCCCATTCTTGTGGTTGTACATGATGTAGAGTTTCACTAGTTGTGTATTCATGTATGAACATAGCAAAGTTAATCAGATTCATTCCACTGTCTCTCCCACTCCTATACCCCTCCCTTCCTTTTTTATGTTCCAGAATCCTATTATTGATTTGATTTCACCAGTGAAATATTTATTTTTGGTACTCCTTCTTTCTGTTTTATTAGCATCTTTAAGGAAAAGATTCTCTATTCTTTACCTTCTTCAAAAGTTGTCATTTATCAAATTCTTAATTTTAGAGACCTGGAAAAAACATGCAATAACCTCCTTAACTAAACATACTTGAAAACAGCATATTTTAAATTTATAATCCTTTTAACCTCTAAACATAGAATAGTAGGAAGAAAAATTCTATTACTCTGAAATTTTCAAGAAAGTGAGGAGAAAGCAAAAGGAAAAATTTATTTTTCAATAATCTTAAAAATAATTCATACTGCATGTCAGTTTTCCTGGATTTCTTTGTTCTGCAACTGATTTACCAAGATCCCTATTTTGTCAAAGGAAGTGTTAGAAACCTGAATATAAAATTCCTCAAATCCCACTAAGCTTTTCCTTGGCTATTGATTACAGCCCCTAAAAAGAGATTGGATTCAATTTGGCAATCCATGTCATAGTACTTCTTCAGGAAAATAGGCTTATAATGTCCTTTCTCTTATTTTTATGTATCATTTTTTAAAAGTCAGCCTTAAAAATGTGCAATATTTATAACCTAAATCATTAGAGTATTAATGTGTATATGAACTTCAAAATATCCTAATGAATTTTCATTAACCCTATCCTCAATGTAAAAAATGTTGAAAATTTTTAGGATGGGATATACATGATGAATAAAATTCACTCTTTTGAAACAGTATAAGTCTACCTAAAAATCTAACGAAATATTCACTAAAAAAAAGAAAATCAAACATTAAGACAACTTCTGAAGCCAAGTAATGCCCCCACCAACTCCAGCAGATACCCACATGTAGATCAGATTCTTAGAATGAAACATCTCATTTCAAAGTTGAAACACAAAATTTGTACATTCAAATTTATACACAACTTATAACTTCTAAATAGTAAGATTCCCTTTAAAAGTTTATGTCATAATTTCAAGAGAATTATTAAATGTTCTGCACTGACTTGCAATTTTATATTCTTACTCCTAATACTAAAATTATAATTGGTAGGTATAAATATTTTATTCTTAATTTTATAGATAAACTTTAAATTCTTCTCTATGATTGCTTTGTGGCAGCTTATATCTGCATTTATAGACCAACTCAACAGAACCATTCTATGTTGTTTCAATAATAGATTGGTATACCACCACCAATCTCCCAGCAGCTCAGGAGGCTGAGGCAGGAGAATCACAAGTTCAAAGTCAGCCTCAGCAATTTAGCAAGGTGCTAAGCAACTTTGCTAGACCCTGACCCCAAATAAAACATAAAAATGGTTGGGGATGTGGCTCAGTGGTAAAGTATCCTTGGGTTCAATTCCTGGTAAAAATAAATAAATAATAGATTGGTAGGTTTTATCAAAGTGCTCAAATATTGTTAATAATTAGAAAATAAAGATTGTAAAGCCAATGTGGAATACATAGATACTGGTAGAAGTTATGAGTGTATGCGTTTATATAAAGGGGATCACTGGTAGTCATGTTTAAATAGTGATATTAGGTATTATTTGTTTGTTTGTTTGTTTGTTTTGGTACCAGGATTGAACCCAGAGTGCTTAATGACTGAACCACATCCCCAACCCTTTTTGTTATTTGTTATTTTGAGATAGGGTCTTGCTAAGTTACTTAGGGCCTTGCTAAGTTGCCAAGGCTGGCCTCACTCACTTGTGATCCTCCTTCCTCAGCTTCCGTGTTGCTGTGATTACAGGCTTGTACAACCATGCCCAACTATTTTTTATATATGTAATTTTACCTAAGAAAACATTATATTTAAAATTTACCTTATTATGAGAGTACAGTTGCTAACTATAACCTTATTATCCCAATCATATTTCCTTGTATTTACTGGACAAATAATGAAGTAATATCTTCTGTGACTGTTTCCATCACCTTCTCAAAATTACCATGAAAAAATAACTATTTAAAAAGTAATTTGTTCCAATAGTGTCCAAAAAATGAAAGGATATATTTCAGAAGTAAGAAAAACTGAGAGGGAAGGAGAATCATTGATTGGGTGTTATGTGTATGCCTTTGCAGTGATTTCAGTGGACATTCTGTCAACACTCAAATCTAGACTTAGGACTGGCAGGATGGTGGGAATTTCATGTTCGTTAAACTGAAGAATTGCAGCAAGTCATTTGTCTCACAAAGGCTAATATAACAAACTCTATTGCTCCATTGGGCAAATAGAGTCATTTAATACAGATGGTGCAGATTGCAATGTTGGAAACTGGGAAAATAGGGGAATTCATTCTGCTCTCTGCACTCCCTAAAAAAGCATCCCCTTACAAAGCAATAGGAAGATTTTTTAAAAACTCTTGTAACCAGATACTGGCTTAAATGTTTTTCTACATTCCAGTTTTCCCACAGCTGAAGCCATTCCTCATCCTTCAGATCTGAGGCTCAACTTCTAAGATGCCACTTATAAAAACTAGGCTTCTTCACTCCTGCAGTATTTTAATAAGTTGAAGATACTACATCAAGCATAAAAGCAGCAGGTGATTTAAAAACTAAAATACATACAAAAGAAATATGACAATTCCAACAGGTTTTTCTGAGAGTAAAAATTATTACATGCATTATTATTGAGTGCCATAATATCTTAATTTAAAAGCAAATTAAAATCTAATATGAGATTTCTCCAAAATTTTTGTATGTGTTTCAGATCTATGAAAGACATGAGGAATTATTTACTGGGCATCATGTATCAACCACCCAGCTTACTCCTAAGATAAGCACTACCTTAATTAAAGACTTTTCATTCAGAAATTTCTTGATTTTATTGGAACTGTATGATCCCTAAAACCAGTGCCTTTTTTACATTTTTATGGAGTTTATACAAATAAACCCATACAATAAGCATCCTTCTGCTTCTTGATATTTTCACTTTATCTCTAGTTCTTAATGAATTTAGTCTATTTGTATTTATGGCACTTTTTCTACATTTTATTACATGTTTTCAAAGTATCCTGGCTTTCTATGAAAATTTTGCATTCTTTGGAATATTTTTAATTCCATTTTCCAGTCAATTCATTTAGAAATTACATGCTATTTTAATCCTTAGGGAATACCCTTAGTTTTTGTCATGCATACTTAAAATATAAGGATCTTAAATCTTATAAAATCAATTGTAATCTATATTCTTGCATGATTATTTTACATGATCTTAATGCATTCATCTTGTATCTTCCTTATTGTGTTATTGTTTTCTATATATAATCTATATATTCCAATTTATTCACATTTATTCATTTCACTTTACTATTTCTTCTCATATCTTAGTATTTTCTTTCAAAGTCATTTTTCATTTTTCTAAAGAACACACTTCAAACATTCTTAGCTGATTGATGACAATTTTCCATTCTCAATTTACCCATAATGATATTTTTCTTCTTTCTGAAATAGTTACTTAGCTAGGTTAAGACATATGGCAACTCAAAATATTTAGTATATTATTCTATAGCATTTGGCTTCTATTGTTACTCTTATGAATTCTGCTTTGATTCTGATATCATTCCTCTGTAGGTAATTTATCTTTTCTCCCAAGTCACATTTTCTTTTTCTTTTTTTTTCAGTAAATATTATTTGCTGAGTTATTACTGTATTTCGAGTCCTGCAATAAAACATGGGACCAAAAATGAATAAGGTAGCATTCCTGTCCTCAAAGAACTGAGTATAGTGATGGGTATGTACATATGATTGTAAAACAATGAGCAATGATAGACATATGCAGTGGGTTCTGATAAATGAATAGAAGATACTTAATCCCATATGGGGGGTATAGTACTTAGGGAAAACTTCAGGCCAAAAAATGATTCTTGACCTGAATGTTAAGAGATGAATACCAACCAGGAAAAGGACAAAAGACAGAGTGGTGGGTGAAGAGTGCAGAAGGATCAAAAGAAAAATATGAGTTGCATAAGAACTTTCAGGACTAAAACATTTTAGATACTTTAGTAGTCATATCATATTAGCCCAATCTATTTTACCAGATTGGAAATTCCCAAGACAAAGAACATACTTAAATATTTTTTCAGTCTTCCCAATGCCTAGCATAGTGCATGAAAACTTTGCTGAATAATTACATGACTAAAAAAATAATAATCTCAAAATGATCTGATACCACTCTGACATTAGATTATCCCACTAAACATGCTTAAGTGGACATGGATTTGTTAGATATAACAGAAGACTAGTTCAACTTCAAATTAATGTACAATGTAAAATTATTTCAAAGAAAGAATAGCTTACAATGAATCAAAATGCAGTCTGTAAAAATAAAAATTTTAAAAAAGGATAGCACTATTGCACTTACAATTGCTAATACTACTATTACTACTTCGACAAATAACATATGCTTTACAATTTTAAGTTACCTTCATATACATTGTTCCAGTTGTTCTCCATAAAGTCCTATGTATTGCTTGTGGCTACACTGGACATAGAAATGATAAAATAAGAGATTATGATCATTCAATTCACAAATTGTTGCTAAGCAAACACTATCTATCATAACTTTATTAGCCATTGCATGAGAAATAAAACATTTGGAACAATACCATCTGCAGCTAAGATAAATATTTAGTCCCAACTTCTCATTGTATAGGCAAGCACGGACAGTAGTATTTCACCTATATTGAATGTTACTTTTTTCATCAATTCTGAAAAGTGCTTAGATAAGATCACCTTATTTTCTCCTTATAAAATGTCCTCTATTTTCTCTCTCTGTATTTCCAGTTAAATATCTTCTCAACCTCTCTTCCATATTTCTAAGCATTTCTTTCATATTTTCACTTCATTGTGTGTATATTTTAATTGATAACTTTTTTGATCACTTTTCTAATTAACTTATTCTTATTTGATGGTGTCTAATCTATTGTTTATCCTAAGCATTAAGTTCATATCTTAGATTTCTAAACTTTTAATTTCTACAAGTTATGCTTTTTTATTTTCTCAAGCCTACTTAGAAATTTTTGATAGTATAAATTTTCCTTAATTATACAGAGTAATTTTCTTACCTTTCCTAAACATTTAGAGATTTACTATTTCTACTTGATATTTTCAATATCTAAATTCCATATCCAAATTGTATGTTTGTAGTTTCTGCTGACTTACACTTACAGTAGCTTGATTCCAGGTATAATTTGTAATTTTATAATAATTCAGGTTCAAAGAGTCAGTTTTCATTTTGGAAATCTTTGAACAAGAGCTATGCTGAGTGGAAGAGTTACATAAACTCCGTCTCTAATTTTTAATTGGAAACACAGGAGATTTGTTTCTTATAATGACAAATATAAATTAATAAGATTGATTGTTATATTTTATTCAACATTTCTATTTTTTTCGGATGCATTTTTAGTCACTAAAATGGCAATTCTGTTCTTTAATTTTAAATTTTGTGCATTTAGTTTATCCCATGATAGCAGCAATTGATACTACTACCCTACTAGAGCCCTATCTAGATGACTATTGGCATTCTCTCTTTTCTATCAGTTCCAACAAATTTTAGATGTTTTTTATTACTTAAAAGTATCACTAACGAAATGTAAATTATTGATACAATCAAATTTTATTAAAGATATCTAAAGATATCAAAATGTATCTAAAAATATACTATTTTGGGAGAACCATGGACTTTATATCAAATATATTGCCATTCCAAACACTGTAACTATCATTTTCTTCAATTAAAAAGTAACATGAAAATGCAACTTATTACACATTTTAATCAATGAGAATCCAGTTATTGAAAATAATCTGTGTCTGGGGAGTGTTATGTTGACTATTCTTGATTTAATTTGGGTAAAAAAAATCACAATCTACAGGGGGAAAACTGTTTTTAAAAATCTTAGTTCCAGTCTGATAGATAAGGAGCTTGAAAGTTGTCAGTTGTTTCTAGAAGTAAAAGGCTGAAAAATCAACAATTCATCTTAGATCTATCAGGGAAGTGAGGTTACAGTACAAACCACTGTCCCTCAGAATTGGAGAAACAGGCAGATAGATACATGCTATCACAACTTACTGGAGAAGAATTTCCATAGAAACCATACTGAAAATCTTCACAAGAACCAGAGGTATGCTACTTAAACTGATTTTTATCATTACACACTGTTTATATGTATTGAAACATCACATGGTACCCCACAAATATGTATAATTATCAGTCAGGTTTAAAAAAACAAAGCTATAAAAAAACTATAAATGACAGCTTTCTGTAGGCAAATAATATCAGACATTAAACTACCAATTCAGTGAGGCTAGAGACCGGAAATACAATGCAGAATAAAAGCAAAGTAAAACAGACAAATGTATACATAGGCAGCATATAAGAGTACAGAAAATCAAATTTAAATAAAAATATTAAAAGTAGGGGTGAGAGAAGAATGGAGGAACTTTAGATTATGTAGAGGGAAATGAGAGGGAGCAGGGGATGGGAGCATGAAAAATGGTGGACTGAGACAGACATCATTACCCTATGTACACGTATGATTACACGAATGGTATGAATCTACATTGTGCACAACCATAGAAATGAAAAGTTGCACCCCATTCGTGTACAATGAATCAAAATACAGTCTGTAAAAAAAAATGTTTTTAAAGTAGATGGAAGAAAAAAAATCTTACCTATAGGACAGCAAAAATAAGAATGATGTCTGAATGCTCCTAAGGAACAATGAATGTGATGAAGAAGAGAGTAACAGTGAAATATCTAAAGTGTTAAGAGAAAAAAAAAAATCCTAGAATTCTGTGCACTATGAAATTACTTTCCCAGGCAAACCAAAGACCTGCCTTGCAAAATTTGCTAAAAGAAGATCTTCAGAAAGAAGGAAAATTATATTGGCTAGAGACTCAGAACTATATAAGGAAGATTATTAGAGAAAGAGTAAATGACGTAATTTTTTTTGAAAAATGATTTTTCTTCTATTTAATTTACCTAACAAATAAGTTAGTTCAAAATAATATTAACAACAATGTTTTTGGTTGTGAATGTTTATGTGTATAATAAATAATGCATATATGCTGATGCACAAGTAGAGTGCATGATGGCTATGATATAAGGAAGAAATCAGGATTATTTTGTCTCTATAAATTACTGGCACTATTTTACACAAAGTTATTAGGTTTTTTGAAAGTAGACTTGGATTAGTTTTAAATTTGTATGGAAAACTTTGGATCAATCACTGAAAATAGCTAAAGAAAGAAGATGCTCATTAAAACCACAAAGACAGTAAAAGAGTGGAAGATGAATTCAAGCAAAAACCATAAGCATGGTTAGATTTAATGCATATATTAGAAAAGGAAGATATTAAACTAGTAATCTAAGTAAAAAGGACAACAAATAAAAAATGGTAACAAATATATGTAAATTTGAACTCAAATATAAAATGTTAGTGGTTTAAATACACCAATTTAAAACACATATTGCCCCAACTGTATATTTTAAGAAACTCAGTTAATATAAAGATATGTATAAACTAAAAACAAAGTGATGAAGAAAAATATACCATACTAAGACTAATTAAACAAAAGCAGCTATAGCTTTACTAATTTCAGGAAGAGCAAACTTCAGAGCAACAACAACTCTCAGGGCCAAGAGAGGCATTATTTGATGAAGAGGTCAATTCTTTAAGAAGACACAACAATCTTCAAAATATCTATGCCTAAAAATAGAGGATCAAAATACATGAGACAAAAACTGATAGAGTTGTGAGAAGAAAGAAATAAATGAAACCACTATACAGTTGGAAATTTTAATGTCCCTTAGTCCAAAGTGGAACAGATGCAGAAGGCAGAAAATTGGTAAGGACATAGGTGAACTCAACAGTACCATTTATCAACTGGACAAAATTGTCATCTATACAGTAATCCAAAACAGAAAACACACATTCTTCTCAAACTCACATGGAATTCACAAGATAAGTCACAGTGGCAGTGAACCACAGATCCCAGTCAATCATGTTTATTAGATATGACAATAGTCCATAAAAACATTTCTTAACCAGTTTAAAAGAATACAAATTACATAATGTCTGCTCTCACACCACAATGAATTAAATTAGGAATCAATAATAAAAAGCTACGGTGGTATGGGGATACAGCTCAGTTGGTAGAGTGCTTGCGTTACAAGCATAACGCCCTGGGTTCAATCCCCAGCACCATTAAAAAAAAAAAAAAAAAAAAAAAAAAAGCTGGAAAATACCAAATAACTTATAAACAACACATTTCTAAATAACAAATGGATCAATATAGATCAATGAAGAAATCTCTAGAAAAATAAAATATATCTTGAACTAAGATAAAATTAAAATGCAATTTATGAAAATGGGTGGAATACAATGAAGCTGTACTTAAGGAGAAATTCGTAACAGTGAATGCATACATTAGAAAGGTAAGATATAAAATCAGTAATCTAAGCTTCCACTATGGGAAACTCAAAAAAAAAGAAGAAAATAAGTAGAATTCAAAGTAAGTAAACAAAAAATAAAAATAAAAATTAGAGCAGAAATTAGTGAAGTTAAAAACAACAAATCAATAGAGAAAATCAACTAAACTCGAAACTCGTTCTTTGAAAAGATCAATAAAATCAATAAGACTCTAGACAGAAGTTAAAAAAAGAGAGATAATACATTACTAATATTAGAAATGCAAGATATGACAACACTACAGTTGCAATTGACATTGAAAGTACAGATAGTCCCTGAATTATGATTTTCTAAGTTTATGATGGTGTGGAAGTCATATGCATTTTGTAGAAACCATACACTGAATTTTGAATTTTAGTCTTTCCCCAGGTTGGCAATATGCACTAGTACACTCTCTCATGATGGTGGGCAGTGGCAGTGAACCACAGATCCCAGGCAGTCATGTTATCATGAGGGTAAAAACTGACACTCCACAGTATAGTATGGGGTTAAGCTATGATGTTTGGTACATTAGTTGTATTAATTGTACTTTGACTTAATAATATTTGCAACAAATGATAAGTTTGCCAGGATGCAAACCCATCATAAATCAAAAATCACCTGTATGATAAAAGAATAATGGACAACACTATGCTCACAAAGCTGATTGTCTAGATGAAATGTACCAATTCCTTGCAAGACTCAATTTACTAAAACTCACACAGGATGAAATGGGTATGCTGAATAGGTCTACATCTATTAAAGAAACCAAATCATTAAATAATAACCTTCTAAGCAGAAAACACCAGGAGCAGATGAGTTTATTGGTGAATTATACAGTCAACTTCTGAGGAATTTCTTATTCTCTACAATGTGTTTCAGAAGATGGAAGCAGAAAGAATACTTCCTAACTCCTCCTATAATCTCAATATTACCATGACACAGAATCATACAAGAGAAGTCTCCAGAACAATATCTTTCATGAAAATTGATGCAAAAATCTTCAACAAATAATAGCAAATTAAATACAATATATAAAAAGAATCACAAGTGGCATTTACTTATCCCAGTTATGTAAAGTGGGTTCAACATCTGAAAATCAATTAATATTTTGATCATATCACCAGGTTAAGAATAAAACCCTTCAGGAGCAGTAAGAATGAAGGAAAGAAGGACTGTATAGAGGGAAAAGAGGGTGGGAGGGGTGGGGGGGAAGGAAAAAAAAATAAACATCATTGCCCTATGTAAACGTATGATTACACAAATGGTATGCCTTGACTCTATGTACAAATAGAGAAACAACATGTATCCCATTTGTATACAATAAAAAAAAAAACCCTTCAGGAGTCTATTAAATTAAGATGGATATAAGCATTCATAACTAGGGATGATAGAGAACTACTATGAAAGCATAGAGAGAACAGATCATGGAGTGTATTCTGGCAATTGACAGGAAGGACAAGAATTTTTCTTCTAGAGACTTCCTGTTTCAGTTCCAACACATAAAAATAACAGTATTGTTTCAGTAATTGCAAAAAAAAATGACAAAATCCACAATGAACTCATGATGAAAATTCTTAGAAAACCACTACAATTGTTAAGTTGAGTTTTTTAAGGAATCAGTCCATTTCAATTTGACAAAAATACCTACTTGTATAAGTTCTCAGGGAAATTAAGAGCAGTATGGGATAAAAACTTCAGTTGGCCAAAACAATTTAAATTGATTAAAACCAATTTTCTGCCATATATTTAAAGTAAAGACTTGAGACAGAAATTAAAGTGCAATTTTAGAAAGTGGTTTTACAACTAAGTTTTTGATATGAGATTTGTATCCACCATGCTTGTAATTGGTTTAAACTATTAAAGTCACTCAGCAAGACCTACGAAGCCTAAACCAAAGTTTTATAAAATACAAGCCAACTTGGACATAAACATGATGATCAGAAGTTAAAAATTATTCAGCATTATAAATAGTGCAGTGCTGGAATATATAGAGCTAGGAGGATTGAATGGGAGATCCTTACAACAATGAAGATAGCAGGTGTAGAGATCGAGTGGAGCCACAAACCATGCAGGACACAAGAAGCCAAATGCCACTGGGAGAGGCTAAGAATAATACCCTTCAGGAGTATATTAAATTAAGCTGGATATAAGCATTTGTAACTAGGGATAATGGAGAACTATTATGAAAGCATAGAGAGAACAGATCATGGAGTGTATTCTGGCAATCTGACAGGAAGGACAAGAATTTTTCTTCTAGAGACTTCCTGTTTCAGTTCCAACACATAAAGCATTTGATAAATATCACTCTAAAAGGCACAAACATGAAACACCTGAAAGAAATTTAAACCATTGTGTTTTCTTGATCCTGTCAGACAAAATAGTAGGGAAAACCATCACCTAAAATCTGGAGAAATAGGTAAATCCAGAGCTCCATCTGAAACCTGCTTACATAGAACAGAAGTCAGCAGAATCATAAACTTGAGAATATACTTAATGGTAATTTTGAGGAATTGCTGGAGGCTGAATATAGAGTGATATGAGAGAGAAGTTTCTTAAGACTACAGTTTTAGAGGGATCTAAGAAACTGGTTCACCATGCAGTAGATACCCACTTAGCTGAGTTCAGTGAGATGAATGCACACAAGGACAATGTCGTATGAAGTGGGTTTATTTCATATATATTTAAGCAGCAAGAGAGAAAAGGAACCCAGGATCCATTCTGAGTTCAGACTTAGAAAGTCAAGGCTAAGGAAAGTTGGCCAGATTGGACGGAAACTTACTTGTGCTCACTTACTCCACAGTTGAGGGACTCTGAAAGGCAACCTGCCCTGAATTACTTCAGGGATCCTGGGATTAATTAGGCAAAACTTTGAAGAGCATCCTGCTTTCAGGTGAGAGAGAAACAAAACTAGGGTTGTCCTGTGCAGTTCCTTGCTACTTCAAGGTGCTACATTTCCTGGGAGAGACAGGAACAAGCACGGGGGTATATGGGTAAGTTCCCTGTCTCTGGATATTGTATTTCTAGCACATACCATGGTTATTCTTAAGAACTATAAGCAAGGAAAGGAGAGAGAACTAAATCAGTCTCAAGGCCACCCAGAGAACTTTCCTGTAGGTCCCTACACTTGTATGGGTTTTACTTTTAGGAATTTCACCTACTTTTAAAGGAAAATTCCCTTCTTGCTCTGCTATGGGAGGAGAACCACAGAGAAATAAAGACATGGTGTTCTCCATAACAGAAACATATACTCCAGGGAAAATGACTTTCCCAGAGTTTTCTCTCATCTGGAGAAAGATAATTTTCCTCATTCCAACTCTCTCTAGTTTTTAGACAATTGTGAATGTCACACCCATGGCATAGGCCCACTAAAACATTGGGATAGATCATAAAATTTAGGGAGTACTTCCCCTCCATCATACCTTACTAGAACACCAACAAGTCTCCAGTATAATATAGCACTAGAGCTCAAAGAGCTACAAGACTCAGACTCTGGATAGGGAGAGTTCTTAGGGAAGCTCAAAGATAAC
The DNA here is from genome assembly GCF_902686445.1 of Sciurus carolinensis. Classification (NCBI taxonomy): domain Eukaryota; kingdom Metazoa; phylum Chordata; class Mammalia; order Rodentia; family Sciuridae; genus Sciurus; species Sciurus carolinensis. The sequence goes on from NC_062222.1 coordinate 45,452,078, forward strand.
ACAGGAGTCAAGAACAAGTGCACTAGAGAAATTTGAAACCTCTGGACCAAAAACATTTAACACAGTAAACATTAAACAGAACCTAACTCAGACATGTAAACACGAATCTTCACAATAAAATTTCATTAACTCAGTACTTATTGCCCAATGCAATAAGTCCAGCTTTTAGAAAAAAGCTATAAGCCATACCCCCTAAAAAAAATTTATAATTTGAAGAAATAAAGCATCAGAGTCATGCTCAGGCATGATACCGATTTGAAGTTATCAGGTAGTGAATCTAAAATAATTATAATTCATATGTTAAAGACTTTAATTGAAGTAGTTGGCTCATGGAAGAACTAAAGGGTAATACACACAGAATATGGAAACTATAAGAAAACATCTTCATGATTTGGGATATAGTAATTGATTCTTTCGTTGAAAATAAAAATTTGCTCTCAGCAAAGAACTTCATCAAGAAAGTGAAAAGATAATCTACAGAATGAGAGAAAATAATTTCAAATCATATGTCTGATAAAAGTTTAATATCCACAATATATAAAGAACATTTACTACTCAACAACAGAAAGAGCAACAACACAATTTCAAAATGAGCAAAGGACCTGAGTAGTTATTTCTTCAAAGAAGATATACAAATGACCAACAAATATATTAAATAATGTTCAATATCATTGGTCATTAAGAAAAGCAAATCAGACCACACTGTAACTGTTTCATATCAATTAGGATAATTTTAAGCAAAAACAATGGAAAATAACAGGTGTCGGCAAGAATGTGGAATAATGAAAATGGGAACCATTGTACATTGTTTGTAGGAATATAAAATGATGCAGCTGCTGTAGAAAGTTTGGCAGCTCTTCAGAAGTTCAAATATAGAATTATCTTATGATCCACAAATTCTACTCTTAGCAATACACCCAAAATAATTGAAAACATAATTTCACACAGAAATTTGTAAATGAATGTTTATAGCAGCATTTCTCATGATAACCAAAGTGAAATAGCCAAAATGTTCATTAATGGACTTGCAGAAAAGTGATGTTTGTTAATACATACAATGAAATATAATTCAGCTATAAAAGGAACAAAGTTCTGATATTTGCCACAACTTTGATGAACCTCAAAAATGTTAAACACTAAAATTATATATCCCATCATATCTTTTATATGATACATCTGGCATAGGCAAATCTGGATATAGAAAGAAGTTCTGTGATTATTATGATGGGATGGGTTCAAAGGGAAATGGAGAATGATAACTAATGGCTATGGTGTAGTATTCCAGGGAATGAAAGTTTTAAAACTAGAGAGAGGCATTATTTGTGCTACATCATGACTACACCAAATGCCATTGAACTGTACATTTCAAAATGGTTAATTACATGTTCTATGAATTTCGTCTCAATGAATGCAAAGACTAGAAATCAAAAGCACAAGACAGAAATGAAGAACAACTTTGATGTACTCATCAGTAGTCTGGGCACAACTGAGAAAAGAAAAAGAATTAGTGAACATTAAGATGAAACAACAGAAATGGAAGAGGAAAAAGGCATGAGGGAAAAAAACAGAGCAGAATATCTAAATAGAACAATTTCAAAGATGTAACATATAGGTAACATGTCAGAAGGAAAAGAGAGAATACAGCAGAAAGATATTTAAGATAATAAATACCAAGAATGTCCTGAAAGTAATAGCAAATATCAAACCATATATCTAAGAATTTTGTGGAACACCAAACAGGAAAAACATTTTTAAAAATTCCTACATTTAGGCATAGTGTATTCAAAATGCAGAAAACCCAAGACAATAAGCATATCTTAGTACAAACTGAAGGAGGAGATCCAGAAAAAACTGATCTATGGAGGAACAAAGACAGATATTATAAAGGACTTCTCATAAGAAACCATGCAATCAAGAAGAGCATAGAGTAAATATTTTGAGTATTGAAAGAGAAAACTACCAACCTAGAATTTTATATCCAATGAAATCATCCTTCAAAAGTGAATAAGAAATACATGATTTCTCAAACAAACAAAACCCAAGAAAATTAGTTGGCAACAGGCCAGTTCTGATATTAACAGTTCTTCAGGTCTGAAAATCATAATAAAAGTAATAAGAAAGTGTACATAAAGAAAGGAAAACATTGAAGAATGAATAATTGAAGACAAAATAAAATCTTTTATTTTTCTTATTCCTAATTGATTTTAAAATGACTACCGTAATTATAGAAACAACGTATTGGGTGAATAGAGTATCTTTAAGTAAAATGAAGTAATAGAATAACAGAAAGCAAAGGAAAGAGAACTTGAAAATCTTCGGTTTAAGGTGCACCCCCTCCACAGGACTGCAAAGAACAGAATATTGCAATTTTAGGAGAAAACACAGAATTTACATGAACAGCAACATCCTGGGCTTCACTTTTGGTTCTTACTCAAATTTCACTGTGATTCTTGAAATAATTCTGAGCTATGCCAAATTCTCCTAACTAGAACAAAAGCTTTCAGTGAGTCTTGCAAAAACAAAACATCAGAAAAGAAAGTTCAAAGTAACTGAAATGACCAAATCATGTCACCAATTTCAAGGCAAAATCATTAGCACCCTCTTCATCCCAAAATCGATTCATTGATTAGCAAATATCTAGCATTGTGTTTGCCAAAAGTGAGATGCAAGAAAATAAAAAATAGGAAAAAAATATGATATTGAACAATATCCTTGTCTTTGAAGAATTTGATTTAGACAGGAAAACAAATGTTGTGCCCTGTAGGAAATCTCCCTCACAAAAGGGGGAGAGGCTGCTTCAGGGAATAAAATTGGTGAGTGTTTAGCTGTCCTCATCCTTTGTACATAGAGCTGAGCTGCATTTAGGAGAGGGATTCAGTCTTCTAGTTATAAAGGAAAGCTGAGATAGAAAACTGCAAGATGAACTGCCAGACTGATTTGTTTGCAGGAAGATCCCTCCCCCTGGAGCAGAACAGGCAGCCATAACCTACTCTTCTCAGACTCTAAATGAAGGAGCTGACAGTTGGAAATAGGCATTTTCTTTTGTTTTTTCCAATCTACGGTGAGAAGGGGGGATAAAATTGAGGAAAACTGCTCTCCAAAACTTCTAAGAGAAGGGCTGTTATCATGTTACTTCTGCCTCAAGAGCTCTCCCAGCTCTTTATGATTACTGCAGGCACCCTCTTATCCAACTCCGTCAAGGTCAGTTCTTGGTCAATCACAAAAAGACTGTGACAGAAGAAAATAATGTTTTAAAAAAACCTATACAAATGGCAAAATTATTCTTTTTATTCTTTTTGTGGTGCTGGGGATTGAACCCAGAGCATTGTACATACGAGGCAAGTACTCTACCAACTAAGCTATATCCCCAGCCCCTAGCAAAATTATTCTTTTAATGCACAACCCTTATGTTGGTCTATGCCTCCATTTTCTGAATAGGTTGCTTGTTTGGCATTTCGCGCTGGTTTTCCAGCATCAACCACACCCATGGTGCATATATTACCATTTCCAGTTTTGACCCTTGGAAGGAGAACTTAAACTTGAACACACAAAGCAACCCAAATCAAGAATGCAGCTGAAACTTTTCATTCTCCACCCTTATATTTTTATCTGTATTGCTAATATCTAATTCTGTACTGATTTTTTTTTTCAAATGTGACTCATTATCTATTAAGTCCGTCCAGAGCATTTAGCTTGATTTAGGGGCATGAGTACACCCACGTGTGTATGCACACATACACATGCACACACTTTCTGCTTCTGTGGATGATTGGTTCACATATCATCCACTGTACAGAGCAAAGAGAATTTTCTCTGCCTCCTTACAGAATTAACTAATAAACTATGAGTGAGTGGATGAGACAGACAATCTGAATACTGCTTTGAATTTTTAAATTTTTATCAAAGAAATACATGGGCATAACTTAAGAAGTCAAAAAGTTTAAATAATTTTGCTTGTAAAAAATAATCAAGAGACCCATTTTATCCCACTCAGTTTCTGAACTCCACAAAGTCAACTCTCTTCATACCACTTTTTAAATTTTTATTTTATCTATGGAGTTCTTAATGTGGAAAGTTAAACTACACTTTAACTTTCTTCCACTACCACCCTTTCAATTCTACACACACTATGAATTTTCAGTCCTCCCAATTTATACATTTTTTGGTTGAACGGATATTCTCCATACATGTTCTAATGCCTCTTTAGATGAGATTTAGAATATGTGTAGCATATATTTTCCTTTTCTTGAATATCTTTGTGGTTTTCTTTGATTTTACTGTAGTATAGATTTTTGTTTGCCTTGCCTTAATTTCCAAATAACAGCAACCTATTCCAGTCTCTCACACTGAATATTAAAAACTCTTACTGCAGCTAAACACATCTGACTTTCTGACTCTTGGTGTCTTTTTAGCTGTATCCCTCCTGAAACCCTATCCTGACTCTGTAGGCTCCTGCACAGCTGTTGACTTAGAAATACCTTCCCACCTCCTCTTTACTAGATCTCCTTTTTGTCATGGCCCATTTCTTTCTTATATTTTATGAATTTTCATTTAGTGAAATATGTCTTCTGTTTTTTTTAATATTTTATTTTTTACAGACTGCATTTTGATTCATTGTACACAAATGGGGGACATCATTTCATTCCTACGGTTGTGCACGATGTAGATTCATACCACTCGTGTTATCATACATATACATAGGGTAATGATGTTAATTTTTTAACAGAAGCACATAGGAAAATTATTTTGAATTCTTCTTGCTTAAGAATGTCTTTCTTATTTGTTTCTTCATTATCTAAGTTTACAATTTGGTTGAATGAAGATTAAGATTGAAATAATCTTTCAGCTTCAATATTGTAAAATCGAATGATACAATTATTTCCAAACCTTTCTACATGTTTCTTCCCTCTGTGGAAGCTTCTAGAGGATGAAAATTCTACGAAAGTGTGCCTTGAGATAGGTCCTTTGTCATTTATTTCCCTCATTCGGTTTTTTCAATCTGAAATATATGTTCAGTAGTCCTGGCACTTTCTTTTTTTCTATTTCACTGGTCATTTTCTCTCAGATGTTTTCTCGATGCATTTTACCACAACTCAGAAAAATATAGGCACTTCTAAATTAAACTTCTAATTTTCCACCTGTTTCTGCAACTTTCTTAACCCTTTGTTGTCCTATTCTTCTCTCTGTGCCAGTTCCTCAAATCCATTCTCTACCAACAATTCTTTTGAATGTTTAAATTCAAAAAAATGTTAATTATTCTCAGAAAGTTATTTTTTGCATACTATTCTATTCTAGTTTTATAGATTCTATGTCTTCTTTTATCTCTCTGAATATTATCATGGATCATCAAATGTCTGATAATGGAATCTGCTGAAAAATTAACATGACACTTGTCCTGAGTATATAGATTCAATTTGTCTTATTTATTTATGTACTTAGATCTCACGAAATGAAATATATATGTATTTGGGTATGTGTGCATATGTGTGCATTCATACATGGAAACAATACTGTTTTCTAAAGATATAATGGATGAACTGAATAGGCTCTATTTGCAAAAGATTTTTGTTGGACTCCTTTAATTTTGAAAATATAATCTGTTTTAAAAACAACTTGTGAATTACAAAACCTAATGCAATCTTTCAACAATGCAATGTTAAAGTTAATTTTTTCTGTGTAATATTAGGAGGGTTGCAGTGTACATTTTTCTCATACGATATGTAACCATTCATAGTATTTGTGGCTGGTTTTTAGTGATAAGATCAAAACAATTTGTAGGTAAGTTAAAATGAATATCAAGTAACATGTCTGCATGTTTTAAATGTTTACAACCAAAAGAACTTAATTTCTTCTTAGAGAATTAAATTACAACATATAGTTTATAATCTAAATATTAGTAAATATATAATTATCTATTAATCCTTTGGAATTTACTCTGTAGATATCAATAAACAAAAAAAGTAAGTTTCATCAAGTTAAACATTCTAATAGCTGAGGGAGGGAAAGGTGCTAGTGCCAATATTAATTTGAATGGATTTTATGTTCTATTTAGAAATATTACAGAATATCAAAATGTCATTTACTATTACTGAGTAGAGAAGTTCTGTATATATATATATATATATATATATTATATATATAATATGATATATATATATATATATATATGAACATTTTCTTTGGCCAGTATTTGAATATCATATAATATGAAAAATTTGGTCACTTTTCTGATAGTATAAAATATATATTGCTGTCCATAAAATAATAAGGCATAACATATTTATTATGTTAAACACTTAATAAACAGAAAGGATAAAATTTCAGAAATAGATACAAAATTAAATATGTCTCTTTATGTTTGTATGTGTGTATTTTCACATGTATCTGTGTGTGTGAGTGTGTGTGTGTGTGTGTGTGTGTGACTATATACTAGTACCCACTCAACTCACAATCCTATATAATGCTTAGATACCACTAACATGTTCTTTTGCTGTTTGGAATTTAAAAATATATATATATATATATACATATATATATATGTATATAAAATCAAGCTTCAAGTGTTTTGTTTTAAAAAATTATTTGAATTTTTGGAACGAATATAGACTGAATAATGTTTTCAGCTAGAACTCTCTTTTTTCTTTTCTGAACTCATAGTCTATATTTAAAATTTTTAAAGCAGTTCCTATATTAAATTATCAAGCTTGTTAACATAAATTTTCTAAATAATTTATGCTTGATTCTTACCATGATTTCTACTAAATCAAAACATTCCTGTTTCATTCAACACTACACCGTTGGTCTTTCTAAAGACATAAAAAGGGTTATTAATATTTTTCTTCTAAATTTGAATTCCTCATACACCAATGGCATTGACTCATATATTTAGGATAAAGTACAAGAAATGCAATACAGAGAGACTCAACAAATGGAGAAATAGTTTACTTAGTTATGTTGTACTTTCATAGAACAGTCCAGAACACATCACTAACTTTGCTATTAAAGTTAACTTTTTCATTAAAAGAATCACAACAAAAATAAATTGGATTTACTATTGATAAACATATAGGTTTAAAAAATCAAATTTAAGGCTAAATTTTAGATTGTCTCTATTAAATTGTTTTTAAAGCTCAAAATGCTATATCCCTAAACTTTTGTCTCCATCTTTCTATTTTTATCATAGGCCTAATTTGAATATCACTGTGCTTGTTTCTTTTTACACTTGAAACTCAATATTAGGTGAATGTAGAAAGGAAAATATAGAAATATTATTCCAAAGAGTAATTTGTAAATATCAATGACTTTTCAATAGACCACCACTCTGATAAATGTATCTGTTTATACAATGTGAACACATGAAATTACACTTTAACCAATGTAGCTTTCATTTGCAGAACAGATGAGGAAGATAAACACATCAAAATACTATGTAAAATTAGAGTACTAAAGATTTTCAGCATTTACAGTAAAAGAACTAATGAATGGCTTAAGAAGTTATTCCCTAAGTCTTTGAAGCATGAAGATTGAATAATAGTGATTTTCATCATTTCAGCAACATAAGTAATCAGCAACTCTTCATTAGATTACTTCCAGAAGACAGAGGAAAGGGAAACACAGCTATTCATTACTAATAACAGTCAATACCCTAAGAAAGAGCACATGTTTCCAAAGCCAGCCATGTGATGTGCCTAAGAAACCAATGAATTCTGGAGGGATCCAGAATATCTTTTACACTTTATGGTGTTCCATAGTCAGGTTGATTTGCCTCCAAAATAATATCCTATAAGGTTCTGTGCTGTCAGTTTGCACCAACCTTTCCCTAATTGCTTTTTCAAATCTAAAACAAAACATAAATCAGTCTTCATGACAGGACTTTGACTTGCATAGTACTAGAATTTCAGAGCTAATCCTTTTCTAAATAAAAAAAATCTTCAGTCCTTTAAAAAACCCAAGGAGAGGACAACTCAATCTGGTATCATGGTGGCACAAATGAGAGAAAAAAGGGAGAAGTAATGGAATTTAGTTGAAGCAGTGATGTAGATTTAACAAGCAGTAACAACGGAAGTGTGATTAATAATGTTAGTGACTGCAGCAGAGGATGTATAGTATACTGTACATGTAATTACAGCCTCTGTATTAATTGGGTCAGACATTTCTTTGAACCCCCTACTCTGGTTGATTTTTTTTCTTTGAATTGACTGTTATCTTGTTTCAGAGAAATGAACTATATGGAAAACTCCAAATAAAACAAAAATTACAATAAAAAATTGTAAAAGTAATTTCAGCTTATATTACAATATCCTAAAATTCCCAATGATTAAGTGCATTGGTTTTGATTGTGAATATATGAAATAAATGGACAAGTTTATTAAAAATGGGCTGAAAAAGGTGGAGGATCATAGCAGCTTTGAATACAAGCCAAGTTCTGCAATTTATTGTTTTTGCCTCAGTTCTTTCCTTCTTTCCTCCTCCTCCTCCTCCTCCTCCTCTTCTTCTTCTTCTTCTTTTTTTTTTTTTTTTTTTTTTTGCAGTTCTGGAAATCAAACCCAGGGCTTGGCAACTGCTCTATCTCTGACCCTCAACCCCAGCCCTGCCTCTGTTTTCTTATCTAAAAAATAAGATGAGAATAATAACACATACTCAATTGGGGGTTTTGTCAGGATTAGGTATGATAACGCACATAAAGCAATTAGGCAATTAGATGAACAACTGCCACATTGCACCATGTGCTAGTATTGCTTGCTATTTGTTCACTAAGCTTATTATCATTGATCATTAATAAGTGGTTAAAAAGATTAAGACTGTAATGATCCATTCGTTTGTAAATATTATTATCTACCTATTTCCACAAACTTGTTTAAAATGAAGACTTTATAATCAATACATATGATATTTCATATTTTCCATGGTGTGTGTCTCACAGTGTGGTATAAACACTAAGAATCAGAGGACTAGCATATGGAACGCAGGTGTCTTGGTCTGTTTCTGCTGCTGTAACAAAATACCACAGACTGGGTAAATTGTAAATAATAGTCATTTGTTTCTCACAATTTGGAGGCTAGGAAGTCCAAGATCAAGGCATCAGCAGGTGTGGCATTAGAGGAAGTTTCACTCTCTGCTTCCAAGATGGGGCTTTGTCACTGTGTCCTCACAGGGCAGGTGAAGGGCCATAGAGGCAAACTCTATTCTTACATGTAGGAAGGGCCAAAGGAGACAAACTCACTCCTTCAAACCCTTTTACAAGGTACTAAACCCAACCTAAGAGCAACCTCTTGGCCTAACCACCTCCTAAAGGCCTCACGTTTTAAAATACTACATTGGGAATTAATTTTCCTGCATGAATTCTGGAAGATACACAAAAATTTAAGCCATAGGAATCGACTTTAGAAGTTATGTAATATATAATTTCTCCAATTTCTGAAAACTCTATAGTTCTATTATTCTGTGAATTGTGAAGTACATGGAGTATCTTGGTTGAAATGACAGCCAGGGACATTTTACAGGAAGTCTTCCTTTGTAAAGGAGGCTTTTAGACTTTGAAGGTAAGGATAACAACACTGAAAGACTTCAGAGCATTTATGATTTCTTGTTTATATTGTGGTAGGCTGAGTAATGCCTTCCTCTCCCACTAAATATGCCTGTATCCTAATTCCTGGAACCTCTGCATGTTACTTGACAGGACAAAAGGGAGTTTTGCAGGTGGTGAAGGATTTTGAGATAGAGAGATAATGCTGCATTATCTGGATAAAACTGATACAATCACAAAAGTTCTTAAAACAGGGATTAAGCGAGAATCAGAGAAGCAGGTGTGATGACAGGGTCAAGAGAAAGCAATGATATGCTCATGAGACAGGGAGTAACCTGTCCACCAAGCTTCTTCCAGCTTCCAGAAGCAGATTATTGCCTGGAGCCTCCAGAAGAATCCAGCCTTGCATACACCTTGATTTTAGCACCTCACATTCATTTAAGTCTTCTAACTTCCAGAGCTGTTAAGAGAATAACTGTGTCATTTTAAGCTACTAAGTTTGTGGCAACTTGTTACAGCACTTAATAGGAAACTAACACGTAGACCAAATTGGAGAATAAATGATTTTTGAACTTGAAGATAACTACATTATTTCAAACAGTAAAGACCTTAAAAAAAAAAAAAAAACTTCTTAAATAGATATACTTTGGAAGAACAAAGAATGTGTATTTAAAAATTGGTTGCTTGTGAACTTTTAAAGATTTTACATGTTTTATTCACTTAGGAATAGAAGTAAAAATAAAAGAAACCAGAGACTAACCTCTAATGCAATTTTAACCATGATTTTGGATAATGTATTTAATCTTTGAGTTTCTTGTTTTCATTTCTTTATTCCCATGTTGATATTAAGTCAAATATTAGAAAACTCCTGATGAAGGGTCCTGTCACATTGCCAAAAGATCATGACTGAAACTTCCATATATAAATCAACAAGCCACCAAATATTTCACCAACCTGACCACAAATACCAAGACAGTTTCCATCTCCCATAACCCGTCTGCCATCCTCCATCTCCTCAGTCAAGGAAAACATGTCCATAGCCACATATACTCTGAATCTAACTACACAAAATGATTCCCACAAAACTCCCCCAAAAGAAGTAGGAACATGGCACTACTTATTAAAATCCCATCTGCCTTACTTGATTATATTTTCTTTTAACCAACAGGGCCAATTTTTAAAATCCACAAGCATTTAAATTTTCTTAGTCAAACAGTAAGCTGTTATGAAAATATAATTTTTAATCATTTTTATTAAAATAACATTTTAGCACTAAGAAGTCTCGTAAGTTTAACAAAAATTATCAATGTACTTGTTTTCTATTACTGTAACAAATTACTATAAATTTATTAACTTAAAAGAACACAATTTATTCCCTTACAATTTACAAGGTCAAATGTCTAGCATGGGGTTCACTGGTCTAAAGGAAGGTGTACTTAGGTCCTTAATAGAGGATCTAGGGGAGAATATGTTTCCTTACCCTTTCCAGCTTCCAGAGGCCACTGGCAGACTTTATCTCAGAACCTGTTCTTCCATCTTTGAAGTCAGCCATGTCACCTCTCTGAACCTTCTTTAATTGTTACATCTCTCTTTAGATACAGGTAGGAAAAAGCTCTCTACCACTAAAGAGTCATGTAATTAGACTGGGGCCAACAGATAATTCAGGGTGATCATACCATCTCAAAAATCACATCTGCAGTTTCTTTATCCATGAAAGATAACATATTCAGAGTTTCAGGGATTACAGAGTGGGCATTTTTGGGAACTACTATTCTACCTACCACATACAAGAACAAACACACACACAAAGTTGAAATTTAACTCTGTGAGAGACAGGTGTACATAGAAATAAAATGTCCAAAACACCAGCCAATTGAGTCAAATTATGGGAAAGAACAGATACACCAGTTATTTTGTGTTACTTGATTAAATAAAATGAGCAAGTGCTTCCCACCAAAATTGGCTTCAGCTGGTTATTTGCACAGTTATCTTATGTTATCTGTGGTTTAAATGTGTGAAGAGGAAGGTGGAGAGATTGAGAAAAGAATTGGAATCAAAACTAAAAGAATGTCATTATGAACTCTGAATTTCCCAATCTTGGGGAGGGTAGAAATCGTTTAGAAACAAGGCAAATGATCTCAGATGTTAACCATAAACACACTTGAATGCCTAGAGCTTCTTCCACTCATTCAATTAACAAAAATATTGTGTCCTCAAGGTGCTCCAGGACTTCGATATGGTACTAGAAAGAGATGTATGAAGAAGGCAGAGATTGTCCTTGTCTTCATGTTTTTCACACTTTAGCAGGAGAGGCACATGTTAAAGTCATGACATCTACACGATAAGGTAATGTGCTGAACCCAAGTATAGGCAAGAGCTCTAAGTGGACATCTAAAGACATAAAAGTGAAGAATAAGCATTTTTTGAGTGATCTCTTCATGAAAAAAAATAAACTTCTTTAATTCAAACTCATAATAGTGATCTGAAAAATTTTAATAATGATTGATGTTGGAGAGATTTGACTTCTTGAAAGCAGATATATACTAAATTCATATTAGAAACACAACTAAAACACAGTAACTTTAGCTAAAAAGCATCAAATAATGTTAAATGTATTCCAGCATGAAATTACTTTAAAGTATAGTATGTGTTATGATCAAGTAGTACTTTAGCCAAGACTAATACTGGGCCTTGAGGTATGGAAACTGCTCTCAGTTCTGTGGTATGCCATGGTTTCTGTCCTGTCCATCATGTGGTATACCACCAATTAGAATGACTGGACATACTGCTGCCAATGTAGCTAGTCATGTCTTTACATTAAATCATAACCCTCTACTTTGCATTGGCAATAGAAAATGAAAGAACAAAAAAAAATGTTGGAAAGTTCCTTTTTTGTACACATAGACATTCTACAAATCAAAACAATGTTTAAAGATTTTTTTCATGATTCCACTAAACTTCTCACCCGAAAGTACATATAATTTAATATCACTGTATCAATGTTCCCCTCTCTTCTCTCTCTCTCTCTCTCTCTCTCTCTCTCTCTCTCTTTCTCTCTCTCTCTCTCTATTCTTTTCTTTTTTCTTTCATGTGTGTGTGTGAGATAAGTTATACAACACTGTTTTTTGTACCTTGTTTTTTTTTTTTTTGTTGTTGTTGTTTTTAAAAACTGTGGACCACTTTTTACACTGTAAAATTTATTTTGGAAACTTCCATTATAAATTGACTGTAAAATATTCTAACACCAAAATTTAACTATAAATTAACTGCAAAAATACTCTAACAACCAGATTTAACCATAAGTTATTTCATTTTCCTCTCTTTGTGGGAGTTATTTAGTACTCTTTATTATTAATATTATTAAGTAAGGTTGTGAAGAACAGTGTTTTACTTAGATTTTTTGTGTGTATTCTTGTCCTTATGAAAAATTCTAGAAATGTAATTATGTGTCTAAAGGTACAAATATTTTATTGCTCTTTATACAAAAAGTTCTCCAGAAAATCTATACCAATATGCGTTCTTAGCCTATATGTCACAGCACCCTTTATGATATGAAATTATTTGTTAATCTTTAATTTTTACTGTTTAATGGAAGATACAAATGCACCAACTCCAAAGATGACCTGCAGGGATTCCTGTTTTCTGCTATTTGTATCCTTTCTGATCCCTTTCCCTTGAGTTGTCCTGGATTCCTGTTCTGTCCATTTTTTGCTGCTATAACAAAATAACACAAACTAAGTAACTTATGAAGAATAGAAATTTACTTTTCATAGTTCTGGAGACCAGAAAGCCCAAGATGGTATCTTGAATACTGTGTTCCACACATGTGAGGAACAAACTTCTTTCCATAACAGAAGAGTGGAAGAGAGAAAAATCTACTTCAATAAGCCCTTTTTAGAGTGGCATTAATTCATTCATAAAGGCAGAGTCTTCATGACTTAAACACCTCCCATTAGACCTTACCTCTCAATGCTGTTTCATTGGAGATCTAATTTTAACCTGCAATTTTGTGGGCACAAAAGCATTCAAACCATGGCAATATCTGATCTGCTTCTTTTGAATAGAATACTGCAGAAACAACAATAGGATGTTACTTCCAAACTTAGATTAAAAAAAGACAGTGGCTTTCCTAGTAGGTTCTTACTCTGTCTCTTTTCTTTCTCCCATTCTGAACTCTAAAGAAAGCTGCCATTGCAACAAGCGCGATGAAAAGTTGTACGTGTCAAACCACTGATATCTCTTGTCAAAGGCCAGTAAGGGTGAGCTGAATGATATAAAAGTCAGATCTCAGCCCAGTTAAACCTCGAGGTGATTCCAACTCAGCTAGTATCTCCATCTCAACCTAGTGAGAACCAACTAAACCATGCCTGGGTTCCTCGCCCACAGAAAATGTGACATTATAAATGTTTATCAGTTGTTTTAGTCAGCATTTTTGCTGCTAATGTTCTGACCAACAAAATTATAGAGAAGGAAAGGTTTATTTGAGGGCTCACGGTCTCAGATGTCTTAGCCTGTAGAAGGTTGACTCCATTCCTCAGGGCTTGAGCTGAGGTTGAACAATATGGCAGAGGAGTTTGGCAGAGGGAAGCAGCTCACATCATCAGGAAGTAGAGAGAGAGAGAGTCTCCACACTCCAGATACAAAATATATACCCCAAAGTCATGCCCCGATTTCAATCTCCTCCAACCACACCATACCATTTCAATTAATCCCATCAGGGATTAAATCACTGATTGGGTTAAGACTCTTACAACCCCATCATTTCTCCTCTGAACCTTCCTGCATTGTCTCACATGTGAGCTTTTGGGGGACACCTCACTTCCAAACCATAATACCTGTTAAGTCAGTAAATTTGAGGGAGTTTATTACACATTAAACAGATAAGAAATGCAGGAAGTTAGTAGTACTTTGTAACTATTTAAATTCTAACTTTAATGAAGTGGAGTCATGTCATTTACATAGATTGTGGTGTGTTTGATGTACCCTTTATACAGTTTTGCTAATTTCTTAAAGAAATTATTCCCTTTTAGTTTAAATAGCATTTATATGTTAAAATTCTACTGCCTTCACTGTCATGCATAATTACTAATATTTTTCCATTTTATTATTTGCCTGTTTCTTATAATCGTAATTTTTTATACATATTTTTTAGTTGTTAATGAACCTTTAGTTCATTCATTTATTTATACATGATCCTGAGAATTGAACCCAGTGCCTCACACCTGCGAGGCAAGCACTCTACCAAGCCACAAACCCAGTCTTATAATGGTGTTTTACCAAGAATAATTTTTAAAATTATGATTGAAACTCCCTTTCTTTTTTATTTTTCAGTAGAAACATCATTTCTTTACTTAGAAAGCATGAAACAAAACTCTTAATTAGTAATTAATATTCCACATTTATTTTATATCCTGCCACTTAATGCCTCTCTTAGTTCTAAATAGTTTATCAGCAGATCCTCTTGGGTATTCTAGAAGAACAATCACATAATCTGCTAATAATGATGGATTTGTATTCTCTCTGATAGTTATAAGTTTTATATCTGCCTTCGTCTTATTTTCTTGGCAAGAACTTTCAGAAGAAATTAAGTCATGAATAGTATTAATGACCACAGTTGTTCCTCATTTCTTTATTTAAGGGGTTGGTCATAGTAGATCACCTTTAAGTGAAATGATTTCTATAATCATATATTATATGCAAAGAGGTACAATATAATATTTTTAAAAATAGATAATAGTTTAAATTAATTTAGTTGTTTTTTATTCCTAAGACACTAATAATTTCTCTTTGAAATTACTGAATCAATAATTTCCTCTCCTTTGTGAAATGTACTGCTAAGTTATAATAACTTCTGCTATGCCAAACATTCTGTGGATAGGTTTAGCCCTGATGGTTGTCTTCTATAAATGACTATTCCCAGTCATCATAAGGTTTCATGAGTAACTACTCTTTTATCTGCATATGAGGAAGGATTTAGTTGTTTCCTCTCAACAATGATTATTTTTTAACATGAGAAATCATATTGCATGTTTATGCTACTTTGGTGGACTAATATATCCTTCACCCAACCCAAGAGACAATCAAGGGGACCTTGATATCAAACATACCTGTGGAGAGCCAACTCTGCCTTAGCTGCATTTGATTGACTGCTATCCAGTCTTGTGCAATTATTCCCACCCATGTTGTTCCATCCTTATTTGCCATCCAATTTTTCCTCAAAGCCTGTGGTAGCTGTTGCCAGTGGATCAAGATTAGTGGATCTATCCTTAGTGACTTTACCTCTCTATTCTGTTTTCTCTCCTTTGTATCTTTTACCTTCCTCTCCTTGTCTGAGGATCTGTTAACTTTGTGTTGGTTTCCTTTTCTTCCTCTGCAAAATTCTTTCCTCTGGTGATTATCTATTATATATATTTATGTTAAAATATAAATAATGACAAAAAATTTTAAGTATAACTTCTCCTGGAATATTTACAATTAAATGGTATTTTGAAAATTAAGGAGGAAAAATGAGTTTTGCCACAAATCAGGTGGTTAAGACTTTTACACCCACTAACTATCAGACCTATTTTGTCAACTAACTCACAAGGCAAGGCCAAACTGGACACATTGTTTATACATGGTAGAACACACAATAATAGCGCAATTCTTAGGCCTGTACCTTAGATTCATAATCAAACAAACACCAAGAGGCATTTTTCTCCTTGCTCTTATTCTTTCTTCTAAGAATATAAGTGTGGTATCTTGAATATTAAGAGTTATGTTTCCATTCATTACCTGAAAGATAGAGACATTCACATTTTTTTAAAAATCAAGAGATCATAAGCCAATCCCAAAACACCAAAGGTTGAATGTTTTCCCTGATAAGTGGATGATGATATATAATGGGTGGGGGATGGAGGATAAGAGAATGGAGGAACTTTAGATACAGAGAGGGAAATGAGAGGGAGGAAGGGTCAGGTATGAAAAATGGTGGAATGAGACAGACATTATTACCCTATGTACATGTATGATTCCACGAATGGTATAAATCTACATCATGCACAACCATAGAAATGAAAAGATGTACCCCATTTGTGTACAATGAATCAAAATGCAGTCTGTAAAAATAAGAAAAAATAATTTAAAAAAAATCAAGAGATCAACTGGGCATGCTCGTGCATACTTGTAACCCTAGCTACTTAGGAGGTTGAGACAGGAGGATCTCAAGTTTGAGGCTAGCTTCAGAAACTGAGTGAGAACCTGTCTCAAAATAAAAAATAGAAAAATAATAGGTTCAGTGGTAGAGCATTCCTAGGTTTAATCCCCAGTAAGAAAAAAAAAAAAAATGGAAAGAGGTCAATGTGTCTACAAATATTCAGACCCACAATTTATTGAAGATTGTTCAATTTGAATACCTTTCAAATATAGAGAAACTAGTACTTTCACCAAACTTATTTTTAAAATCTCGAAATGATAATTATGTTTTGAATACCTAATGAACAATACACCTCGTAAATTGTTCTGTTTGTCAAAAGTAATTATGCTGAAGCTAGGTCCCCTGAATCAAGGGCACCACAAATCCCATTCAAGTCTTTACACAAATGTTGCCTTCTCTGTAAGGCCCTCCCTAACCTCATCTTAAACCCTAATCCACCAGGTTCCATTCCTAAACTCCTAACCGTAGATTTTTCTTCATTGCATTTGCTAAGCTCTTGACATTTACTTCATATTTTATATTTTTTCTCTCTAACCATAAGAATGTAAACTTCATAAGAGCAGAGACTTTGTTTAGATCATTTCTATATCCATAGCTCCTGTACCACTGTCTGGCAAACAATAGTCCCTTGGTACTCTTCAATTGCATGAATTAGGGACATTAAATAATTTGTGAAAATATGAAGCAAGTGCCTAAATATGGGTGGTGAATGCTCAACAAATGTTTATGGCCTTTGAAAAGCAAATTTTTCACAAGTACATATGGAAGCCATTAATGTAATGTAACTGGAAAAACATCTGTTATATTTATAGCATGTGATGTTATATATTTATCCAAGGACAGTATTCGAGTAAATTTGGATTTTGATGAAGGTTAAAAATATATTGATATATTTCAGTGGTGCTTATTAAAATATGCTTTATTAAAATATTTAATCTAATATTTTATAACTTTGAGTATTCCAAGTAAAGCTAAACATGTGTTAAAGAGCATATGGACTTATTAGCTTTACATTGTATTATTTTCTTTACTCTTCAGCAACGATAAATACGTTGTAATATAATTTTACTGGGTTGGAATAAACAACTATAATAAGTGATTAAATGTTCAGATTCTTTTTTTCAGTTATGGATGGAATTTGATTTAATTTATTTATTTATATGTGGTGCTGAGAATCGAACCCAGTGCCTCACACATGCTAGGCAAGTGTTCAACCTCTGAACCACAACCCCAGCCCTAAATTTTCAAATTCTAATTCAAATTCACTTGTCATAAAATAGCACTGCATTATAATTTAAACAATAAGTTTTCACATGATAATTGCTAAAATAGTTTTGGTTCCATTTTCTGTAATCAAAGCAAACCAGCTCTGCCATGAAGAAATTAAGCATGCTAAATTTATGAAGTTTATTGGGAGAAATAAATGGAACTCTCAATATTTCTTCTTTCTAATTAAAATGTGGCTGGATTTTGCAATTCTACCATTTTGGGATCTCATTATTCATACTCCTCCCAATTTTTTTTAACTGCACAGAAAAACCTAATTTTATTTTTAAAATACTTGACAAATAATTAGTTCTGCAAACATTGCATACTACTCAAAGACTCACATTTAAAACTCAGTTTCTCTGTTGAAACGGAGCAAAAATAAACTCAGTTACAAATGTACCTTCTAATTGTTTAAGGTAACAAATGACTGCTTACTTTATGCTGGAGTTTTAGCAGATTCCAAATCCATGCTTATTACAACCCAGAAGAGATGCCACAAGGTCACAGGAAATATTTTTTCCATGCAGACCATTGCAAGGCATGCTAATGTGAAGCCCAGATAGTTTGGAAGTGTGACATGCCAACACGAAGCTGGAGTCCAGGAGCGCCTGTGGTGGTGGCAGTCTGCAGCCGTGCACAAGTGCTTGCAGCTGCAGTGACATGGTGCTAAGCATGTTTTAAGACTAGTCCCAGTCGAGCGGCATCTTATCCAACCAGAAACAATCCCACAATCCAGCTCTTTTTAAGTGATCATCCTTGTATCATAACAGATTAAGGTTGCAGCTACTTTGGATTATGTTTAATCTAACCTTTATCCATTCACATCTTCACCTGAAACTTACAAGGACCAAGAGTCAATTGCCAGGGCATAATTCACAATGACACTGATCTTTCCTTCCTCACTCTAATTATCTGGATTAAGAATAACACTTTTGAGTAATTATTTTCACATTGGATAAACATTAAGCTTTCCTGGATTTATCTGAGCTTTTTCCTAACATGAAATAGATCCAACCAGGCTTATAAGAACATAACTGACAGCAGTGACAGCTTAATCAAGGCAACCCTAAACAACTAAAACAATAAGGAAATGTTTATTTCTCATTGTTTAGAATATTCAAGAATCAGAAACTTAGCAAATTTAATGGCAAAAAACGACAACACTCAACAGCCAATTGTAATGTTTTGACTTTCTTTTTCTTTCTATATAAGCATTCAGTAATGTGCAACTAAAGTTCAAAATCAGAAAAACTGAGAACCACAATAATGATGACATAAAATTGACACACTGATACCAGTCATGAAAACTAAGTATCCTAATTTTCCTAACCAATGTAATGTCCTTAGGAGAAGGAACACATTATTTTTGAATCAATGTACTGAAATTGGAATTAAGACATGTAAAGTACTTGCTGTATCACTTCTCATGACTATTTTTGATCATTCTGAATTGTCTATCCAAGACTGCACACAATCCCTAAAATTGCTATCACAAACAGCCTAGAAAAATCTTCCAAGCTTGTCTTTGAAACTATCTTAGATCATATACAATTACACACTAAAATCACATCACAAAACCCAATTACACTTTGGCTTTGCAGATCCACAGATAACCTCTTAAAGAGCAAACTCCCTCACTGTGTCGACCTCTGACCTCAAGCTCTTTTTCCAATCTGCAGCAGCAGACCTGCATGTTTTCTAGTGTGCAAAGAACCCAAACCCAGACTGAAAAAAAATTCTGCAGGACTTTTGAAGGGTGCCAAGTGTTTAAGGTAAAGGTTAATATTGCTAATATTCTGACCTTTTAATACAACTTGTATATTGTTCTCTCACTGACTTATAACGAAACATTTTTAATGAAGGAATTTTCATTCAGTACTCTTGCTCTGAATGGTTTCATGATACATTGGCAGTAATAATGCTTAGCTTCAAATAAAAATGATCACTGATTATTTTAATCGATTGAAAAACACAGTATGAAAGAGAGAGATTTCAACCAAATTCCAAATAAGCATTTACAATGAGAAGAATAAAATAGGTGAGCTGACTTTTACAGTACTTATCTCTTACAAGTCTTTGATTACATGTTTGTTAATCTGAGTTTAAAGCATTATAATCATGCAGTACATAATTCTCTGTAGAACAGGGATGGACTCTTAATTCATATCAACTCTTCGCCACAGATTCTAAAGAAATCACCCAAGAGAAATTATAGAATGCTTATTTGTGGCACTTTCTGTGGGCAAATATGAGTACAAAGGTAGATAAGTCATCATCTTATTCTACATGCAAAAAAAAAAAAAGCTCAAATATTTTGCTGACTCTTCTTCTGATTTGGGATCACTATGCTTTTACTTACTCACTTAGTTCTGTGTCCTTAAACTTCCTCACCTATTCAGTAGCAATCTTGAGATGATAAGACTTGTCAGAATTTTAATGGTACTTGGAAGTCATCTGTTCCAACTTCCCAAACCTGACCTCTGTACAGTATGCTAATGACTGCTAAATGCCCATTAGAATATCCAGGGTAACCATACCAAGTTGTGTGATAGCTAAGTCAAAGCTATTCTTCTGTAGTTGTCCTCCTCTCAAATGAAATATCTAGATTTTTGTCTGCAAGATGTAAACAAAATAAAATTGTCATAACACTTAAGTTACAGTATCTTCAGTAATTGGTCATTCCCTGCTCAATTCCTTGGAGATATTACTTAACATATAGAAATCCCCGTTTTACTATCTCAGAGGGTCCAGAATGAGTTAGGAAACATGGAGCCTCAAAAATGCAGTGTCAGCAAGAACAAACCACTAAGAATTGTGAAAAATATTTCCTTAGAAGAACAACATGTTAGAGTAAAAATGGTGATAGAGAATCAATATGATCAAGATAATATGAGCATCCTTAGGAGTTTATAAACATGAGTAAGCACAAAGATTTGAGTCCATATTTGAATGATTTAAAATAGAAAAAATGAGAAATTGAAGTTCTGATTTTTTTAACCTACAATAATGTATCATTTCCATTTCAAAATTTTTCTCCTTAAAATTAGAATGCATGGATATTTACTCAGTTATCATGTCAGGCTAGCTGGTTGCTTTATGAGATCAGGAGCTATATATTTATGTTTACTAAACTCATTGGCAGTTATTAGTCAAAGGAAACTCTGAGAGTATGCATAAATGTGTGAAATAATGTGAGCTGCAATATAATTACTCTAATTACTAATATCCAAAATACCATTTATAATTTAAAATCATTGTGGATCCCCCTATACCCCTCTTTTCCCTTATGTAATGAGAAAAGAAAACAACTTTAATCATTGAATTTCTAAAGAACGGCAAAGAGTGAAAAAGAAGCATGTGCAAATGTAGGTAAGATTTCTGAAATCTGAAAAGGCCAAAATATATTCTAGTGTCTGAAAATAGTCTGGCATTAAAAATGTAATATTAAAGAAAAATTTTAAAACATTAAAAATAAATTAGGTGCTTGGTGGACAATGGTGTGAAATCTCTAGCTGCTGACTATGCTTTATAAACATTTATGTTATCCTGGGGCTGTTCATACTTATGGACTTCCTGAACACTATATAATTTTACCCATTGTTGTATGAGCGGCATTCCTCATACAAACGTTGTACGAGCAGTGTAAGGCATGTGTTCTTGACGATCTGGACAATTCCTTCTTGACAGTGCTTAAAGAGAGGCTGAGGCTACATGACAGCCCCAGATGGTTTTTAAGTGAAGAGTAGAAAAAGCAATATAATTGATTTGGTGCTTGTTGAGATGCCCTAAATGTTCAGTTTCAACTTGTACCTAATCCATCGATTCCACCTTTCTTATTTCTACTTTACTTTTTTTTAAAGCCCCAAAAGGGATTGGGGTTATGTGTCTAGTATTCTAAAAATATCCCAAAAATTTTGCTGGGGAAACAACTGCCTCACAACTTTACTGCTAAATTACTAAGGTTGTTTGACATAGATGTTTAATCTCTAGAAGGCTCTACAAAGATGTTTCACCAATCTTGGTCACCCCTAAGTAATCTTCAATGTAACCCTGGATAAACTCCCCACACTTGCTTCTATAGATAGAGAAAATCATTCCCAGACCAAATTTTAAAATTAGTCTTTGAGAGCTCAGACATTCCAAGATACTGGAATTGGAAAGACATCATAAACCATTAATAACAGAGAAATAGGAAACTCAGAACTATAAGACTTATTATGTTGGAGTTTTGTTTTATTTTATTATCACATTATAAGCTTTGATACAGTTGGATGTGGCTTAATGTGGTTTGGTTGGTGTGCTTGTTTGGGGAGAGGAAAACTGAGGATGCTGGGAAGGGGGTTTTGTTCTGCGTAATAATCAGTATCTTGAGAATCTGCTGGACCCAGAGGCAATAAAAAATATCAGCACCCACACTCTTCATAATTCTTCAACCTAAACCATGGAATATGGGGGGTGGATATAGACAGCATTGTAGTTCTTTAGAGAAAGGATTAGAGAGGTCAATAGAAATGTCATAAAATAGTTGGGATCTTACTTAACTATGCTGCTTTAAACATTGATCATTGAGAAAATTGTGCAAGCACTCATGTTATGAAATACATAGGCGAGTGCACCCAACACAATGAGGAGGTAAAATGTATACATAAAAACGTTGTCATGGACTCTTTATTTAGTTCCATTATGCTGTTTATGTTCTATTTGTTCATTATTATATCTTTGTATCAAAACTTAATATGTGGTATTGTTAATACTCCCAGTTTGGTCTTTATTGAAATTGTCCATTCCTAGTCCTTTAAAATACATTATGGAATCACCTTGTCAATTAACAATAAAATACAGGGGGGTAATTTGATTAGGATTGTACTAAATCTGTGGATCAATTGGGATAGAATTCACATCTTTGCTAATAGTAAGTCTTCAAAATCAGGAATATGGGATACTTTCCCATATACTCTATTTTCTTTTCATTTCTTTCAGAAATATTTAGTTAAGATGTCTATGGACAGGTACTATACATTTTTAGATATATTTCTTTATTTATTTTTAGATTTATTTCTACATACTTCATGTTTTATGCTATTGTCAAAAATATCTTTTAATTTAATTTTTCAATTACCACTAATTTATGGAGATAAAAATGTTTAATATTAAACTATTTCTTCTTTACTATATAATTCCTACTTCCTTTATCTTGCCTTCTTGCATTAGATAACAATATCTAGTTCTATACTGAATATAAAACTTAATTCAATTTTCAATAAAAGTCTTAAAGTAATTCACCATTGAAGATGTTGCTTGCTACCTATAATTTTTGTGGATACATTTTATCCACAAAAACAGTTCTCTTCTATTTCTAGTATGCTAAATGTCATTATTAAATGATTTTTAATTTTATCATATCTTTCTTTCTATTTATTAGGGATATTATATAATTCTTCTCTTTTTTTGCTATTAATGTAATGAGTTATACCAATTGATTATTTTCCAATAAAACTTTTATACATTCCTAGAATGAGTTCCAATTGGCTGTGATGTACATTTAACTTTATTCTACTTACTATTTTTTGTTCCTACTTTCAGTAATATAAATCACAGTTTACAGTCACTACTTTCCATGCATGCAACATTTTCATTTCTTCAAGTTCAGGAAAGACACTAATCAAATGGAATTCATATGTCTTGCTGCTATAATTTGGATTTTTAATGTCCTGTGAAGGACTGTATGTCAAATTTTTGGTCCCTTATGTCACTGGGACGTGCCATCAAATGATATTGTGAACTTGATCATTTCCTTCTCCTCCTATTTCTCCTTCTTCCATTTCTGGCAGATAAAATGAGAAGTTTCACTCCACCACCAATAAGATTAACTAATCATAGAGAAGAATCTGCAAAACTGTGAACCAAAATAAACACTTTCTTTTTTAAAATAATTATTTTATTTGTTCTAATTAGTTGTACATGATAGAATGCATTTATACGTTTTGATAGATTTTACATAAATGGAGTATAATTTCTTTTTTTTTGATTGTACATATTGTAGAATCACATCAGTCATGCAGTCATTTATATACCTAAGGTCTGTTCCACTCTACTATCCTTCCTACCCCCATAACCCTTCCCATCCCTTCACTCCACTCTAGCTAACATAAAGTAACTCTATTCTTTCCTAGCCTCCCCGCTTATGGTGAATTAACACCCACATATCATAGAAAATATTCGACTTTTGTTTTTTTGTCTTTATCCTTTAATCTGTTGAAGGGCATCTAGGTTGGTTCCATAATTTAGCTATTGTGAGTTGAACTGCTATAAACATTGATGTGGCTATGTCACTGTAGTATGTCAATTTTAACTCCTTTGGAATTTAAATCCTTTGGGTATAAACCAAGGGTGGGATAAACAGATCCAATGGTGGTTCCATTCAAGTTTTCTGAGGAATCTCCATATTGCTTTCCATAACGATTGCACCATTTTGCATTACTACCAGCAATCTATAAGTGTACCTTTTTCTCCACATCCTCATTTATTGTTGCTTGCAGTCTTGATAATTGCCATTCTGATTGAAATGAAATGAAATCTTAAGAATAGTTTAAAGCATTAATCTCTAGGATACATAAAGAACTCAAAAAACTTAACACCAAAAAAACAAATAACCCAATCAATAAATGGGCAGAAGAAGATAGACAATTGATCAACAAATATATGAAAAAATATTCAACATCTCTAACAATTAGAGAAATGCAAAACATTTTCTCTTTATAAGTTGATCATCTCAGGCATTTCTTCATAGTGATAGAAAGCTAACACACTCTCTATCCCCATAACTATGCAACATTATTTCTTTTTTCTGCTCATTGTTAAATTCATAATTATTTAGGATGACATCAAGACCCAGTTTTTAAAGATAACTACATTTTTAAAATAAGTTTAAATGTGAAGAAAAGTTGTAAAGATGGTACAGAGTATCCCAATATACTCCAGGTCCAGTTTCCTCATTTTTAACATCTTACATTAGTATGACTTATTTGTCACAATTAGTATTCTACATCAATATGTTATTATTAATTAAAGCTTATATTTTATTCAGGCTTTCTTAGTTTTTACTTAATGTCATTTTTCTGTCTCAAGATCCCATTCAGGATACTTTATAACATTTAGTCATTTAGTCATTATGTCTCTTTAAGCTCATGTAGACTGTGGAGTTTCTCAGAGTTTACTTCTTTTTCATGACATTTGCAGTTCTCAGTACTGATCAGGTATTTTATAGAATGTCACTGAATTGAAGTTTGTCTGATATTTTTGTCATGATTAAATTTATATTTTCAGCTTCAAGGAAAAGACCTCAGAGGCAAAGTGTCATTATCATTATAGTCTTACAAGAATGTATTGGTAACATCAGCAAAAGGACAGGAGTTTCCAGGACTCATGCCCCTAGAGAAATATCTATGTGAACAATTATATATATGCAAAAATATCTTCATAAGATCTAAGGAATGCAGGTGAGAGAGCATGCTATCTGGCTAGAACAGAGAATTAAGAAAAGGTGGAAAGAGGACAGAAAGAACAGCTTTCACAGCCTCATAATGTGAGGATCACTCTTTGTTGCAGACCCCAGCACTAAGCCATCATCAGTTAAATTCAATCCCAGGCCAACATCTACAGTTTCATTCTCTAGGTTTAGTCAAGCACCAAGATTGGCTATCACCCCAATTGCAGGACAACTCATGAAGACCAAGAATCATGCCAGAACTCATGGACTGAGGCTCCAGACCCAGCACAATAAGGAGATAAAATGTATACACAAAATTGTTGTCACAGACTCTTTATTTAGTTCCATTATACTATTTATGTTCTACTTGTAAATTATTACATCTTTGTATAAAGTTTTAATATGTAATAGTGTTAATACTCTCAACTTGGTAACTTGGCCTTCATTGAAATCGTCTTGTTTATTCCTAGTTCTTTAAAATACATTTTATTGTCAATTAACAATAAAAAATAGGGGGTGGGTAGGTTTGTGGCTCCATGATCTAGTCCTGTCTTAGTGGATCCTGGAATCAAGTAAACCTAGAACTACGTCTATGCCTATAGACCCAGTAATTTGGTTTGTTCCAGTTCCAGGCTAGTCCCATGGTCCCAGATCAAACCCAGTGGACCAGAGTGCCAGGCCATTTCCTACAGACTTACAATCCTGACTGTACCTTTAGACCTAGGATCTATTCCCAACCTCATGAACCTTAGCACCAGGTCTGTTGACCTGAAGACTCTAGAAGGAAACCTGCTGATATACCTGCCAGTCATCCCAACCAGAATCTGGATAGATTGGTGAAAGGCTTTCCCAAAAGCCAGTATATAATGATTACTGAGGTGCCTACTTCTTCAAATGCACAGACATGAATGTAAGTCTGAAAAGAATTAGGGAAACAAACTAAAGTGCTAAACTGATCTAAAGAGATGAAAAACTATAAACAGTCTGAAAAAAATTTTAAATAATCATTTTAAAGAAGTCAATCAATTACAAAACAACAAAGACAGACAGCTAAATGTAATCAGGAAAACAATATGTGAACAAGATTAGATGTTCAACAAAAGGAAATTGCAAAGCGAACCAACACATTCTTGAGCTGAAAAATACAGTGACAAAATTGAAAAAAATCAAGCAGAAAAGAAGAATCAGTGAATTCAAAGATTATTCAAAATACTCAGAGATATAAATATTTCTAAAATGAAAAAGAAAGAAGAAACTCTGTAGAACTCATGAAGTATCCATCAAGTAAATAAATGTACACAGATGGTATCCAAAAGGAAACAGAGAAAGAGAAAGGAACAGAAAACCTGCCAAACCTGGAGAGGAAAATGAACATTCAGCTACCTGAATCCAAAAGAACCCCAAGTAGATTGATTAAGCATGAAAAATCTTCACTGAGATACATTATAATCAAATTCTCCTTTCAGAGAATGGTACATGTTACCAACATGAGTTATCATATTTGATGTTAATATTGATGAGTTGGCTGAGGTGGTGTTGCTCAAGTTTCTCCACTATACATTTGTATTTTTAACCCCTTTCTCCTACAGTCTTCTTGGAAGGAAATCACAATGTGCAGCTTACATTAAAAGGTAGAAAGTCAAGAACTCTTAGAAAATGTGGTATTTTTATTACTTATTTGAAAACTTTTCTGCAAAAGAATTTTTTTTCTATTCTCTCTCATATGTTTATCTATTAAATCATTTATTTGTATCAACCAGTACTACATCATTTCATTTGCAGCTAAATGATGGACATTTGACTGCTGTGAGTTCTGTTCATTGGCATCAATCTGGATATAAAGTATTCCTATCATTGTTGGTATTGTGGTTGTCGTCTGTTGTTTGGTTTCTGTTGAAGAATTTTTTAACTTTCTATTACGACAAGATGCTCCAGACTAACTTTGGTTATCTCTGTTCAGTTCTAAAATCATACACTTCCCAAGAAACCGTAGTTGCTTTCATTGGGGAATGATTTTAGAATCACAAATTTGTGTGTTGCATTTGACCACTGGTAATAGGGTGGTGTTGCTTTGGAGAACTTTCAGATGAAATAACAAGAAAATCTATTTGTACATGTAGGTATTTGTCTTTCCCTAGATTAAGCTAAACATGAACTCAGTGATATTTCCAAATATAATCCAGTATCACATAAAATATTTTAGTTTGTGCCCTGTGTCAACTTCCCATCACTGTAACAAAATATCTGAGATAATTAACTTATAAAAAGAAAAAGGTTATTTTACTCACAGTTTTAGATTTTCTAGGCAACGATCATGCAGACCCATGCTTTTAGGCCTCTGGTGAGGCAGCACGTAAGGAAAGGAGGTTATGACAGAGCAAAACCATTCACCTCATGACCTGGATGCAAAAGAGAGAAAGGGAAAGCAACTACTGTCCCACAGTACCTCTCAGGGCATATTCCCAAAGACCCAAATTGTTCCCACTAGACCCAGCCTCTGAAAGTTACTCCATCTTCCAAGAGTGCCACCCTAGGGACCAAGCCTTTAACACATGGGCTTTCCAGGGACACAACAGATTCAAACTGAAGTTTCCTTCCTCCTTACTTTTCTGTAACATTCCACTTTTGCAAAAAGAAAGTTGTTTCCCACTATCTGCCATTCTTTTGTTTAATTTGATACATATGCATAGTGGTTTCAGAATTATTCATCAGTACTCATGTATGAAACAACTTTATCAACTAAAGAATGGTGTTTAATACATTTCTGTTTTAGTCAGCTTTTACACTGCTGTGACTAAAAGACCCAAACAGAACAGACGTAAAGGAGGAAAAGTTTAGTAGAGGACTCACAGTTTCAGAGGGCTTAGTCCACAGAAGGCGGATTCCATTTCTCTGGGCTAGAGGTGAGGCAAGACATCATGCAGCTCACATAGTGATCAGGAGGGAGAGAGAGAGAGAAGAGAGACAGAAGAGAGAGAGAAGAGAGAGAGAGAGAGAGAGAGAGAGAGAGAGGGAGAGAGAGAGAGAGACACTCCACTCTCCAGATACAAAATACATATACCCCATAACCACGCCCCCAATGAACCATTTCCTCCAGCCACACCCTACCTGCCTCCAGTTACCACTTAGTTAATCCCATCAGGGATTAATTCACTGATTGTGTTGATGCTGTAGCCAAATCATTTCTCCTCTAAACTTTCTTGCATTGTCTCACACTTGAGCTTTTCGGGGACACCACATCTTAAACTGTAACAATTTCCTTTGGGGTTAGTTTCTACTCTTTTTCAAAATTATTTATAATAGCATGTTTTATTCCCACAATCTTCCATGGAATTAATTTATACATTTGTAATATGACTAGGTACTTTTGTGAAATCTTTATTTCAGCATCTATTAATATGATCATATAGTTTTTAATCTTTGTTAATATGATGAATTATAATAATTGATTTATGAATATTTAATTGACCTTTCATTCCTAGAATAAATACTACTTGGACATACTATATTTTTTTTGTATATTGGCAAATTTGATTTTATAACATTTCATTAAGGATTTTTGTTTTTATGTGCATGAGAAATATTGATTTTGTTATGGGTTGCAACTTAAGAACAGACCAATAACCACTGATCAGTCCAAATTTTAGAGTCCTTATTAGCTGACCAGCTGACTGTCTCATACAATGCCCCAAAAATGGCTATTGGGAGAACTGCCCCTACCATAGTGTTGTAGGGGTTTTTATACCATAAGTCAGTACATCAATCATAAGTGTCTGTTGCTATGATTTAAAATTACAATCTAACATCATGAGATCTAAAATCATTACCTGAAAGGGGAAGTGGGTCAAAATGACCTTACAAATTAAAGAATGACTACTAACATCTAGACAATCACTGTTGACGAGGTACATCGTTTAGGAAAAATAAGAGTCAAAAAGAGAACAATTTTTCGTTATATAAAACTGCCATTTTGTGTCACCAAGCATGTCATGCTAAGCAACTGTTGATGGGTACAGAGGGGGGTATTCCCATGGGAGAAGTATTTCCTACACAACATGGAGTCTCAAGGTGAAATGGAGTCTGTTTAGTCATTGAAACATATAGCCTGACCTATAACATTACCATGGAGTCAAATATGTCAGCCCATCACAGGTTTGTTATTTTATTTTGTTGTAATGCATCTCATTGATTTTGACATTAGAACATCTCAGCCACATAAAATGAGATGGAAAGTGTTTACTCTGTTTTTATTTTCTGAAAGAGATTGTGAAGACTTGGCAATATGGTTTAATTAAGTGCTTCACAAAATCACCAAACAATAAACAGAATGTGTTGGTGCACATTCTGGAGGCTGGGAAGTGGAACATGGAGGAACTGGCATCTGATGAGCATTTCTCAATGTGTTATCACATGATATAAAGGCAGAAAGGGAAAGAGAGCAAGAAAGCAAACTTGCAGCAAGAAGTCCTTTTGTCATAAGCTTGTATCTATCTATTTATTTATTTATTCATTTATTTTGTGTGTGTTACTTGTTTTTTATTGTTAACAGTCTGCAAATAAAAATTCTGTCATCAGTTTAAAAAATATTTAAAAACTTTGGATACATCTTGAATTATTTTTTTATTTGTTGCAACTAATTATACATAACAGTAGAATGCATTTTGACACATCATACATAAATGGAGTATACCTTATCCTTTTTCTGGTTGTAAAAGAATGTGGAATTCCATTCATGAGGGTGGATTCCTCATGATCTCAGTACCTTTCATTGAACCCCACCTTTAAATGCTGTTGCATTGGGGATTAAGTTTTCAGTACATGGTATTTGCCGGACACATTTGAACCCTTACAGCAATGGTTTTTGTGCTGTATCCCATAGATTTTGATCGGTTGTGTTTTCACATTCATTTAGTTCCAAATAATTTTTAATTTATGTTGAAAATTATTTTTTGATCTACATGTTGTTTAAAAGTATGTGATTTAATTTTCAATTATATTTTGATTTCTCAATCAGCCTTCTATTGTTGCTTTCTAATTTATTTTCATTATGGTCTGAAAATACATGTTGTACATTTTTTAATGTCTTAAACTTGTAGAAGTATTTTATGGGACAGAATCTAATCTACCTTTATGAATGTTTCATGTGAGCTCAAGAATAATAAATATCCTACTGTTTTGATAAGGAATTTTATAAATACCAATTGACTAAAGACAATTGATAGTGCTATTAAAAACATTTATATTCTTAATGGGTTTTTGTCTATTTGATCTATCTATAACTAAAAGGAGTATTTACGTCTCCAACGATAGTAAAGGATTTGTTCCCTTCTTGAAGTTCTACAAGTTTTTGTAGAACTTATGTATACAATGTTTTGTTGTTACGTGCATACTGGTTTAGAAATGTATGTCTCCTGGAAAAATGATCCCTTCATAATTATGTAAGGCCACACTTTATCACTAATAATTTTCTTTGTTCCGAAGTCTAACTTGTTTTATACAACTCTCCAGCCTTCTTTTGACTAAAGTTAATGAGTTATATTTTCTTCATAAAATATTTTCACCTTTAAGTCTTTTTATTTATTTAAATTTGATTTCTAGCATTGGGTCTTGTATTCACTTTTACAATCTCCCCTTTTACAGCTATCTATACAGCTATTATACAGCTAACATTTAAAATAATTATTGATATGGTCGGATGACAAGGTACCATCTTTCCAACTATATTATATTTGTTATGTTTGCCCTTTGTTCCTTCTTTCCTGCATGCCTGCCTGTCTGCCTGCCTTCTTTCCTTCCTGCCTTTCTTTCTTCCCTTTTTTCCTTCCTTCTTTTTTCCTACTTTCTCTTCCTCTTTTGCTTTTTCCTCATCCTTCTCCCTCCTTTTCTTTGCTTATGATTTTACTTGAGCATTTAATATGATTTTATTTGATTTTCACTTTGATTACACTATTTGTATTTCCTTTAAAAATGTTCAGCAGTTGCTGTAGCATAATAATATATGATTTTATAATCCAAGTCCACACTGAAAAAGCATTTTACCATTTCATATGTAATATAATGCAGGAACCTTGTAATAGGTTATTCCCAATTCCTCTTTCCCACCTCCTGTGAAGTAGATATAATTAGTTTCACTTAAACATATATTATAATCGCCCATTCCATACTATTACTGCTCTGAGTAAGCAGTTAAATTTAAAAATCAAGTAAGAATAGAAATAGGATATTTTATCTTCCTTAATTTCTTTCTTAATGCTTTCATTTCCTTATGTATACTAATATCTGTCATGTAGTTTTCTTCTATCTGATGAATATCTTTTATCATTTCTTGCAATGTCAGACTGCTGGACATGAATTCCCTGTTTCTGTTTGTGTAAGAAAGTCTATTCTTCTTCACTTACCATGGATAATTTCACTGGGCATTGAATTCTAGGTTAGTGAAGATAACTTAAAATTATATTTTGAAAATTATTGTCCATTACTTATTTCATATATCCTTTTCTGTCGGGGTTGCGTACGGGCCCCTGGCCCTAGGTGGGGCCTGGCCAAGATGGCGCCTGGCAAGCTGCCAGTGTGGTTGGAAACTGCTATTCTGTGCGCAAACAACTAACATCACTTTGAGGAAGTCTCAGTAATTGGTCAGGGCCTCTGCATGATTCTTGCGTGATTCTTAAGTGCTCCAAGTTATACCCATATACGTCTATGTTCTCCCCACATATCATGAATATTCTGATTAGTTGATATAACCTATATAAGTGACAGTAACTTCCCTAAGAAAAAGAAGAAGAATCTGCAGTTAATAAAGAAGCTTGCCACCCATCACGTCTCCAGGTCGTTCTTGCTGGCGAGAGCGACACTTTTCCATTCTTTATGTTTTCCCCTTTTGATATTCTGTTTACTCATAAGCTACACCCCTTTAAGTTAACTCAAAGTTCTTGGATGTTCTGTTCTTTTTATTTAATTATTTTTTCTCTTTGCATTTTAATTTGGGATATTTCTCTGTACCTCTATTCACTGATTCTTTCCTTAACTGAAGACTGATGTGCCCATCAAAGACATTTTTTCTTCTTGTTTGGTGCTATGATGTCTAGTTTCCTTCTGATAGTTTCTTTCTAGTTTTCATGTTCTACTTACATTGCTTATCTGTTCTAGCATGCTGTCTACTATTTTAGTGAAAATCCTTAATATATTAACTACAGTTCTTTTAAATCCCTTTCATATAATTTTAACATCTGTCTCCTATCTAAGACTGATTCTGATGTTTACTCTGTCTCTTCAGACTTTTTTCATGTTTCGAGCATACCTAGTAGCTTGTTTTTTTCAGAAAGTCAGATGTATGGGAACAAGGCATTCAGGTCTTTGGTGGAAGGATATGTGTAAATATGGTTAAGAGTTGAATCTAAAATTTATAACCGGTGGAGATTTCAAATCCCTCTAATGCCCTTGTGTTACCTCCCTTCCTGACTTTGTGCTTCCTATGGACTCTTCTTCTGAGATAGCCTGTGTCTTACAGAACTTTCAGCT
The DNA here is from genome assembly GCF_902686445.1 of Sciurus carolinensis. NCBI lineage: Eukaryota > Metazoa > Chordata > Mammalia > Rodentia > Sciuridae > Sciurus > Sciurus carolinensis. The sequence goes on from NC_062222.1 coordinate 45,485,078, forward strand.
GTAATCCACCATTTTTATACTTCAGCGTCATCCGTGTGGTGATAGGCTCAAAGGAAAGATAACAGTTTTAATTTTCTTATTTATTCTTAGCTTCAGTGGACTTGTGTCTCAGGTTGTAACATTCACAGATGTTGAGACTCTCTGTAAGGGTATGACTTCTTACCACACACTCCTTCTCTGTGTTTTTCCCAATATATTTTCTTGAGGCCCTTTCGTCTCTCTATCTACCTTTGGTCACCCTCAGACAGGAAGGTTGGAGAGGGCTGACACAAAGAAAAATTCCTTTTCCCCAGCTGGAAGGTTTCAGATCTGTACTCTGGTGAAATCCTCTTCCCTGGAACATAGGCCTTTGTAATGAAAAAGTCTTAGGTGCATTTCACAATGGTTATTCTTCCTCTCACCCACCCTCCCGCTCCCACTAGGATCAAAAGGGTTTTTTTTTTTTTTTTTCCCCCCTTGGATAATCACTGTGAGAAGCTGGAGGGTTTTATCAGGAAAGGTCCAAAAAACACTAAAAGAGTGACCCTTAGGAGTTTCTTGATCCTATGCAAGTCCATATTCAGCCTCCAGCATTTCCTCAAAATTACCATTTAATTGTTCCTATCCATTTGGGTAGAACAGCTTCTATTCCAGATAAGCACATCTTAGTTGCCCTACCTCTCTAGTGTGCCGCTCTTACCAGATTTGGATTGGTGGTTTGCCATCCAACGTCAGTTTAGTGTGGGGCACAAGAAAAATCATTAATTTTCAGTTTGTTCAATTTTTCATGTCATAAGGATGTGAGTAATGATGTCTCAGTTCACTATGTGTCAGAACTGAAACTGGAAGTTTCCCTAATATGTGCTTTTAGAAATGACACATCTATGTTCAAAAGAAAATTTGGTCTGTAATTTTCCCTTTTTATAATGAACTTGCTAGTGTTTAATATCAAAATTTTCTTGGCCTTTTGAAAAAGACCCGAGATGTTTTTTCATAAAAACAAAACATTTCTCCAGAAGAATTTATGAAGATTGATTATTTCTTCCTTATATATTTAGAGGAAGCCACTGTGTTTACCAAAGGTTTTAATATATGTAGTTTCTAGAACATATATTTTAAGGTGGGTATTTTGAGTGATTTCAATTGTATTCTGACATTTTGGGATGTTATGTTGAAAGATTCTGGTCTTATTTAAATCCTCTATTTTAGCAAGCAATTACCTGTTTAGGTTTATTGCCTTGGTCCTGGCCTACTTTTGTGGATTTGATTTCAATGACAATTTAGTTTTTAAAGCTATTCTGCTTTGTCTACATGATGGCTAATTTTATGTGCCAACTTGAGTGGGCTAAAGGATACCTAGATTAAACATTTTTTTCTAAGTATCTCTATGTGGAGGATAATGGTAGATGTTAACAATGCAATCAATTGACTCAATAATGTAGACTGCCTTTCCCAACATGGTTGGGAATTATTCAGTTTTCTCTGGAAAACTCTTACTAACCAAGTCCACCTGCTGCTAAAAGTTCTACCTGAATCACTTTCTGTGGTTGGGTAGGTCTAGGTCCAAGGTACAATAACAGGCAGTACTGTGTCTGGGACTCTTCCCTATGTTGATAATCCCTGCAAGGAAATATTTTCTCTCCATTTTCCATTCTCCCCTAAAAGTGACCTCTCTTCTATCCTGGAAATGCCTATCCTCCTCTGTCTCCCAGCAGCAACCTCCATCTGACATTCCAAAGTTGTCCTAACAACCTTTTCCTAAACTCACTATATTAAAAAATCACTTACACTAGAGAATCATACCAAAACTTTCAAAAGGCCTCTGAACTACCTGACTCTTTCTTGCCTGTCACAAAGATTGAAATAATAAAAGCCTCAGTCTCTCCTTCCCTGCCAGAAGTGCCCACAAGTCTGCGCTGTTACAATTTCCCTCCATCCAAGCTCCAAGCCTCCCTTGTGTGAAGAAGTACCTTGTTTGAAAAAACCCCGACTACCACAAAAACAACAAACCAACAACAAAAAAGCAGATCTCAGAGAAATCTTTATCCCAAATAAAGAACTTCTGGTCAAACACCCCTGACAGCTTATACAAGGTGCTAAATTACTTCTATACAAGAGTATAAAACAGACCTTTGTAACTTCAAGACACTTAAGGTATAATGGAGTAGACAAGTCCCCCTAGAGACAATAAAGACAATTTTTTTCTTCTCTTTTGCACAATATTAAAATAGGAAAGGTAACATCTTATTTTAAAAATTTCAGTCAGTGATTTTATTTTTAAAACTATTTGTATAAAGGGCATTAATATCATACATCCTTTTCACATTAGTATATTCACGTTGGTATATTCTCCACGCTCTTCTGAACTTTGCTTTTTGTTTTATTACTCTATCTTGGAAGTTGTTCCGTGAAATTTTATAGAGATCTATTTTATTGGTGTGGAATAGCATGTAGTATTTAATCATATATTTGTAACAGAGCTCATTTAATCTATCCCCTAAAAATAGACATTTAGGTGATTTCTTGAATTTTTACTATTATAAATATTGGTGAAGAATTTTCAACTACTATATATACAAATGTCTGTAAGATAATTGCTAACATTTGATGAATTCTCACTTACATTCATCAAATCTTTACCTGCTTCTTTGACTATGATTATCACAGAAGGGAGAAAAAAATACTTTTGGGAAGGCCCATTAAAGAAACTTCAGCATTTTAGGGCACTCGTGTGCTGAACAGCATTAAAAATAAATGAGATACATAATAAATTGGCCTTTTAAAATAAATACTGGTTTTTGAAACTATACTTGATTTTATTTGGATCATTTTTAAAGACAATCATTTATTTTTCTGCTTTCCAGTGTCATAAATCCTCTAGTTAAATCTTTTCAAATGGGTTGCAGTCTTTGCATGTGTTGACTCTCTCTCACCAAACATTTGTCAGTATTCTATCATTCTGAGACTTCTATTAAATCGTTCCATTTGTTTCCATGAAGATAGTTTGGTCATCCAGAAAAATTTACCTCAGGAAGTTGTAAAACCCTGATCATGTTTCAGTTATTTGGAATTCCAAATTGAAAATTAATCTTCCTCAGACTTTTAAGAAGTTCCTCCTATCATGGAAATAAATTTGAAATCAACCTTTTCTTCATGTCCACCTGCCATCTTTATAAAAGTCAAAACCATATGTGCTCGGTCTTTGAAGTACAATTTTTTCTTCTAATGATATCCTTCCCATAACAATGTTATTCCACTGGCCCTGACTTCCATTGCCCAACTGGAGCCAAATTCAGTGGAAGAATGACAAACACAAGCGCAGATGGGTGATGTTGGGTAACAAATGACCAGAGCCTATGAAGTTACACACACGAAAAATGTCAACAAGTCACCCAGACAAAATGGCACACAAAGTGAGCCCATATAGGCTGAATATTTAGGGCAATTTCTGGTTTGAATTACAAAATCAATTTTTCTTAGATGAAATGTTTCTGGAAACAGAGGATCTATTGTTTATTATTTTTCAAATATATATCATTGCCTTTTAGTAAGTAATTGTGATTAATGTGTAATGATTCACTTATTTTGCACCATAAATGAAGCTTCGATTTTGTTTGTAAAATATAGACATCACCGAACACAATACAGGTTCTAATTCACCAATTGTAAAGTCTTCACCATTAATATCATTACTAGAAACTTTGTGGTGAGTGCTTTTGTTGTCTTATTTTAACTCAAAGAATCAAAATTGAAAATCTTCATCCTCTTAATATCAGTTGAAGAAATGCTGATATGCGGAATACAGTCAAATCCTACAGAACCCAGGATGGACTTTAGTCTTAGAAAAAAATACTTCCTTCAAATAGAAAGGAGACCATTTTGAGGGATAATGATATAGCTCTTGGGTTGTTAAATGTAAAATCCAGATGGAAAAGAAAATCAAAAGGAAAGCTGCTCCATTTTTCAAACACACATCACAAAGGTAAGCACAGAATGTTTTAAAGCCTATCAGCTATGGGGCCTTGTTTTCTGCATACCAACCATTATAATCTGTACGTCAGGGAATCCTGGAAACATTTTTATGGATTGAAGTGTGCAATTTTCTTCCATGTTCATCATTCACAGTATACTCACTCTATCCTTATACTCCTATTCATATATAAAATATGTTTATAGTCAAACCCACTAAAAAGTTCTTGGGGTCTCAAATACTTAAGCAGACAGATTTCATGAGAAATTCCTTTTCTGAAAACTTTGTACAATCTGCATAATATGCCTCAGGTAGAAAGAGTTCCCAGTGGAATGAGTCTGGATAAACAGCACCTCAATCAAAATGCCAAAGAACATTGACGTTCCTCAAATAGGTAACAGTTCTGCCCAAGACACTGAAGAGGGGCAGTCACTGGACTGCACAGACCTTGGGCCTGCAGCCTCCACCCAAAAATCAGCTCCTGCACTGAGGTCTCCTTGAAGCTCCTGTGGAGCAGGTCTGACAGCTCAACACTCTCTCTCCCAGGAGGCAGGGCATGGAGAGTCATACTTACTGTTCCCCTGAAATGCACACAGCACACCCAGTAAGGCACTCCGCATGATAGTATCCACTCCAGCAATCAGGGCAAGATGTGCCTCTGTGGAGCTGCTGGAGGAGTTTTTGTATCCCCCACATCCACCAGGAACTGCCTAAAGTCCAAAAAGTAGCTTGTTAATGTAGGGAGAAGAGAGTGGTGGAGAATTATAAAATTTATTATCTGTTTCTGTGATGTTCAAATCAGATGACCATTCTAAAAAGGCAAGTCGTTCTATAAATTAGAACTTTATCATTATTTGATATAATTATGTGAGTTCACTTTGAAATTGATTCAAATTTAAAATGCTCAATGTTGTTCTAATTTGCATTTTCCTGGTAAAGTACAATGTTGCATTAAGCAACTGACAAAGCTCGTGACGTTTTATACTTGAAATTGATGACATTAGTGTGCATGCTCTTCCTCAATAAATTGACTGGAAAAAAATCATTATCACAAAAGTTTCAACCTTATATTTTTGAATGTTATAAGGGAATTTTGCTTTCATATAGCTTAAATTGCTATAAATTTTATGTGTGTAATTATTTTACAGATTATTAAAATTATTTTAAATGTTCTATTATATTTTATGGGAAAAATAGTCACTCTGTGGTTAATACTAAGAATTTGGAGATATAAAACTTGGAGATTAAAAGTAACATTTCCAACAAAAAGCCTCATGTTGATGAGAATTCCTATTTCTTTAAATTTTAAAGATATTTTGAAAATATTTTTAAATTTTAAATATTTTTTAAAATTTAAATGAGACTATATAGTACAAGTTCAAATGACTAGTACAAGTTCAAATTTTGTTGCATGCTCTAAAACATTGTACTTTTATTTACTTAAAATTATAAAGTAGCTGATTTTTCAGCAAAACCCTTAGAAATATCCCTCACCCTTCATACAATTTTTATTTCCCATGACGCTCTAAGGAATTAAATTATAAGACTCCCTGCCCAAGTTATAAGTCATATTAGCAAATTATTATCAATACTTTTTCTTTTGACAGATAGAAAGAAAATGAAAAAAATATGTGTGAAGTTACAGTTTTTGTGACAGAAAATCACAAAGATATCAATAATAACAGAATTATTGAATCTGTCTGGTATTTCTCTTAATGACTAAGTGATGCCAATATAGCTTAAATTGCTTTATATTTATAAGCATATTGCTTATAAATTATTTAGTAGATTTAATAATTTTTCCTTTATTTATATACAATCATTATTTTATGCTATCAAATTTATCACACAGTTTGTGTTCTGTAATCAGTAAGTATCTAAAGATTTAAGTATGTAAGAGCATTTACAGTACAAACAAGTTTAATATATTTGTATTTAAATGTTAATTAGATTTAATATGAAAATTTTAAAAAATATTATTTCTGCTTTCAAATAATGTTTGTTGGGCATGGTGGCACACACCTGTAATTTCAACAACTTAGGAGGCTGAGGCAGGAAGATCACAAGTTCGAGGCCAACCTCAGCAATCAGCTTTGCCCTCTGCAACTTAGTGATACCTCATCTCAAAATAAAAAATAAGGGCTGAAGGTGTTACTCAGTGGTAAAGCACCCCTGGGTTCAATCCCCAGTATGCTCTCCCCAAAATATCTGTAATAATCTATAAAATAATAGATAAAATATAAAGGCCCAGGGTGTAGCTTGGTGGTAGAACACTTGGCTAGCATGAGCAAAGATCTGGGTTTGATCCCTAGCGAAAAAGAAAGAGAAGGAATGGAGAACAGAGGAGGGGATTTGTAGGGAGGGAAGGAAGGGAAGGTTCACTGTCCTATATATTCTCTGCTCCATCCACATTTTCATCCACCCTACCCATCCCTGACTGCTGATGTTTTTATTGTCTCCATTGTTTTGCCTTTGCCAGAATGTCATATACCTGTCACATAGGATATAGCTTTTTTCATTTAGTAATATATATTTAAGGTTTTTCTTCATCTTTTCATGGCTTAAGAGCTCTTTTTGTTTTAGTGTTGAATAATATTCCATTGTCTGACTATACCACACTACTTGTGTCCATTGATCTACTGAAGGATATCTTGACTGCCTCCCAGTTTGGGTAAATATGAATAAAGTTGCTTGTAATGGGAATGTCCCCAAAACCATGCATGAAAGACTTGGTCTCAACCCATGACACTACTGGGAAGTGGTGGAAGTGTTAGTAGGTAAGACCTATGAAGGGACATAAGATCATTAGTATTGTGCTCTTGAAGGGGATAGTGAGACCCTGGTGCCTCCTCTCTCTGCTTCCTGACCACCACAAGGTGAAGAGCTTTGCTCCATCATGCACTCCCTTCCCTGATGTTCTGCCTCACCATAGGCCTAAATGCAACAAAGCCAACCAACCACAGACTGGAACCTCTGAAAACATGAGTAAAAATAAACCTTTCCTCATTAAGTTGTTTATCTTAGGTATTTTGTCACAGCAATGGAAAGCTGACTGACTGCTATAAACATTCATGTGCAAATTTTTTTGTGTTCAAATAATTTATGTAAGTACCAAAAATTGCAACTGTGGAAAAAATATGGTAAGAGTGTTTTTATTTTGGAAAAATCCACCAAAGTTTCTTCTAAGTTGGCTATAGGATTTTGCATTTCCATTAGCAATGGATGATAGCTCAGTTGGTATTGTCATAGTTTTGGATTTTAGACATTCCAATAGTTGTAAAGTGGCATATCATTGTTTTAATTTGTAATCCCTTAATGACATATGATGTTAAACATATTTTCATGGGCTTATATGCCATCTTTTCTGGTAAAATGTCTTTTTTTGTTTTTTCTTGGTACCAGGGATTGAACCCAGCAACACTTGACCACTGAACCACATCCCCAGTCCTTTTAAAATTTTATTTAGATACAGGATCTCACTGAGTTGCTTAGGGCCTCCCTAAGTTGCTGAGGCTGACTTTGAACTTGCCATCCTCCTGCCTCAGCCTCCTGGGTTGCTGGGATTACAGGCCTATGCCACCATGCCATGCTGGTGAGGTGTCTTTTACCTAAATCTCAATCTTGTTTTGTTCCAGTCTTTTGACTTGTTCATTTTCTTATTGTTGAGTCTTTGTATATTCTGGATAACGACCCTTTATCTGACATGTCTGTCAAAAATATTTTATCTCAGTCTATGGGCTGACTTCTCAGTATGTTTCACACAGAACAGAAAACTTTAATTACAATGAAGTCTACCTTATATATTCTTTCTTTTATGGGCAGTGCTTATATCGTTGTATCAAACATCATTGCCATACCCAAGACCATTTAGATTTTCTTATTTGATGTCTTCCAGGCATTCTATAGTTCTGATTTAACATTTAGTCCTATGATCCATTTTGAGTTAATTTTTGTGAAAGGTGTTTCTGCATCTAGATTCATGTTTCTGTATGTGGAAGTCAAGGTGTTCCAGTACAGTTTATTGAAGAGACTCTATTTTCTCCATTGTATTTATTGCATTTGTTCCCTAGACAAAGATATTTTTCTTGGGTCTCTTTCTGACTTTCTGTTTTGTTTCATTCTTCTCTATATTTATTCTTTCACCAATACAATTCTGTTTTAATTACTATCATTCTATGATAAAATTTAAAGTTGGGTAGTGTTCTCTACTTTGTTGTTCTCTAGTGATCTCTTTGCTATTGATTTCTGGTTAATCCTCTGTAGCCTGAGATGTTCATTCTATGATTTCTATTCTTTTGATTCTGTAAGTGTGTGTTTAATGTTCCAGAATGTGGTCTATCTGATAAATGTTCCAGGTGAACTTGTGAATGTGTACTCTCCTGTTGTTGAACTAAGTAGTCTACCTATGTTAATTATATCCTGTTGATTATTGGTGCTTGGGAATTGAGCTATGTCCCTATTGATTTTCTACTTGCTGCATTAGTTCATTTTTGAAAGAGGAGTACTGAAGTCTCCAACCTTTATAGTGGATTCATTTATCTCTCCTTGAAGTTCTGACAGTTTTTGCCTCATGTATTTTGATGTTCTATTGCTAAGCACGTAACATTAACAGTTGCCTTGTTTGAGGGGTATTTTTGTAGAATTTACCCTTTTATCATTATGCATTGCTCCTCTTAATCCCTGATAATTTCTTTTGTTCTTATGTCTGCTCTGTCCAAAATTAATAGAGCTACTCCATCTTTCTTTTTGTAAGTGTTTGCATGGTATATCTTCCTTTGTTCCTTTGTTTACAATGTACAGATGTCTTTATATTTAAGGTGGGTTTCTTATATACAGAATTATATTAGTATTGTATTTTTGGTTCCTTCTGACATTCTTTTATGTTATGTATTTAGATTATCAACTTTTAAAGTCATTATGATATAATCAGACTAATATCTGGTACATTCATTACTGTTTCTCATTTGTGGCCTTTTTTCTTTGTTTCTATTTTGTTTTCTACTCTTTTCTTGATATTTTGATTTGATTTGATTTGATATGCTTTTGCATTTTGCAGTTTTGATTGGGCAGTTTTTTATTCCATTTTCTTTCCTTTCTAGCATGCCAATTATACTTTTTAAAACTTTTTGTCAGTGTTTGTCCTAGATATTGCTATATAAATTTACAACTAATCCATATCTTCTTTCAAATCACACTCTACTGCTTCATGAGCAGTGCAAGTGCTTATAATAATATCTTTCTAATCTTTCTTCTCCTTCTGTGTATTATTGATGTCATTCACTTATTTTATGCATAAGCTATACATAAACATAACTCAAATACATTCTTGCTATTATTCTTGTGGATAAATTGTTTTAGATCAATTAAGAATAAGAAAAAAATGTTTTTTATTTACTCACTCTAATGTTTTTCCTCTGTTTATGTAGCTTTAGGTTACTAGTTTATATACTTTTCCTTCACTCTAAAGGATCGTTTCTAATATTCATTGCAAGACAGATCCAGTAACACATTCTCTCAAATTTTGTTTGTCTGAAAAAGTCTTTATTTCTTCTTCACTTTTGACAGATAATCTCACAGGGTTCAGAATTTGAGAAGGGTGTTTTTTTTTTCCTTTAATATTCTTTAACTATTTCTCTACACTCTTTTCTCAGGTAGAGGAGAAATTGGATATTAATCTTTAACTTTGTTACTCCATAGGGAAGGTGTTTTTGTTCTCTTGCTTCTTCAGAGATATTTTTCCTTTATCTTTGATTTTCTACAGTTTGACTATTATATAGCTAAGTGTGTTTTTATCTAGCTCAGTTTCCTGGGCTCCTAGTTCTGTGCTTTGCCATCTGGCACGAATTTGGGGAAATTCTGTCATTATTGTTTCAAATATTTCTTCCTTTCCTTTCTCTCTTTCTTCCGTTGTTCTCATTACAGCTTTGTAGTTTTCTCAAAGTTCTTGCATGTTAATTTTCTGCATAGTTCATTTTTCCCAGTCTTTTTTCCCTCTTTGCTCTTCAGTTTTTGAAGTTTCCATTGACTTATCCCAAAACTTAGACATCTGTCCCCAATCATGTTCAGTCTAATAATGAGCATATTAAAGATATTCTTTTTTCAAATGTTTTTTAATATTTAGAAATACTTTCTTTTTCTTTTTTTTTTTTTAAATCCCATCTCTCTGCTTACATTACTCATATATTTATGTATGTGTCTACTTACCATATCAATTAGTGGGTTAGGGTTAGGGCCTTAACCACATTAACATAGTTGTTTTAAAATTCTGATTTGATAATTTCAACATTCCTACCATTTGACTTTGGTACTGATGGTTTCTCAGATTTTTCAAACTGTGTTTTATGCCTTTTAGTATGACTTATAATTTTTTCTAAATATTATATTTGATAAACTGGATAACATGAACTGCAGTAAATGCCCTTTCGTGACTGAAAGGTATACAGAGAGGGGAAGCATTCTATGGTCTTATGATTAGGTCACAGACTTAGCAAGTCTGTGTTAGACTTTAAACTTCACAAGTGCTTCTACGGAGTTTCCCCCCGTTACATGTGATAGGATTCCTGGAGAATTCTGGAGTTGGGTATTTCCTTCCCTCAGGTCAGTTGAGTTCTATTAAAGTTCCAGTGTTTCAGACTATAATAAAATAACTTGGTCATGAAGACAAGAATACTCTGGCATATTTCAAGATGGCTATTTTCCCATCCCCAAACTGGAAAGTTCAAGGCATCATTCTGGCTTTAGAAATGCTGATTCCTGATCTCACCTACAGAGACTTTGTTAATAGGTCAGCAGTGTGGGGTTGACATCAGACTGTTTAAAGTTCTTCAAGTGATTCTTATGTGTCCAGGTCTAGGGCTTTAATTATCTCCACACAATTCTCAACTACTTTTCTTTAATAAAAGACGAACTCTTCACTTTTCTAAATTTTAAACATTCTTTGAGACTTCACTCCTCACTTATTTGGCACTGCATCTGGCCAAATGCAAAATTTGGTCAGAAGTTGGCCAGAATTCCTGCATTCTCCAGGAATCCTATCCTATCTGACTCTAAGTCTTAAATTACATTGGTGTTACCCTATTTTCATGAATGGATTTTGTCTTCCCAACAAGACTGTACAGTCTTTTTAAATATTTTCAATTTTATTTTTAATTGATAAACAAAAATTATACATAGTTATGGGACAAAATATGATATTATGTCACATCTATACATTACAGAATGATTAAATCAGTCTAATGAATATAACCCTTACTTCATGTTTACTCTTTCTGTATGAGAACATTTTTTCTTTGTTTTGTTATTATTTTTACTTTTTTGTTTTAATTTCCTGGTTTTTTTTTTTTAATTCTTTTGCTTTGTTTTGCTTTTTTTTAGTGAAAACATTTAAAATCTACCCTTTCAGCAGTTTATATATATTCTTTTTTTTTTTCCTTAAGGAATGGAGCTGAACTTAGAGCTTACTATACTCCTCACAATATTCAGTATGATATTAACGATGCCAATATATCTAATAATGAGGAAAATATGAAATAAGAACATAAATCACTCAAATGAAAAAAAATATAATCAGTTTGTGTTTTGCTTGAATCCTCAGTCCTGAATAAAATGGTGATTTGGCAAATGTGGGTGTTTTTATTTGTTAAAGAAAATAAAAAGGATATTTTTAAGATTTAAAAGTGCAAAATTCATAGCTGTTAATGATAAAAGAAAAAAGTATTCAAAGAAATGACTAGAAATAAAACTATGAGTTGCATTTTATGATGACATACATACAATTAAATCAACAATTTGTTTATTACTGCTAAGTCAGACATATTTACATTTTCATGAGTTTTTCATTGTTCCGCAGCTACGTGACTTGTATGTAGCACAAAACAAATTAAAAATGTAATCTTGACATATACTTTTTCAAAAAAGTAGACAACTTATAAAATTCTGTAGTTTTTAAAAAGGATATGTAGAATTTCACCATAAAGAAGAAAACCATAAGGAAGAAAATCTGTGCTTACTCCAAATTATATCCTCTTAAGCCATGGGTAAGAAGTTGGACAAAAGTTTTGAAGTATAGAACAGGTTCTTACTTTTAACCTATCTGAATGTAAGTCTTAAATTACATTAAGTCTGTTAACCACAGACGGGGAAAAATTTAGATAATTTACATGCACATCTAGATCATCCCTAACATTTTTAACATAAATAAATATCGGCTGATATTTCTTTAATAAACAGTTACTTAACTTCTAAAATGTTCCACAAACATTTTAGTTCCACAAAATAACTGAGCAAGTTATTTCAGGGCATACAATAAAAGAGTTATCACACATAATCCAAGACTTTAAAAGTGTAACAGTTAGGAGAAGAAATAATATAAAATATGTATTTTTGTACAATAAAAGGTAGTAAGTGCCATGAGGAAGACATTCTTAAAATATATATCATTTTAAAGTATAGAGAGATTGCTTTCAATTTATCATGTTAGGAAACCGAGGTTCAAGAAACGTAGGTCCAATTCTTGATATAATCAAAACCGCATACAGTAGTCCCGCCTTATCTGTGGGAGACATATTCCAAGATCCCCAGTGTATGACTGAAAGAACAGCTAGTACAAACCCTATATATACTATGTTTTTTTACTACCCATGCAAGTGTATGTCATTGCTTAATTCATAAGTTAGGCACAGTAAGAGATAACCACCACCAACAAATAATAAACTAGAACAATTATAACAATGTTCTATAATAGAATTTATTTAAAATTTATGAATTATTTATTTCTGAAAGTCCATTTAATATTTTTTTGTACTTAGTTGACTACAGAAAACTGAAACTATGGAAAGTGAAATTGCAGATAAAGTGGAACTAAGGTATGTTTTTGTGTAGTACTCGATTTTATGTACAAACTTGATTAGATTAAGGGATACCCAGATAGATGTTAACATATTATTTCTGGGTATGACTATAAGGGTACTCCATAAAAGATTAGCATTTGAATCAGTAGACTGAGTAGAGATCTGCTCTCACCATTGTGGGCAGGCATCCAATCCTTTGAGGGCTCAGATAGAATAGAGTGGAAAAGGGCAAATGTACCTGTAGCTGCAGAGAACATGCATCTCCTCCTGAGTGTATAGATCTTGTTCCTTCAGGCTCCAGGATGTACATCAGCATGCATTCCATGTTTTCCCCTTTTGCCCTGAACCTTTCTGTCCTCAAGCCTAAGACCTTGGACCAAATTTACACCACTTGCTTATCTGGTCCTCTAGTTCAGAGACTGCAACAACGAGTTGTGGAAGTTCTTGGCCTACATAATCACATGAACCAATTTTCATAATAAATCCCACCCTAACTATCAATCTACCTATCTATTGATTGTTTCTCTAGAGAATCCTAACTAACACATTTTTGAAAAGTGTCTCCCTTTCTCACAATTTGCATCTATAAACAGTATCCTAAATATGCTACTCTCTTTGGTATTAAGATGTGACAACAAGTGCTTTACCAATTATATTACTATGATAATGCTAGCTGCTGAAACAAATAAACCTACATCACAGTGGTTGATACTTTTCAAAGTATATTTTTCAAGCACATGAAATCAAGAAGGTTGGTCCTGATCAGTGGAAGGTTTTTCAGACATTTGACTATTTTCTACTTGTATCTTTATTGTTTTTAACATTCATCCTCCAAGTTCATGCTGAGAATTATCTCTATTCCAAACAAAGAGAAGGAAACCAGAAGGATTACTTATGGCTAGTTTTTAGCAGCAAGGCCTGGGGAATTCATCATGTGTTCATTATCCAGAACTTGGTAACATGGCAACATCAAACTGCAAGAGAGACTGGTCAAGAACAGGAAGCCGGCTCTGTCCCTGTTGCCATTACCATTCACAAGATGGGGCCAATATGAGCATGGATTATTAAGAATCCACACTTTTTCTTGATAACAGGTGCTTTTTAAAAAAAAAAAAAACAAAATCATCTTTTAATTATTGAAATATCTATTGCTATTCTCATATCCCAAACTATTCTAGGAAAGAGCACTATCTATAGTAAGCATGCTGCTATTACTATTGCTAATGTAACCATGATTGTGGATTCTAAATTTTGCTATTTATTACGAATGCTTTACTCTCTGCCATTATTCATTGACATCAGCATCTTCACCAGGCAGCATCTCAAACATTTTGTGAGTGCCTATGTGCTGACTTAACTATTTTGGAGACAGGTGATTCAAAGATTTCTAATGACTGTCTATGAGCCTCATCAGGTACCTATCATCTAGGTTTTTGAGTTTGATCCTGCTAGTCTTTAAAATCCAAACACATTTTCAGTTCCTGCACTGAAAGGCTACTCTGCTGGCTGTTAAACCAAGTGACTTGGTAATAGTGTCCACCAAGGGAAACTTCCCTTCTAAAGTTTTCATGTAATGTTTTGTGAGTTCTACATCAAGGACTTCCATTAAAAAAATTATATATATATATATATATATATATATTTACATGTATATTTATATATATATATATATAACTGTGTGCCTAATTTGACCAAGATACATATAGTCTTTGAAGGTTTTTCTGTGTTTATCAGTTACTTGCCGTTATTATTTAAACCATTAGCAGTTTAATATGAAAATGTTAATAACTTTTTTTGCAACTGTATCATCCTTTGTTATACATGTGAAATCTTAGAATTTGGAAGTATTTCATTAGGTGGATTTAAATTGTTTCTGCATAGTAAGTGGTAGGACAGCATTGAGAGCATGTGTGTCTTAATCCAATCAGCTGTGGCCCATATAAATGGTGGAGAGATCAAAGTGACACAAATGTCTGTCTTTGTAGAACATAATAACCACAGCTGATCTGTTGGATCAAAAGAATATTTTCACCTCAGTTCTGCATTTCTTCTTATAGAAATAGCCTTGGTTATGATTAGAGGCTTAGCATTACCTAGTTATTAACCCGAATTTTAAAAAATTGAAGTTAGGATTCAAAAGTTCAATGCACTGGAAATATGCAAGAAAGAAATCACATTATACAGCAAGCATAATAAATTTAAATTTTATAATAATGACTTCAAATTTTCCCATTGAAGATACACTAGCAGTAACATTTTGATGCATATCTTGGAATTTTAAGTTTTACTTATTATCATTCATTGAGTGTTATCTGCAGGGTCACATACTAACTTCTCAGAATCACCAAGTTAATGTGGGTTTATATAAATTATTCTCTAGTCATGTTCAAACTCTACCTGAAAGATGTCGATTTGTCTCAATGACAAAACTGTCTGAGTAAGCACCATCCATAAGGGATATTGGTAAATTAAAATTGTGATTTACAGTAACCAACAAAACAATTTCAAATAGGAATTCTGTCTAATTGGCCAACATCTCAGTCACAGAAGCTGGGAGTGTATGCTTATCTCAGATGTATGGAATCAGCTACTGGTTACCTTTTGACAATTTCATATCCTTGCTTCATACAGATATAAATTGCTTCAACATTCTCATTCTCTCCAGCTTGATATCATCTGAAATTTTCACATTCCAACCTCCAAGTTTGATAAAAATATTACTTGTTAGGGGCCTAGGCCTGATCTATGAAGCTTGGAAGCTTGGCAGATAAAGCCCCTCAAGTGACCCTATTCACAGACTACATGGAGTTACATTTTAAAAGAGCATCACTTAGATATAATTGCACATATTTAAATTCTGCTCTTTGATACATTATGGCATGTATTATAAAATCATTACTTCAATCAAGAAGATGAATCTAGGATGGGAATGTACCTCAGTGGTAGAGTGCTTGCCTAGTATGCACCAGGTCCTGGGTTCAATCCCTAGTACTGCAAAAAATAAAGGAAGAAAGAAGATGAATCTGCCCATCCAGTCCAAGTTTCCTAAAGCCCCTTGCTCATTCCTTCACACCTCACTGCTTGCTTCTAAAGTAACCACTGAACTGCTGTCAGTCTCTATCAGACTGAATTATTTCTTAAAATTATGAAAAAAAGTGCTCTTTTAAAAATTTCAGGCTGAGGAGGTAACTCAGTATCAGAGCACTCATATAGCATGCATGCAGCCCTAGGTTCAATCCCCAGCACTGCTAAAAACAAACAAAAAAATCCCAAAACATACCATCCATAATTTTTTTAAGATTCAAGAAAAGTCTAAGAAATATTGTGATGTTCCTAAGTAACATTCCAGATCTCATCAAAATCAAATACTCAAGAGAAAGTCAAATAAATACAAAATACTAAGAGCTGGAATTTAAACAGAGATTTTCTCTTTGACAAATAGTGGTGTGTGCTTCTTGGAGAACTGTCTCAGGAGAAGGAAAAGCCCAACCCAGCTCTGGGAGGGACCACAGAGCTCTCTCAGCCATTTTGGCCCCTTCAGTAGGTCTCATTCTCCACAGTCATGAGTGTTGATATTACTTTTAAACTTCTAGGAAAGACTATTCCCAGCTAACTAACCTATTGGTCAATAACATGGTTTTATATTTAACACACAAAAAAATCCATCCGTTTCCTCTTGTCTAAAACATTACAGTTCCCACTATACTTCATAAAACATTTTCCATTGTAAAAACAATATATACTCATTATGAGAAATTTGAAACAGAGAGTAGAAGAAAAAAAGAGAGAAATTACTCATGCACTCCTGACCTAGAAATAACATTCTTAATACTTAGGTATATTTTCTTTCAGTCTTTTCCTTTGCTTGCATTTTTCCTTTTAGATTCCATCACGAATTCTACCCTATGTGACTATGTCTTCAAAGGAAATAAAATTACATATAGCAACTTGTTCTTTATATGGTATAAAAGTTGGATTTTAATTTTTCATGTTTATAAGAAGTCTTTGAGTCACTTTTCTTATTCTCTGCAATTTTTAAAAAAATTCTCATGATTCTACTGTCATGTATATCTGAAAAAGAAACAATATATACTCATTGTTAAAAAAAAAAAAAAGGACAGCCATTCTACACATTTCATTAGAAACTTCAAAAATATTGAATAGGTTTACTCTTTGAATACTTGTGTGGCAGTCATTAGTACTGTTCCCCAAATACTTCTGGCTCTTTTCTTTTGGAGCAATTGGTTGGATTGTACTTTCTGGAATCCCCTGACTTGAAGTAGCAGGCTAGTGACTGGAGAAATTGTAAACAGAAATGGCATATATCCTTTCTAAGCCAAGCCTTCTAGAGTCTCTTTTCTCCACCACTGAAACTGGATATTTATCCTGACATTGCCCTCTGCCAGGCTGAGTTCAAAAACAAAGACAATTAAGGACAAGTCCACAACCAGTGCACAACAGGGGTGAGAAGCAAAGTTTTATTTTTTGCAATTCTTAAAGGACTGTGGAGTGGTTACAGCAGCATATCCTGCTATACTCATTTATTCACATCTCTCTTTCTAGCTTCTATTGCACCCATTACCAGTTTGTTCAAGTTTGAACCTTTTACTTCTTTTATCAATAAGTAATCCTCTGGATGCAGCAATAAAGAATGCAAAATAAAAGAGAGTTATTTCTGACAAAAAGAGTAAAATTGTAGTCAAGAGGGTATACAAATAATTGCTGTAAAGTCCCTATATTTAGAAAAAAAAACTGGCATGGGGGAGGTATAGTGCTTTATGTATGAGGGATTAGAATAATGGGAATAGAGGAAGTTACATACAATCTTCAGATCAGTGCATGTGATCATTTTTCTACCTGGGCATGAGGGAGAATGTTCTAAAATTAGTATATCACCATCATTCTGGAAGTCCAATCTTGTGTGATTCCATGAAGTAATTTTCAGGCCAGTCAGTAGAAGTCATCCACTTGCCAGGTTGCCCTCCTGCAATTTGCCTGGCTATGGAGCATGTGTCAACACTATGAGCCTTAGAACTCTTCCAAATGTCTGATCAGGAGGGTGTTAACAATTAAAAAGTGGCCCAAAGGGGGAGGGGGGAAGAGGGTCCACAAGGATCCTAGTTTGGGTTAGAAGCATTCCCTCTTCTCCCCCTCTGCCAGTTCTGGATTGTCCCACTTATCAGAGGGAGGACTAAGAACATGGAAGGAAAGCAATCTAACTCAATCTTGCTTTCACAACAGTGGTAAAATAGGTCCATGCCCTTGAGAAGATAATTATACAGCAGGAGAAACCCACTTGATTTTTTTTTATAAAAATAAGTGTACTTTTAGAGACAGAGTTAAACAGCTTTGTCACACAAAGTAGAAATGTACAACCTTGACAGAGTTCTTATATAAGCACATTGGCAACAGCATTTCCATGTCCTCTAATAGATACTTATATTGGCTTTTTCAAGGTTTATCCTAAGGACACATCACAATTGGAAGGAGAAAAGAAACAGCAATTATTCTCCTACAAATGCCTATTTCAATAGAATGGACTAAACCTATTATTCTTAGATTTTATTGTGCATAAGAATTATCCCCAGACAATTTGGTAAGAGTGTTCAGACAACTCTATTTCTGAGAGACACTTCAGGTGCTTTCCATGGACCAAAACTGGAGAAACAAAACTAGAAACAGATTTATATAACAACTCCAACTCTTAATATAAAGAATTTTGTTCACAAGGCAGAGAAATAATGTAGAATTCCAGGGCTGTTGAATTTAGACACTTAATAGTTGTTTTTGGTTTATGTGATGGACTATTCTGTGACTGGGAGAGAAGGATTTAGAGCCAGGATCCCTTTTAGTATTATAAGGGATTATCTCTCTAGAAATTGTTCTAGAGGCTTTAGATGTATCTCACATATAATTAATCTTTACAGCAACTCTAAGTGGTTGGTGCTATGATGATCACCATTAATACACCAATGAACAGAGAAACAGAGAGCATAAGTAATTTATCCAAGGTTACAAAGCTAGTAAGGGGAGATCTGAGACTCCAAACCAGGCATTTCTACTAGAATCTATGCTCTTACTACTGTCCTGTAAAATTCCTAAGAATATTAAACAGAGGTGTCAGCAACTAGCTATACACACTGGCAGTGACTCTCTGCATACCCTGGGGAGCAAAAGTCATAATACAACCACATTGAAACAGTACTTTCCAAGTCATAATACAACCACATTGAAACAGTACTTTTCCAACAGTAGTAAGAGCATAGATTCTAGTAGAAATGCCTGGTTTGGAGTCTCAGATCTCCCCTTACTAGCTTTGTAACCTTGGATAAATTACTTATGCTCTCTGTTTCTCTGTTCATTGGTGTATTAATGGTGATCATCATAGCACCAACCAAAAAAATAACTTGGGGAGCTTTTAAAATATTTCAGTGTACAGCTCCACTAAAGACAAATGAAATCACATTATCTACATGGGAATCCTGGAATGAGTGCTTTTTAAAAGTTTGACACATAATGTTACCATGCACAGTTCATAGGAGAGTTAAAAACACACATTAATTTTATTTACTTAATTAATTCTTATTTTAAAATATGCATTGATTTTGCAAATAATCTCCTTTTTCTTCACTTTAGGAGTATGAAGATAAGTTTACTAAACATTCTACATGTAGTTTCTGGAGAGTGCATAATGGACTGAATTTAAATACTTAATTATCAAATATACACGATTAAGACTTTACTCAGTCTTACCTGTCTCTAGATTTGGAGATAATCTGACATCAGTTAGATTGATAATTCATTATTGTGAGGGCTATTAGGGGATTCCTAAGCCATTCTTTCCTAATTTACTGATTTTGGATAACTTCCCTTTACTCAGAGGTAAACTATGATTATTTTAGAGTGCACTTACGCATGCTGGATGAAATGTCAGATTTCTCCACATTCCTTTCTTGGATCCCATCCATCTGAGTAGCTGGGGTCCTTCATCTATATCTGACACTTTTAAAGCTTTGTATGAAACATCTGTTTTCCATTTTTAGAATGTCGACTTGTCCATCTTGAATGGGCATTGGGTAAAGTAGACAAATCCCGCTTTGTCTAAAGAGCCCATCTTGATTGTTATGCCAAAACCATATTTGCTCCATTAATCAGATTCCCTTGCAACTCGTCAGTGAAGGCAGTGGGCAGTGGGTAATCCTGCGTGCAACTTCTATGTTAACCACTCCAGAGAGCATTGTGTGGTGCTTTCTCTCCGAAGTTGTATTTTCCTGCTACACCTTCTTCTTTGCTCTACTAAAAGTTAAGTATTACCATCACAAAGAGATCCAGAGAGATTTCAAAATAATGAGTGTTAATCTTTTTACCCCTCCCATGCTCCTTTCCTGCAGGATCACTGCTCTTTGTACTCGGCTCACCTGATAACCCTCTGGATTTCCTATCAGAAGGCCACGCCCAGGAGTACAGCCTAGGATTCTTTTATAACTCAAGGTATCTCCATAGGATATTTGGGAAATTAAACACTACTGTACAGAGACCCCTTTGCCTCCTTTGATTCAGTCCCCAGGATATAAAGTTTTGGAGTCTTCCAGGAGGCAATAAAAATAAATTAGTGGAATTTCACTGTGTCAGAATGTTCTCCCGATAAAAATCTTTCTTCAACCTGGCCAATCCAAACACAAGCCCAGAACTCTAATCTTTCAATGATAAAGATGACCAGAATTTGAGGATAGCATGCTTCTCAGGAATTGGAATAAAATACCCAAGCTAATAGGATGAGTATCTCTGGCCTTCTTCTGAGGTCCCACATTCCTTCAAGAGTTCTGGCTACATTTCATGACTATGTGGCTCTTGGTCATTCCTCAATATCCCCAGTTCCCTGAAACTAAGATTTATGAATGACCAACGCTCTCTGCCAAGTCACATGTGTAAGCCGGCCCCCACTTAACAGGGGCTCCAGCACTTCCACTGTGCTTTTCCCCCAAGCTCTGCCTCTGGTTGGTTGTCAGCATGATCTCGTTAAAGCTGAGCCAGTGACCCAGGCCTGCCTGTGGCAGCTCACTCAGTTGGTATGCTGCTACCGTTTCCTCTCCCAAGACATCTGCTTCAGCACTGCTTCAGATAATACTTCATTATGTCCTGGAAATGTTTCTTACCACTTTGTGCACCATTGTGTGTCGCTCTCTTTGAAGTTAATGCGAGTCTTATGTGATGATATGATATACATCAGAGTGTACCTAAAAATTATGACCCACTGAATAAAAAAAAAAAAATAGAAAGATCCCCTGTTCATTTGTTTAATTCAAAACAAAAGAACTCCAGCTTCCCTTTATGCAGGCATTTGCTTTCAGAGTGAGGAGAGATAGAGGAGAATATTCTTACTTACTCCTGCAGATCAGACCTTCAAGGAGGGTCCAAAACACCCATGCAGTTGAGTAAGTGATGGGCTTATTCAGTGTTTATAGCTCTTCAAAGTCCCTATTAAAACTCTTGGAACCTTTCTAAAAATTACTTAAAATACCTGTTTCACGTACTACATTATGACTTGGGGCGGATAGCTACTGGGATTCTCTTAGACTTTAAACCACCAAATTATACAGAGGTTATGTGAAATGGTTCTGATATCCACAAATATTTGGTGATAAGTGAAATATTAGACTTAATAATAGTTAATGTTCAGAGTATGCTTACTTTGTAGGATGTAGTAGATTAAAACTCATGGCATAGATTTTCTCCTTAATTCACACAAAACCCAAACAATAAGTTAATGGTGTCATATTTTCTCCATTTTGCAGATGTGGAAACTGAAAGATTGACAAAATCAGTAATTTACTTGCCCAAAAAGCTGTGGGGTCAGTGGTGGAATCAGATTCCAATCCAGGCAGGCTGCAGCCAGAGCACACTCTGTTGACCACAGGACTTGGAAATGACATTTATAGAAGTCTGGGAGACAGAAGATCTGCCTTTGGGTCAGGTGGGACTTCAGGTTCCTGGTGTGGCAGTGACCTTTTCCTATCCCTTTGGTTCCATCTCCACTTAGGTCTATTCTGTACCCAATTCTGTCATCTTTCTGTTTTTCGAGACATCAAACCTATTTCATTTACATCACAAACAGATTATGCATAGGAGACAATGAGGAAAAAATGAGGAAATGTCCACACTACCTCTACCTATGTGTTGGGTCAATTTCAACAGATTTATAGCACATAGCTATTGAATTCTGAATTCACATGAAAACATTTTCTACCTGCCAGAGGATATGTGCCATGAAGGAGCTACAAATCTATGGTTGCTAAAATGCCTTTGTCTACAAACTTAAGAATCGTAACAAACCTCCTGTACTTAGTCATTTGACCCTCATCCGACTAATTTAAACACTTAAATGCCAGCTTTAAGATTGACATATTGATGGTAGCTCTGAAATTCTTGAAATTTACTAAATAAAGTAAGTATTACTTTTTTTTAGATGGCAAAAAATAATATCAGGCTAAGGATGTAGCTCAGTGGCAGAGTGCTTGCCTAGCATGCACAAGGCCTTAGAAAAAGAAAAAAGAAAAAAATTTTAATATATTTGAGGGAATTTATTTAGATCCATTATAATTTTAGTCAAATTTTTTGTGGATTCCTTATCAGATTAATATTTCAGTAATTATATTTGTAATATTACATCAATAGGAATTTTTCTGTTGCCTTCCCTTTGCCTTATTTTTCCTATTGGTTACAGAACAGGAGCCAAGCTGACTGGATATTTTCTCTTTATGGAAAAACATATGTAGAGGAAAAAAAATCTTCAAGTAATTTCTATCCCCCAATCTGGTTCTGCTGTAGCTAAAATATATATAGTATAATAATTCTCCATTAAGAAATGACATCTACTTGAAAAGGTCTCTTGTTAGCTAAGTGTTTCTTTTATTGAATTATTGGTTCTTATTTTCCCAGTGGTGAGAAAAGGGAAAAAGGAAGAGGGAAAATGAAGGTAGAATTTGACTTGAGACTGACCAAGAAGACAATAAAGATATCAGGAAAATGTCAAGAAAGCTTTCAGATTTCAAATTCCAAACCAGTACACCCATCAAATATTAAACCTCAGTCATAAAGCACTCATGATATCCCTCATCTGTAATTCTGGGAAAGTATAAACAAGATGGCAAAGATGATACATGTCAAAAGTGACTTTGAATCAACTTCCATATGTAGTAGATGCTCACTGTGGATATGAATTGAGCCTTAACAAATCTCCAAACTCTTGACTCCCACCACATCCTATTGTCCCCATAAAATGCTCTCAATGATATGCTTTATGTAGAAATTTGAGTCATCTCTTTTATCCAATTTGGAATTTTCATAATGAAAGCATGAGAAAACTCCATATCAAAGTAGATAGAAAGTAAGGGAAATCTCAGGGGATGGGCTGGAAAGCTGGGCAAGGGAGATAAAACAGAACATGCTAAGGTTTGAGATAAAGAGAGTCTTACCTTCTGGAATACAGGGGTAGAGGTGAGTGAACATAACTCCAGAGGCAGTGAAAGTCACCATGAGGTTGGGAGAACACAAAGAGACCTCAGCCTGTGAGCTTCCACCAGAATAGATGGGGAGTTACGCAGGCCCCAATAGGGCTGACACTAGCACCAGGGACTCAGCTTCAGGGACACTACAAGATAATGTAGCAACCAGAAGATGCCCCATTCCCAGTGCAGATTCACCTCTGAAGCTTCCTCTTGTCACCCAGGAGAAACAAAGGGAGCAGGAGATG
The DNA here is from genome assembly GCF_902686445.1 of Sciurus carolinensis. Taxonomy (NCBI): domain Eukaryota; kingdom Metazoa; phylum Chordata; class Mammalia; order Rodentia; family Sciuridae; genus Sciurus; species Sciurus carolinensis. Next base: position 45,508,629 of record NC_062222.1, read on the forward strand.
TGGAAGGCACAGTAGAGTGAATCTCTGAAAGTCAGGGTATTTAAATTAAAATAGACCTAATCAACCTGGGAATCCCTTTATTGCATAAAGTGGCAATAACCAAACTAACCTATAATAGACAAGATCAAGATTCTTTTCAGGTTTTGATCCTATTGAAAGCAATCTTGTTCACAAGTGACCACAGTACTCAAAAGAAGTTATCTACTCCTCCAGCACTTAAATTTATCATCTTCAACTCCACCCTGTTTGTGAAATTTGTTGTTACTAGTTTGGAAGAGCCCCAGACCAAGCTGACTAAATGAGTGCTCTGACTTCCTCCTCTAACCTGGTTCCCTGGACTTGTCCTCTCAGGGTTTCATATCCAAAACACTCAACAACTAGTCCAAACTTATTGACCTTCTTTGACCCTGTCAAAAGCATTCTTCTATCTGCCTCTTCCTTTAGACCATTTCATCAGACCTAAAGAGAGCAATGCCATTGTCAATTTCACTGTGTATGGTTCTATTTCTTTGGGTGTCTTTTACATTCACCAGGCCATTCTTACATTTTTCCTTTCCTGAAGTCATGTTGTAATCACACCCACATAGATTATCATGCACATAAGGAGGCACAATATGAGCTCTTGATATGGTTCTCAATACCCATTGTCCTCATCTTAGATACTGTCTTCAATAGCTTTATTGTCTCCAGATAATTGAAACTCTGAATGGCCAGGAAGGGATCTTCATTCTTCTGAAACTCAGAGCAGTGGCTAGATCTAGGAGCTGAGTGGCAGTGGAGAAAATCAGATTAAGAGGATTTTTGACTGCTTATACTTGGAGGATTTGTTGGTTTATTTATTTGTTTCATTGAGTTTGATTTTTCTTGCTGCCTAGTTGAAATGGGGATTCAGAAGCATGCTCAATTTAGTATAAAAAACTTAAAACAATGATGTGTTTCTAGGCATCTCTTTTGAGATTATGCTATAAACTCCCAAAGATTCAATCATCGCTTTGCTATATATTAGCTTTTTGACCTTGGATTTCTGTAGCCCAGCTTCCTCATCCTCAAATAAAGATAATAATACTGCTTTCTTCATAGCATCTTGTATTAAGTTAATATAAATGCTCAATGATACCTGAGTACATCAGAATCACTTATAAAAGCTATCTTCTTTTTTTTTTTATTTCTTTGTGGTGCTAGGGATCAAACCCAGGGCATTGTGCACCCTAAGTACATGCTTTACTACTTCATTACATTCCCAGTCCAAAAGCTATTTTAGTTTGCTCAAAAAAATCATTGCCTCATGTGAGAGTTAATTACCATGCATTCTGATGACCTGAGTGCTGATTTAGAGGCCATGTAGTTTGAATACCTAATACAGAATCAGTGAACCCATTAGAGAAAGTGTCTTTTAAACTGAAGATAGAAAACATAGAAGAATCAATCAGTCAGAGAGAAGGATAAAGAACATGCCTAAAAAGAAGGAACAAAGCAAGAAATAAAAGATGCACAAGTAGCATTAGAGAAATTGTCCAGATTGTTCTTTGTGGCTTGCGTGCTGCTTCATTTGGGGAATGGGATTTTGATCTGTAAAGTGTCTAAGGAAGACTCAAGGGAGATCTGTTATGAGGGTAGACCAGGAATTATGAGAACCTGAACTAAAGTAGCATCCAACAAGATAGGCAGAGGTGGAATGTGAAGGTGTCTGGGTGGATGACCACAGATCTAAGAGACAGTCAAGAAAGAATGCTGATAAGTTTTGGTAATCAATTAAATATGTGGAAATAGAGAACAATAAGGAAAAAAAAAAACAGAAGGGAGGGTTAAAGATGGCTCTCTGGCTTGGTAAAATAACTTTTTAGATTACTAGATTGCCCATTAAGAGTGCAAAATGAGGAACACATGAGAAAGAGTAAGTCTGAGTGCAAATGTAATTACATGTAAGGTGGAGGCAGGAGAAACTATTTGAAAAATACAAATTAAAAATCTTATAATTCATTTCTAAAAATGGTTTTGAAATTTAGGAGGGAGGACTAGTTTAGAAGTCAGCCTTTGTGGGCCTTCAACCCTCATCTCACACAAAGATGAGATAGAAGAGGAAATAAGGACTGGGTGGAGAGGGGACTGATAACCAAACACGTGCAAACCTTGATGTTTAGGGTGCGTAGGGACAAAGGATCCTTTCTGTGAAGGAGACTATGAAAGAAAAGCTAGAAGGTTCTGCTGGGAATCCATACGGGAGCAAGTTTGGGAAAGGAGGGAGTATTTATTTAATGGGATACCTGCCTCAGAAGGTTTCAAGGTACTCAGTTCAGATGACTGAAGAATAAGAAGCAAAGGAAAATGAAGTTGTGGTTTCAGGCTTTTAATTCTTCCTAAAATCTTTGCTAGTATGACCTTTCACTGCCTTCTCTTACCTTTGCTCCCCATCTTTGGCCATTGTAGTTGACTCTGCTGCCGGCTCTCAATATTCAGGTCCACCCACCACTTTGGTTTCATTCTACTAATTCCTTGTTACTATATTCTGTTACTCTTTCTCCTTCTCTCTCCTCTCTCTAGTTCCCATGCAATCTTTTCATCCCTCTTCTGCTACCCTTCTTATTTTTCAAATATATTCCACCTGGACTTCAATGCCTTGTATTCCTTTACTACATTCTTTTTTCAAGATTTTTTAACACGTACTTGCATTTTAAAAGTTACTCTGTGGGTGTCATCATACCTTTGGATATTTAAGTTGTTACTACACAACACTCTTAACTCTAGTAGTACCACATGACCCCGTTCCTTTCTGGATACACTGTGCTCTAGCCCCAGGCTCCTGGCACATAACTTCCTTCTTCCTGTAACACTCTTCACCTTTGATTAACCTGCGGCTTACTGACCTTTTCCTCTCAGATTAAATGCCACATCCTCTTTTGAGGTCCCTACCCTGACCCCTAAAGTGGAGAAGGCACTTCCTAGGTGTGTTGCCACACGTGCTTATGCACATCCTATTGTACAAATTAGCACACTGAATGCTCATGATCTCTAAAGCTATTTTACCTATGGAACCGGGAGTTCCTCTAAGATCCTATGTTGTTTATTGATGTGTATCTAACCATGGGGAATAACTATATAATCTTATGGAAGATGATTACAATGCAGAATGAAACTAAACTATATGTAAAAAATTATTATAATTATACAAAATACATTAAAAAATAAACAAGACATACAAACAATGCTATGATGGTTTAAGAGTCATTTGAGAGTTTGTATGAGACCTGGACTTTTGGAAGCAATTAGCTCTCTTTTTTTTTTTTTTAATTTTCTAAATTTTCAATGATTTTTTTGAAAATTTTTATAAGAAATACACAATGAATTTAACAACACATTGCCATATTGCCAGTAGTCAATTAAGCACAATAACACTAACACTAACATAATTAAATATCACTTTTTCAAAACTTTCTATTAAAATATTTCCAGCATCAATTATTCTCATGCTAAGTTAACTTTGAATCTGGAAGACACAAGGAGCTGGGATGATCAAAACATGAATTTTAAAATTGCTTACATGGGTCCTATTTTAGCAGATTTCATTCTTACTAATTTTTCTTTATGGGTCATTTCTTTCTGCTCATTTCTCAAACACACATGTTAATCTGAGATACCTGCTGTTTTAAGTTGCACACTTATTTAAGGTTGTTTGTATTGCAAAAGGTATTTATATTTGACCTATGAAATAAACCATTTACTTTTTGGCCTATAAAATAAGCTACTAACTTTTGAGTTTAAAAAAATACTTAATTTTCAAGGCCTGCTATCAGCACCTTTATCCAGTCTCCTAGTCTTCCCCTGTCTCTGACCCACCCATTCCTACTCCCTGGCCTCAGACTCAGGAATGGCTTAGGGACCACTTAAGGGCATTTTTCAAAATCTTTGCTAACTTCAACATAACCAATATTTCTCTTTAATGTTGTTAATCTAATGGGCAAAAAGGAGTTTAATTTTATTTGACTTAAATCACAGTAAAAAGTTTAAACAATATAGAAACATATGGAAGAAAAGGTAAATTTATCTCCTACCTTGCCTTATCTACCCTGCTCTAAAGAGATAATTACTATTAATAGCATGGTTCATAATCCTGCAGATTTTGTATGTTTGTATTATAGTCACCTGTCATATATTCTCATGTACATGGACACTTACCTATATAGTTACAAAATGCGTACATATATAACTACATATGCACAAATATAGATGTGTGCACATTCACGTATCCACCTATATATATAAATATTTGTAAATGTGTGTATACACATGTATGTATATAGGAGAGAGAGAGAGAGGAGAGGAAAAGGAAATAGGAGTAAGCTTAGGTAGTTTTGTTCTAATTAACACATAAAATATATAAGGTTTGGCATATTAGTTGGGTTTTTATGATGCAATAATTTATCTCAGAAGTTTGCCAAGTCATAAAATATAAATTTACCTGTTTTGTAGTTGTGTTTTGTTTGCTTTTGTTGTTGCTGTTTTTATTTTAACTAAAATAGTAGCTATATGTGTGATTACCAACATTTCTTTATTGATTCTTCTTAGGTCTGTGCTTTAAAATCAATAATAAAGTAAATGCACTTAAAGTTTTTGTGGACATATGCAAATAGATGGAAAAAAACAAATAGAATTGATGAGTCAATTAATATGTTCATTTAAAAATATTCCAATTTATTTGCAAAGCATCTATATTATTAATAATTTTAATTTCCCAATCTAATTGTTTTGAGAGAATGTTTTGCTTTCCTTTCATGACTATATTCACTAGTGGGGTTGAGTATTTTTCAAATATGAATTTAAAGATTGTGTTTATTTTTTTCCTTTGTTTTTGTTCAGTTTTGTTGGATTTCTGTATTTTTCATGCTAATCTTTAGAAACCCTTTTATACAGTATAGTTATTAATCCTAACCAAAATTAAATGATGAATTCATTATCTTTTATAAAAGTTTCACATTCAGCTTTGTTGATTTTTCAGTGTACACCTATTTCTGTTTTTACATATACAAATTCTATGATCGTTCACTTTTATAGCTTTATTTATGACTTTGTGCTTTATTCAAGTTTCTTCCATACTGCAAGGCTAAAAAGGATGGTCCTCCATTGATTTTGCTACTGTTCCAAATACTGGTTTTTACATTAAGATGCTTCACTTAATGAATTGATTCAAAAGTTATTTTCCTTGTTCCTTTTTATATAATATGTCATTATGGTTTCAATATCTCCTATTGCAAAAGATTTATTAGCAAATTTTCAATTTATAATATTTAGATTATTTTATTAATATTTACATTTTGTTAAGTTTAATTCATTTGCATATAAAACAAATGTTTGTAGGATGTATAACCATAACATATATACAAATATATACAAACATATTATTGCATATCACAAATCTGATTTCAGAAATCTGAAAGAAATTTGTCATAAACATGAATTTTTATGATTAGAGAGAATTTAAATAGCTTATTCCATAATGCCTTCTTTTGTCTTCCAAGTATATTACTATATCAACATTTAGTTATATTATTTATTAAGTTATTATTACTATATAAATATTACATACTATTCTTTTCCTATGTATGCATACCTATGATAAAGTTTACATTAAGAATGGTAATAAATTAACAACAAAAGCTAGTAATAAAATAGAATAGTTATAAAGTATACTATGATAAAAGTTCTTTAAAATTTACACAATTTTGCCACACATGGTGGTATACGCCTATAATCTCAGCAGCTTCTGAGCTTCTCAGCTCAGGAGGCAGGAGAATCACAAGTTCAAAACCAACTTAAGCAAAAGCAAGGAACTAAGAAATTCAGTGAGACCCTTTTGCTAAGTAAAATACAAAATAGGGCTGGGGATGTGGCTCAGTGGTCCAGTGTCTCTGAGTTCAACCCCTGGTACTCCCCAACCACCTGCAAAGGAAAAATATTTTTACAATTTTTTTTCTAGTATTTTCCATTTGATATTTTTCGACAGCAGTTTCAGTGAAAGCAAAACCATGGGCAAGGGGAGACTACTGTATGCTGGCTTGGCATCCCAGGGTGTCCTGGGCTCCCCTTGGATGAGCCCTGAGCCATAGGGGAGTTCCCCTGAATTGATGGTTTACTAAACCCTCTCCATAGGCTTTACGGCTACCATTGCCACCACATCTCTCCAGCATTAGAGATTGTACATTAGCCAGTCTTTCTGTGATTTTATTTCTTTTCTTGAATCTGCCAATTTTTATGTCTTTTTAAAATTCCTTCCTTCTCCTGATATATAATACATTTCCTTTTGTCTAGTGATTTGAAAGTTAAAAGTTTATTTTTATTCTATAAGCAATTTCTGTTAGAGTACAAAATATACTGTTCTTTAGTATAATTGTTAAGAATAAAATAACATCCATGAAACCTCTGAGAGGATGAAAATTTAACATACTTTATTTCCATACTATCTTTTTTCCTGCACATTTCTCAATATCATATATCAAATTTAGAATTGTCCTGCTTATCATAATTATACTTTAAGCCTTATATATTTTGCTTTCAACAATTAATTCTGCTTTTCAAATTATTCATAACCTAACTAACAATAATTTTTAAAACCCTGTTTTCCTGATTTTACTGCTGCTTATATAGTCCTTTAATACCTACATCCCATATTTAACTTTTTTATTTTAACTACTGTAGTATTGTCTTTGAATAATTTTTTCCACACTGCTCATACCAGTGGTTTACATTATCAGAAAATAGCAAAATATCATGTAAATAGCATAATAGAAAAATATTTCTATACTTTGAGTCTTCAGACTTGTCTTGAGGAAATTTCTCTCATTATTTAAATAGTGCTTATGTCCTAGCTCTTCTTCTTTTTTCTTTTTTCTTTTTATTCCTTTGTATTGCTGTTCTTGAAATATTCTTAACTGTGGATTATGTTTTAGCTTTTTCAAAAAGTTTTTTCTGGGCTTGGGAAATAGCTCTGTCAGTAGAGTGCTTCCGTTGTAAGCACAAGTCCCTGGGTTCGATCCCCAGCACCACAAAAAAAAAAAAAAAAAAAAGAAAAAAAAAAGTTCTTTTCTGTTTTGAATTCCCTATTATGTGTGTATTAGATTTCCTGAATCTGGTTTTCATCTCCTTGCCCTGCTAACTCTTCCTTTTCTTTTCCTTTCTGTACAAGTAAGACTCCATTAGTTCACTTTCTATTTTGTTAACTCTATTTTTTGCAAGTATCCATAATCCTTACTGTTGTCTTTAATTCTACAAATATGTATTTTTATTACTGTTTAACCTTTACTGATCAGATATAATTCTTTCATTGGATACCAGATTTAGTTCCAGAAATTTATATGTAGGTGTGCAATTTCCAGCTCCTGCATCTTTTGATAAGCCTTGTACTTTTTGCCCTGTCATTGTGAAATTTTTCTTCTCATTTTATTGTGGAAATATGGAGAAGGAAGCCCTACGTAGAGATCATGATTAATGTTGCAGATCCTCTGCAAGGAAGTTTGACATTTCTGCTGGGGCAGCAACCCATTATGCAAGGGAGCCCTTGAAAATTTTCTATTCCCCTGACTATTATTCAGGTGATGTCCCCTCCATCTTATCAGTTTCCAGCTGGTTGCAGGTGTCTGTGGTGTGGAGGCTTCATGGATGGTCCAACTTCTTATCTGTTACTCTGCTGGTTCTCTAATGTGCCCTCACCACTATGTTAAAAGAAAAATTGACCTTTGCCAATATATCATCCATGCATATTCATAAATGCTGCTTTGCAAAGTAACTGAAATTCCTAGGAGATATTCACTGAGCTTTTCCATTTCAACATGGTTATCTTATACCTAACTAAAATTACTCATATTTTTGTCATGTAGAACTTGTATTCATTCAACAATTATTTTTGAGAACTGAGGAACTGTAATTACAGACTCATATAAATCTGGAACTTCATCACTTACATATTCTAATAAGGAGGGGTTAGACAATAAATAAATGAAATTTCAGTCATGGCAAATAGTGAGAAATGTTAGATAAAAAAACAAAGTCAAAAATAGAGGAAGAGGCGGACAGAACATCATTTTGAAATTCTATGCTGATTTAGATTTTCCTCCCAAGAAAACATGCTTCTGCCTAATTTGTAGTTTGTCTAGGAGTCTAGAGTGGAAGAAGAATGGAAGGGCATTGGGCAGTGTTAGATGTTTTTAGTCCCATTGGCAGCTTCCTGTGAAGTCTTTGTCCATTTCTCTAAGGACTCTCTAATCTTTAAGTCTGGTTTTGATTTTATATTTCATCCTGATCTACATTTCTAGCCATGTAAACATGACCACAATACACTGTGTGCACCAAAGACTTGTCACAGTGAAAGAGAAAATTTCCTATCTAAACTCATTCCCCCTTCTGCATTCCACAGAGGTGGGTGACGTTGCAAGGCCCAGAATTTTTCAGATTTTAAACATTCTTCTATAATTCCTCTTTGAACTTGATTTTCAAAACTTAGTGTCTAAGTTCAATCCATTTGGATTATGGGAAATGTTTTATTACTCCTGTTATTTCTAATCCTGTTTCAGTGAACAATTTGCCCTGACTATAGCAGCAGTTGAAGAGAGTTTCTGATAACTCTGTTCTTTCTTTCCAATCCATTGTAAGTACTAAAGACAGCATTATCAGAATAAAAATACATATTATTTTTAATGACCTCATTATCTGACTTCAGTGACTCCCAACAAAGTATTTTGAAATCAAGAAGTTAAATATTTTTTCTGTATTTGATACATTTAATTGGACCTCTCTTTATTCTAGCCTCTTTACGTCCTTAAAAACATGAAATGACTTACAGAGTCAGTAAGACGGTCTAACAGTAAAGCTAAAAATATTCCAAGACACAAACTCTAATTTTCAGCATTTAGAAATCTTTATGTTGTAAAAAAACACATAATTTTTATTCTTTAGAATTGGCTGTGTTCTCCTTCCTTGATCAAGACTATAATCAGGCAGAAATTGGTGTTCATAGTTTGATTGACTTTAAGTTAAAGGAGCAATATGAAGTTCAAAACCATTTTCTTAAAAGGAGAATGACTGCATTCATTTAATATTTGAATAATTTCAAAAGCTTTAAGTAACTTAACTTAACCCTGTGAAAGTGGGGCAAAGACAGTACCTAATACGAATCTTTGCCAGGAGAACAGTTTTTGATGAAATTATGACCAACTAAAGTATGAAAGAGCAAAACTATAATCAGCCCATCTTTTATTTATGGTATTACCTATGTAGCTATAAATAATAAGCATATCCTAATCATTTGAACTACTATAGGAATGCAAATAGTTTTGCAGCAAAAAGCAGTACAACATGCCTATACATCATTTGGACAGAAAGAAGAATAACCTTTAAACAGTGAAATTCCACAAGTGGCTAGATGGGTAAAATGATCATGATCAGAGAGCAACACAGGTCAGGCAAAGTACACTCGTACACTAAATTTACTTGTCTTTTACAGACAATTTGCAAAATGGAGACCATTGAACCACCAAGGTAATTACCCAAAATGTTGCCTTCACTCTATTTTAAAAGGTTATGTGATATTAAAGGACTACGTGGAGTTGGAACCTTTTTTATTTAAAAATAGCCATTTCATTCTAGAATAGAAAATAAGGAATAAAATAAGAATATTAAAAATGGAATAAAGTTCCTTAGTGGGATGATTTTTATTATTATGTATTGTTGTTACTGCAAGACAAGCAGAACACTCTGGAAGGTCTACATGTAGGGTGACAGTAGCACACAGCTAAAACTCCCCAAGGCACACTTTGCTCCCAGTACTATACCTTGTCCTACCAAAGTTCTCAAAAGAGACTCATAATTTGTCTTTTGTAAATATGTGCTGGGGGTATGTGAGGATTGCTTATCTCCCTGAAGACCCTGGCAACATGACCAGAGTGTTTGTAAAGCACAACCCTGGAAAACTTACTCTTAGACTCTCTCTTTCTCTCCTCTTTATTGCACAATCTGTTAATAAACCTCAGCTGCCAAGCAGACCTGATGGAAGACTAACCAGAAAGGTGTACCTGAGCAAGCACCTTGTGCCAACTTCCACAAAAGAGAACAAACTCCAAGATATGACAGTAACCTCTTATGACGTGTGATTTCAGTACCGTGCCTCTTAACTCAACGAGTGGTTTTGTTTCTCTCACCCCCACAAAAATGTAAACAGATATTATAGTTTTGGAGAAACTTCCCTGGCATTTCCTTTCTGCTTTTCAAATACAGCCCTGCCTCCATGTGCCAAAGGCAGGCTGGTTCCAACAAAGCAGTCTCACAAATGCACAGGCAAAACTATCAACAATGCTATTGTCTTTAGAAAATGTGCAGAAAAAAGAGCTGACATTTGACATACAAGGTAAGCCCAGCAAAGTATTCAGGAGATTATTCTTTCCTGCTATTATAATCCACTAACTTTTTGTTGTTAGTTCTTAATCCAGTATCATGTCTAGACTATTTCTTCCTTACCTCCAACAAAGCTTTGGGAAAAAGAAAACTGCATCTTCACATGCTTCTATACCCTTCAGCTACTATTGCCAGCCAAATGTGCAAAAAGCACATTGTGTTCCCCTCTCAAGTTTGGACTTTTTGTCTTTCTAGGACATTGGTAATCTGCTACGACTATAATAACAGACAAGAAACACAGGTACTTGAGGTTCTTTTTAGAAGATTAATTCAATCTTCTTTTGAAACAAGTACTAAGTAAACAGAAGAGGATATTGCTATAACTTCTGGAAAGTATTTGTGCAGTATAACTAATACATAAATGATGATATTATGATTATATTAAAAAGAACATGTTTGAACATTTCGAATGTGTCTAAATACACTCTAAATAAAGAAAATATACTCTAAAAAAGTAATTTCTTTGATTCAAAGCTTTTATTAATAGAATAGTATTCAAAAAGTGAAGAGGAATATAAATGTGATGGTCCCTCTTCCTCCCAACAAACCCGCCCTCAAATCAATTTACATCAGCCCTCAGGACAAGAAAGGAGTCTTGTTGCCTTTTAAGTTTGGGCAGCATAGAATAAGAGACAGAGAAAGTTGATGCAGAATAATTTGCAATTTCCTGCAAAATGACTTCCATGAAGTTTAAAGTCATCCAGAACTGCAAAACTGATCCCACAGATCAAATAAATATGAGAACATTTCAACCTTTAACTAAACTGTGTTGACTTTTCATTCCAATAAGCAGCCAAATGGATGTTTGCAAGCTAGAAGAATTTTAAATAATTTTTCATGGGAGCAACTTTTAAACAAACTTCTGCCATCTTTTCATTAGCTTTTGAACTATAATAATTTAAAAGGAAGAACTAAAATTAAGATGCATTAAAGATAGATGTTAATTAATCTGTAAAAGATATATTTGAATACTTGCTATGTGTCAAGAGACAACTTCAGTCCTAGGAAATGTAAGGAATCAGAGAGAGGACTAATAGTCCCTTTAGTGATTTATAAACAATGCAAAATAATAAGTTGCTAAGTGTACTCATTTTGAGTATCAGTTATAGATAGAATATGGAAGTAAAGTGGTGGACTTTGGGCTGCATTTGAATGAAAACAAGTAGAAGAGGAACCCAGGACCCTAAAGGAAGGAAAGTCACAAGGGCATAGTTGAAAGTTCATTTGAGTTTGGTTTTGTACCTGTGTGTTTCAAATGGTGGGTTAGTATAGTAAAGATGGGTGCTTAAGTTACATAAGAGGGCAAGAGAATGTTAAGTGGCTTTTGTGGAATACTACTTACTGCCACACACAGACACCTGTGGCTCAACCCAGCGATTATTATGCTCTTTTTTATGCATCAAGTACTTACTCCATTCATCAGCGTATTATAGAGTGGAAAATAAGGTTGCAAATAGTTTCGCTATAGAAGGTCTTTAAAAGCATTAGGCCCATATCATGAATCACAGAAAAAGAACTGTCTGTAACCTGTCCTCTGAGTCAGAATTGTGCATGACCCATCAGCAAATTCATCCATTCAGTGGGAATAAAAAGACAAATGACATGCAGTTCTGTCCTCAGACTCTCCTCCTCTCCCTCTCCATTCAGTTAAATGAGGAAAAGAAATGAGCAATGAGTTACCAAGTGCAATGTGTTTAGAGCAAGGTGAGAGAGATGTGAAGCAGAGTGGTGTGACTTATTTTTCAAACTGGTTAGATGACAGTCATTGCAAGATTAAGAGGTGAATCTTGATCACAAAGTGCTTAAAAGTCCTGGATTTCATATAGGAATGCAATATTTCTGGGAGTTTCTATACCAGAAGTTTATCACATGAGGTTGTTAGTTATCCTTTCAACAAATATTTAACACCCACTATGTGCCAATCACTGTTCTGGGCTCTATTGGTCTTCCAACTCACAAGAAGAGCTTGGATGCTGAAGCATGAATCAGATGATAAGACATCAATAAATTAATGTAGAACATCATATAATATCAGGATGAATGTGATTCATCTTATTAGAATCAAACTTTTAACAAAAAATACAGCAAGGTAAAAATTTAACTGGTATTTGACACAAAGCATTATGCTTCTATGAAAACAATAATAGGCATATTACAGACTAAAATTCAAAATATTTATAAATGTTTTGGATAAAATACAAGGTTTTGAAATAATTTCATACTTTTAATAAATGCTCCAGAACTCTGCTGGTTTTTTCTCTGCTATTACAACATGTTGTTGGAAAAATTAAGAATTATGAATGGATTTATTTTGCCACTATTTAAGTGACTTCTCACATATGAACATAGAATAAATGTCTCTTAAGTGACTTTTAGATATAATTATGACAGTTTCTCATATTAGAAATATATTTTCCTTCCCAAACAATTCAGTATGAGTTTACTCAAAGACCACTTCCTATACTAACATGATTCCAAAATAATGTTAGGTGTTGTCATCTTTACTACAGAGGGTTTTATTTTACAAAGTCCAACCTAACTTAAAATTGATTCAAGTTTTATAAAAAATGAGTGACGCCAAATTTCTCAAACTTTACTAGTATGGCGTCTTGATTAATATTTTCTGTCAGAATGTCCTTTTCTGACCCTACATTTTAAGTTTAATAGTTCTGTAATTCTTTAATTCTTATGTAATGTGATATAAACTATGGCTTGAACTGGAACTTCCTTTTGCATATGTACTCAACAAATATACCATTTAATGAAAAAAATGGGTGATATATAAAAGTTGCATTATTTGTGACTATTTCAGTGTTCTAAATAATGTGAATGAACATATTTGGGATGTGGCACTTTTTCTCAAGAAACCATGTCAAAGTTACCATCCATCTGTGGGTAAATTTTCAAATAAAATTATTTATTGATAATTAACAATTATACATCCCAAATTTGGATCATAGCTTTTTTTCCCTTCCAACTGTGACAACATCTAGAACCTGTGAAGGAAGTGAGAATTGGGGCTGAGACTGGGACTGGGGAAGTGGACATGGGGGAGACTCCTCATTTCTGGGAGATTGCCAAAGAGACCAAGTGCAGCTGTCATGGAACACCTGTCCTCTTTTCAAAAGCAGGGGGTTGGCATTCTTATAGAGAAACCAGAGAAATATGGATTAGAGGAAACTGCTAAAAGATGGATAGTCTATTGTTTCTGATCTTTTGGGCACCAGAATAATTGCTAATAGGCTAATGTCATGTTTGAAGAGAATGTACATTATACACTGTCTTCTCAACCATATAATTCAGTGATGTATTATAAATTAGAAACACAATCCAAAGGATAACCATAAACTCATTAAACACATTCATGAGCAACAAATAAGAGAGATTATTATTAGCATTGAAGAAAGATATTAATACAGAATGACTTTTAATGCATTGGATGAATTGCTTGAAATCAAATGCAAAATAGTTATGCAAATAGTCCTGTATTCTCTTTAACACGAGAGGGGGTTCAATAGTATCAAAAGCTCTGGAGTTACAGGTTGTAGGCACTAACCTTAGCAGGATTAAAAATTATATTTCCATTAAAAGCAAAGAATTTAGTGCACCCAGATTGTAAGCAGAAAGCTAAAAACGAGAATCCCCTAAACTGCTTTTGAGTTGTTCATCTAAATCTACTTGAGTTTTGTGTTCTGTTTTGGATATCATACATTTGAAAAGAAAGACAAACTGGAGTAAGTTCAAAGGAAAGCAACTGAACTGATAAAAGGTTTGGAACTAAGACAGACCTGTGAGCAATGGACATGTTTGGGCTAGAGGAGAGACAATTGAAGAAGAGACATGTTAATTGTCTACAAGCATTCAGGTAGATGCTTTGGGAAGAGAAAGGATAAGCTGTGTTAATCATTAGGAAAAGAGTAAGTAGACATAAATGTACAATATTCATGAGAATTGCCTGGAATAATTTATTTATTGTGCTCTGGAGGTAATTTATGTAACTTTGTAACTTGACATCATTCAAGTTCAAGTACATATGCACAAATGCCATGTTCCTTTAGACCTGAGGGCACAAAAAGACCACAAATCAGTGTTTGTGGATAAAAGGTAGCTGAAAGAAATATGTGGACTTTACCTTTTGCAACAAGTAGCCTGAAGTGGTCTGTGGGATCCCAATACCATTTAAGATACCTCAGAAAGAGAAAATGTTTCAGGCTCCTAAGGAGAGTTAAGGAAGAAAAAATGATTAATATTTCTAAAACACATAAGGACTATTTGAAGTTGGGGCAGCGTTTCTATGACAAATTCTTTATATACAGATGTTTCTAGAACATACTGGGTATCTGCGACCACTAAGTATGCAGCGATGCCCTTTTACCACATAGTATTCCTTAATTTCTTTTTGCCTACTTCCCATGTCTCTCCCTCCTAGCAGGCATTTGGTGGTGTAGGGACAGGAAACTGAGGGAGTATAAAATTTTTTATAATTAAGGCTGGATTAGTAGTAAGAATGCCCAGTCATCCAAGGCTGAACAGCATTTTTGATGTTCGAAAGAAGTGTGTAATGTTGGATTAAGCTACAAGTAACCAAGCCTTTTTTTCTCTAAGGAGGCTTTGATGTTGGGGGTTGAGTGGGCCCCTTGCCTCTGTGCAGTTGCCTCTGTGCATTTCTGTTACGGTGCTCCGTGTTCTAATTCATTGTAGCAGAGTCCTTGAAACAAGAAAAACTGACACTCATTCTCATTAATGGGTTTGCCTGGATTGCTTTTTTTTTTTTTTTTTTTTTTTTTTTTGTTATTTCTCACTGCTTTTTTTCTCACTTAACATTTTCTAGTGACTTTGATTGATCTAATGTAATCTCTTTTCTCCACTTTTTTTCAAAGCATGAAAATTTCCCTGCCAGGTGGATATTCCCCAATTCTCACAACTCAACTGATTTTCTTTTCTTTTCTTTTCTTTCTTTCTTTCTTTCTTTTTTTTTTTTTTTTTTTTTGTTAAAGGAGAGTGATTCTGAACAGTGAGAACTCATAACTCATTCAAATGGAAAACAGTTGGGGGGTTGCCACACTTCATAGTACTTGATTGTTGACACTTGGTGGCAGCTGTTACTGCCAATCTATCTTCAACAAACTATGAGCAAATCAAAATATCTCTCTCTCTCTCATACTCTCTCTCTCTCTCTCTCTCTCTCTCTCACACACACACACACACACACACACACACAAACCCATCTGTTAATGAAATTTGGAAATACTATAGTACCGCTCTTTTCTAAACAATTTTTAATTGTTTTTTCCAACAATTTTTAATGAAACTCAGGTTGATTTTTTCCCCATTGTCATTCCCATTCCTATCATCTCTATCTGTAAAATTACAGCATTCATTCAAATTAACAAAAATAACAAAATGAGGTAGATATAGCTAAGTATTTAGAAGATAAGCTTGATGAAATCACAAATTCCAGACTAAGAAGTTTGTCTTATTCATACACTTAGGTGAAACCAATTACTACTTTTTTAATGCTCTATTGGGCTGCTATAACTTCAAGCTGAAGAGTCTTATATGGATTAAATTATGCTCTATGTTTCCATTTCACCAATAGACTTGATGCATATACTGCGCTATCTTTGTTAAAATAGAGAGGTTTAGCAAATGAATCAAATAATACTAACAATCTGAATTTCAGGTTTCAATAGGTTTTGATGATACTTATTCCAGAGTGAAAAGTTTTCATTGCCTTACAAAGATGAGTAATTTCCTCCTGTTCTGATGTACTGACATAGCTGCATACATACCTTAGCTCATTCTTTTAGGTAGTGAGTTCATTACACCACTACCCCAAAATTATTTCACAATCTAAGTGAAAATAGTAAAGGGTCATCATTAATGCATAAACCACTTCTGTGTGACCTCTTCTCTGAACTCGTTCTATCTCTGAAAGCAGTGATTCTCTTCCATGGAATAATAAATACTAAATAATACATGCCCAGGTAAAACGTACATTCTCAGGAGCAATGTGATAGGACAAACACAAAACCACTTATACACATTGAGATCACTGTCAATACATAAGTGTTTCCATTATGCGGCTGAGAAGAGAAGAAAGGGAAACAGAATCCATCCTTCCAAGAGAAACTCACCAATTTTCATGAATTTTACTACTTTGTATGTACAATAATGATAATACTGCTGAAAAGTAGGATGAGCTCAGATTTAATTTTTATAAATTTAAAACTTTTTGAAATATTCTTCTATTTATTGTCATACTGGCTTTAGAGCAGTTTGCAGGAAAGAGAACATAAAAAGAAAATTTAATATTGATGTTTCCTCACCCTTTTGTTGACATACACTTTCTGAAAGAATTCTGAAAAGAAAATAACCAAACAAAAACAATAAAAACAATAATAATAATACTGCACAACCACACAGAACTTTCTCTGTCTAATCAAAGGGGAATTTTCAATGGAACCAGAAATTTCCTGATTGTTGCAAACGGTTACCTCTGTTTATAAACATATTATAAGCTAAAATATAAGCCACTTAACTTCCTTCTCTTTTTTTCTAAATGTACCAAACTCTAAACATGCCAGAGAGGCTTATATATGTAGATGTACATTCATACTTCATAAGTATCACTGTGTCATAAAAGAACTTCTGAGATTCTTCTGCAAGTTATGAAACTGGTAGAAAAAATGAGTGGGAGATTGACCAAAGACAGGCAGGAAACATTTCCACCATCTTTCATGATGATTGTTTCTCCTGTTTCTCTTCTAATACTCTTTCTTACCTGTTTATGGAAATTGCATTAAAGTATTGACAAAATTGAAAATGATTAGGCCTCTGGTGTGTATATGAAAATATTTTTTAAAGACAAAGTAGCAGTAATTAAAATGCTCAGGCTTAACAATCTATAAACAAATTTAGAATTAATACATGTTCTAAATACGGATAAAAAAAAACATTGAAAAATATTTGGTTCTTAGAGTTTCCAGTTCTCAATTTTTGCTAACAGTCATTCTTTCTTATATTTTCATGAATTCAATACCAAAAAATAAATATGATTTAAAGTTAAATATAAACAAAATGGCATGCAGTATGTATTTCTGTATGCATAATTTTATGTTTGAAAACAATATATTTACTATTTTTTCTCTATGTTAAGGATTCAGCTTTACATAAGATGAACCAAAATAATAAACAGCAGTGGCAGACACCCAGTATGAATTGATTTTCCTCTTTTGTTCTTGACCAATTCAGCAAATATGTGTCAAAATTAGTGTACGTGACCCTATTGGAGTGACTATGAGAAAAATGATAATGAAAAAACACAGTTCTTCTCAAAAAACTTAGCACCAATAAACAAAAAACAAACAAACAAACAAAATCCCCAATGGATAAATGGGCTAAGGAACTGAACAGACACTTCACAGAAGAAGAAATACAATCAATCAACAAAGATATGAAAAAAATGTTCATCATCTCTAGCAATTAGAAAATGTAAATCAAAACTACTCTAAGATTTTACCTCACTCCAGTCAGAATGGTAATTATCAAGAATACAAGCAACAATAAGTGGAAATAATGGAAAGCAGTGTGGAGACGCCTCAGAAAACTTGCAATGGCACTACCATTTGACCCAGTTATTCCACTCCTAGGTTTATACCCAAAGGACTTAAAATCAGCATACCTCAGTGATGCAGCCACATCAATGTTTATAGCAGCTCAATTCACAATAGCAGTATTGTGAATTGAATTCTAAAATATGGAATAAACCTAGATGTCCTTCAACAGATGAATGGATAAAGAAAATGTGGTATACACACACACTGGAACATTACCCAGTCTTAAATAAGAATGAAATTATAGCATGTGCAGGTAAATGAATGGAACTGGAGAATATCATGCTAAGTTAAATAAACCAAACCCAAAAAATCAAAGGCCTAAGTTTTCTTTAATAAGCAGATATTGATCCATAATGGGGTGGGGCATGAACATGAAGGGACTTTGGATTATACAGAGTGGAGTGAAAGAAGGGGTGGGGTGAAGGAATGGGAAGGACAATGGAATGAGATGGACATTACTACCCTATATACATGTATGATTACACTACTAGTGTGACTCTGCCCCATGTTCAGAGGAAGGAGAAGTTGTGCTCCATTTGTGTACAATGTGTCTAAATGCATTCTACTGTCATGTACAACTAATTAGAACAAATTAAAAACTTTTTTTATTAATTTAATAAAACAAACACAGTTCTTACCTTCATGAACATTTCTGATTAATGATGCAGTTTCCATCTTTTATGGTCCATAATTCAGAACTTTTATAAGATTTGAGATGAAAAAATTTAACTCAGTGTGTTCATTTTCTCAAAGCATAGAAAAGTTTTGTTTTAGTTTGTCTTTCTCTAGCTGAGACAATGTCATATCTTTTTCAGGGAAGAACCAGATGGGAGATACAGAATCTATGAAATGAGTTCAGAAACAGAGGACTATGTCCCACCATACTCAAAAAGGAAATGTCCAGAAGGGGTCAAGTGTCCAACTGAGCCATAGGTCTTTGAGCAGGACTGCTGTCCCCTATTGGGGAACCCAAGTTTGATTCTCACCCCAGTATAAATCTCCCCTGAAACCTTGTCTCACCTGGGGGAAGAAAGAATGTCAGAAAATTACTGGTAAACATGAACTATAGAATTGGTGTGAGAAACAAAACAGTGAGAAGATAATACAGTGATTCACTGAGCAAACAAAATGAGGATAAATGTATAAAGAAACCCAAAGAAATTAGTTTTCTGCCAAAGATTTAAAGATGCACACATTCCTGCATTAAAGTAGGATGGCTTAGTCTCCTGCATTCATTTAGTAACTCTTGGATTTCAAGTTATTATCTGGTATTATAAAAATAACTCTTTCCCTCTTTTCTTGATGCCAAAGATGTGCCTGCCTTCTTGAAAGAAAATGAAGTTGCAATCAAGGGATTCTATTGTTTTCCACTGTCCTGTCAGAGCAGTTCCACTAGCAAAACCATCATATCAATCCATTTGTACTTTCTGCTTCTGCTATAAGAAGTCTACTTCTCCCTCTGTGTTTTGTTTTCCTGATCACATAATTTAATGAATTAATTATTAATTCTTAGCACTTTAGCACTCCAAAATGACATAAACGCATGGCTCATATTCAGAGTTTTATTGTATTCTACAGATTAAAAAAATCCATATTCCATTCATCTCTGCATTGCTGCATTTGACTTACCATGGCAACCTATAAAAGTTCATGTGCATATAAATGAGAGAAAAATATGTCCACATGCCATAAATGGAAAAGGAAGCATAACCCCTGGTTTTATTTATTTTGAAACATTTGTATGTTTAACTGCCTAAATGAATGGTGAAGGACAATTAATATCTAGAAAATATGAATAGAAAAATATGAATGAATTTAACGAAAAATGAATTTAATGAAAGTCCAGAAAATATAAGTTGACAACGTATTTTAAGATTTTTTTATCCAAAATTGTAAGTTACTTTACACCAAAGTATATTATCATCACCTCCTAAAGAGCTAAACCAAGACAATGGGAAGTAATCGTCATATAATAATGATGGTTTCCCAGTAATGCCTAAGTACTTTCACATCACCCCAAAGTAATAGTGCAATATACATTCGCTTTTGTGTTTAGTTACATTTCAGCACTTCAAAAATTAGGCCTCTACTTTTGAAATTCATGCTATTTTGATATAGACCACAGAGGGGAAATTACTAATTAGATACATCAGTTTCCCAATCAAAATATATAAGGGTCTACAATTTACAAAACGAAGATAGAAAATCTCATTTTCAAAAAGTACTGATTTTTAAGATTTACTTTTTAGAGTTTCAGAGTCCTTTAACATTTGGGAAACTTCCTTGTTTGGGTAAAAATTTGTTGGTCATTTAAGTGTGTAATAAAATCAAATATATTACATTTATGCAAGCAGTTGAAAATATTGAGATAATTTAAGGTTATAAATGCAACTCATTTTTAAAGGAGACTTTAGTGTTTTCAGTTTTAATTAAAGGGACTTATAAAACATAACTGTCCTATTTTTAAATAAAAAATAAAAATATTAAATATTAATACTAAAATAAAGATTTTTAAATTTGAACTTAAAGGCTTATATAACATTGGATTTTTTAATATGAAACAATATAGAAGTAATCCTAAATAGGATTTTTTTCTCCTAACCAATAAATTAGCGTCATTAAAAGAAACTGTTCTAAGAGTTAGAAAAGTTGAATGAAATTTTCTACAGAATCACATGGTAATTTTCTCTTTTTTATCGGTTCTTTTTAGTTATATATTACAGTTGAATCCATTTTGACATAATTATGTAAGCATGGAATATATCTTGTTCTAATTCCATCCCCAGTACCTGTCCTTCCCCTTCCCTTCCACCTATCCCCTGCTGTCTTTCTTCTACTGATCTCTCTGCCATTTACTTAGTTTTTTTTTTTTTTAATTAATTTCTTATGGATATACACTATGGTGAAACTCACTGTGGAATATTCATATATGTACATAGGAAAGTTAGGTCAGATTTGTTTCATTGTATTTCCTATTCCTATCCCCTCTTCCTACCCTTTATTTCCCTTTTTCTACTCTACTGAACTTCTATTCTTTTTTTTTTTTTTTTTTTTTTTAATCTCCCTGCCCCTTATTGTGGGTTAGTTTCCACATGAGAACATTCGTCCTTTGGTTTTGGGAGATTGGCTCATTTCACTTAGCACCCCATGGTAATTTTCAAATTGACTTCTTAGCAAAGCCTCCCTGACTGACCAGGAAAAGTGAGTCATTTCCTCTGATGTAGTTCCATACTACTTAATATAGTGAAGGAGAAGGTACCTAAGATAAGAGCATGAGTTTAAAATGAGACAACCTTGTAACAAATTTAGGACATACCACTTACTAGTTCTGTGATTTTGGACAAGTTAGCTACACATAATTATGTCCAAACACCAACAAAGGCAAGTCTGTGATGAATTATCTCTTGCTTTCTTTCCTCTCCTCATTTCAAATGGCAACTCAAGTCTGTTATCCACTTGCTGGCATTACTTTTGCCCTATCCCTCAGCAATGCCTACACAGAGGAGTCAAAGTGATTGCTAAGTTCAAAACTACAGTACTATTTTAAAAAAGTTCTGCAACTTTCTACATTGATCTAAAACTGCACTCACCTAAGCAAATGTTGAGCATTTTTCTATAGTCAAGTTCCCCTTCCATAGAAAGTCATCTGAAGCGTAACCCTCTGTTATTCTAGGAGTACAGAATTATTTGTATTTCTAGCTGTTTTCTTGTTTGTTTGTTTATTCTCACTATTATCAAGAGAAAGATCGGACTAAGTCTATAGAAAGAGAGCCCACTTCACCACTGGGCTTCTAAGACGAATACAACAGGTTATTAAAGAAATGATGTTTGCAGTATGCCTCCCTTCCTCTTGATGCATTGATACTATTCTACATTCTACAATGGAATAGCCATTCTTGACCTTATTGTTAACTTCAGGAGAAAATTTTCACTTAAACTGTCAGGAAACTTTATTCAGTTTCTCCAGAATTAACCCAGCTTCTGACTGGTTCTGAAATGTGTGGATAAGAGAAACAGATGTAGTTGCATGAACCTCCCTGAGACATCTGCTCTCTATCTGCTTCTGGTTATCTAATACAGATGGTGATGTGTATGAAATTATCATTTCTGTCTATGTTGTGTTATTCACACTGAGCATGTGGTCATTTGTCAGTAGCTACTCTTGATGGAGCTGCCATTATTTTGCCTACCTGTTTAGGACTAGAAGTCTTTACAATTTTTTTTGGTTATCTATTGCTAACAATTGTTAGGTAGCAAACAAAAGCTGAATTGGTAACAATTTACAGCTTTAGGGGCTAAAAGCAAAACTCATTTTTTAATTTGTTGTTTTTACATATAATGATAGTAGAATGTATTTTGACATATATACACATGGGTACAACCTATTCCAATTAGCATCCTACTCTTGTGGTTGTTCATGATGTGGAGTAACACTAGTTGTATATTCCTATATGAACATAGGAAAGTTATGTCCAATTCAATCTACTGTCTTTCCTATTTCCTTCTCCCTTCCCTTCCCTTCATACCCATTTGTATAATCCAATAAACTTCTAGAAGGGGAAAAATAGAAGCAAAATCATTTTATAATCTTTCATTATTCTGTAAACAGTAGCATCTGACTGAGCCTGTCTCCCTGTCTGTAATGTCAGGTCCTGTGATATATCTTCTTTCATGAAGGCTCATTGCTCCCCAATAGTATGAAAGAGGAATCCTCTAGACCTTCTTAAGGCTTAGGAGTGAAACTAGATCAGCATCACTTTTACCCCTTTCTATTGGTTAAGTAGTCCATGGGCAACTCACACTTAATAGTGGATGAACACTTTGAAATGAGAGCTATCACAAAGAATTCATTATCATCTTTCATCTCTTTGGCTACTAATCATTTAAATCCTCCCACTTACAAAATATTTACATCTCAACAAAAGGCCACAGAAGGAAGGTCTCATTGTATTATAGAATTAGTTGTAAACTCTAAGATCACTTTATTATTTATTTATTAATTTAATCCAGAATTTTCAATAAAGTTTGTTTTCATGATATCTTTAACATTGATTTCTTTAATATCTTACCTTTTTATTGTTTCTTTTTAGGTATGCATAACATTATGTATACCTAAAAAATGTATTTTAGGTATACATAACATTATGATTCATTTTGACATAATTTAAATGGCATGGAATATAATTCAGTCCCCAGTATTTCTACTTTCCCTCTGATCCTTCTTCTCCCTGTTTCCTTCCTTCTACTCTGCTGAACTTAACACTATTTTCTTTTAGATTTTTCTTCAGTTAGTGTCCTGTGAATATATATGATGGTAAGATTCACTACAGCATATTCATATATGTACACAGGAAAGTTACATTACACTCATTCCTCGGTCCTTCCCTTATCCCATCCCTTTCCCTCTCCCTTGGTCCCCTTCATCTAGTTCACTGCTCCACTGGTTTTTCTTCTATTTTGATGGAATCCCCCTTTCTCTCTCTCTCTCTCTCTCTCTCTCTCTCTTTTCTTCTTCTTTTTTGGACTAGCTGCCACATATCAGAGAAAACATTTGACCTTTGGCTTTCTGAGTCTGGCTTATCACTTAGCATGATTCCAGTTCCATCCATTTACTGGCAAATGCTATAATTTCATTTTTTTATGACTAATACTCCATTGTGTATATATCACATTTTCTTTATTCCTTCATCTGTTGATGGTCACCTAGGCTGGTTCTATAGCTTGACTATTGTGAATTGTACTATTATAAACACTGATGTGTCTGCATCCCTGTAGTATGTTGATTTTAGATCCTTTGGATAGGAGTGGGATAGCTGGATCATAACAAAAAAAAAAAATCTAGTTTTTTGAGGAATCTCCATGTAAGTGCACATTTTCCCCTGCATCCTAACCAAAACTTATCATTATTTGTATTCTTAATAATTGCCATTCTGACTGGAGTGAGATAAAATTTCAATATAGTTTTAATTTTCATTCCCTGATTGCTACAGGTGTTGAACATTTTTTTCATAAATTTGTTGACCAATTGTATTTCTTATTTTGAGGAGTGTCTGTTTAGTTCTTTTGCCCATTTAACTAATTGGATTATTTGTTTGGGGTGTCTTGTTAATGGAGTTGGTTCCTGTGCCAACATACTGGAGTATTGGGTCTCTCTATTGATTAACTTTTCTCCTACCCTGCAACCTCTGTAACCACTTTTCTACTATTTCTATGAAAACAACTTTCTTAGATTCCACAGGAGCGAGATCTCACAGTATTTGTGTTTTGTGTCATGCCTTATTTCACTTACCATAATGTCCTTCAGGCTCATCCACATTGCTGCCTCTATATGTCTGAAAGTATTCCATTGTATATACATACCACAATTTCTTGATTACTTCATTCATTGAGGGATGCCTATGTTGAATCCACACCTAGGTGTCATACATGGTGTTGCAATAATCACAAGAGTGTGAATATCTCTTCAACATACTGATTTTCTTTCCTTTGGTATAAATCTAGTAGAATAATTGCTAGATTATATGGTGATTCTACTTTTGATTATTTGAGGAAACACCATCCTGTTTTCCAATAATGGCTATTATAATTTACATTCACTTGCTGTTACAACAGTGAGCAAGTATTCTTTTTCACTATTTTCTCACCAGCACTTCTCTTGTGTCTGTGCCATCCCAAGAGCTATAATACTATAGTTTATTGTGTTTTTGATTTGCACTTTTCTGATGAATATTGATATTCAGCATTTTCTTTTTATTCTTAATAACCAGTTGGCCATTTACATGTCTTTTGAGAAATGTCTGTTCAGGTCCTCTGTCATTTTACTTGGATTATTTGTGTTTTAAGCTACTGAATTATTTGAGTTCCTTATATATTATGGATATTAACTCCTTGTCAGATATATAGTTTGCAAATATTTTCTCCCATTCTGTAGTTTTTCTCTTGACTGTGCTGTTTCTTTTGCTATGCAGAAGCTTGTTTATTATAATCCCATTTGTCTTTTTTGCTTTTGTTGCCAATGCTTTGAGGTCTTATCCAAACAATCCTCACCAAGACCAATGTCATGAAGCATTTCCCGTTTTATTCTAATACTTTCATTCTACCATAGGAGTTAAGAGGCATATCCTTAATATTCTGAGAATTCTTTTTGATTACCTTGGAGTATAGTAAGCTCTGGTTCATGGATCAAATAAAACTTACAGCTTATTTTTGTTAGACCTGCAAGCTAAGAAGGGTTTTGACATTTTTAAAGGATTATAAAATACAAACAGTACACTGAAAATTACAAATCATTAATAAAAGAAATTTAAGACATCCTAAAAAAATGAATGATAGTCTGCCTTCTTGGATTAGTAAATTTAAAATGGTTAAGATGGTAATACTAAAAGCAATCTATAAATTCAAAACAACCTCATCAAAATCCTGAGAACTCAGACAGAAATGAAAAGGTTGATCCTAAAGCTGATATGGAGTTGTAAGGGATCCTCAATAGCCAAATAATCTTCATAAAGAACAAAGTTGGAAGCCTCACACTTCTCAATTTAAAACTTAAGCCAACAATAGTCACAGTATTGTTGTTCTGGTGTAAGAGTAGACATACACACAATCAGAATTTAATTAAGCCCAGAAATAAACCCATACAACTATGGTCAACTAATTTTAAAAGATGGTTCTAATAATATCCAATGGGGACAGAATAATCTCTTTAAAAATCATGTTGAGACAACCAAATAGCAGTGTGCAAACAAATGAAGCTGGTCTCTTAACTCATTATATTGGTGAAAATTGCCCCAAATGGATCAGTGACATAAGAGTGAAAATTATAAATTCTTGGAGGAAAACATAGGAGTAATTTTTATAAACACAACACCAAAAAAAGACAAGCACCAAAAGAAAAAAAATAGGTAAGTTGTAACCTCATCAAAAGTTAAAACTTATGTGCACCAAAAAACGTTTTCAAAAGAATAGAAAGACAATCCATATAATGGAAGAAAATGCTTGCAAATGATGTATCTACTAAGGATCTAATACCTATCATATAGAAAGAACTCTTAAAACTACTTAACAAAAATGCAAATGACCTAATTTAAAAATGAAGGTTTCAAGTACACATTTTTGTAAAGAAGATATGCAAATGACCAATAAGAACACGAAAAGAAGCATTACCATTTGTTATTAGGGCAGTAGGGAAAGGCAAAGCAAAAACCACAGTGAGACATCACTCTTTAGGATATCTGTAATTAAAGACAAGACAAAACAGAAAAAACAACAATAAGTGTTGGCAAGGACATGAAGAAATCAGTAAACTCATCACTGGGAAGATAAAAATGTGCAGCCACTATGGAAAGCACTTTCTCCGTTCCTCACTAAATAAAACTGTCATGTGACTCAGCAATTCCACTTTCATTGCCTGAAGATGCTACAAATAGCAGTTTGAAAAAAAAATTGTATATGAATGCTCTTAACATAATTATTCATAATAATCAAAAGATGGAAACAACCCATGTTCCATGAACTGATGAATGAATAAACAAAATGTTGTATATCCAAACAATGGAATATTTCTTACTCTGCTATAAAAAGAATGAGACAGATACATGCTTCACAGGGATGATGCTTGAAGTTAGTATAAGTGACAGCAGCTGCAAAAAGTCCCATAATATAAAATTACATTTATGTAAAATATCCAAAAAAGGAAAACATATGCAGTCAGAAAGCAGATTAGTAGTTGTCAGGGATCAGGAGGAGAAGAGCAGAGAATGACAGCTTAATGGGCATGACTTTTACTTTGGGGTTCTCTCTTTATGTAGTGGTGATGGATATCCAACACTGTGAATATGTTAAGTGTTGATAATGGTAAATTAGATTATGTGTATTATACCACCAAGAACATTGTGCAGAGATCATTTCTGGGCTTCAAAACCTAAAATATTTACTATATTTTCCTTCACAGGAAAACTTTGTCAACCTATGGTCCACCCAAAAGGATCTACCAAGAACATGATGAGTATTTTAGAGGTCTTAACAAAGAAATTTGAAATGTTTACCCTGTGATGATGTTTTTATTTTAGCACCCAAGGTATTTTTCTATTTATCTTTTGCTGATTAGAGAAACTGGAAATAAAAAAACAGCCATATTTTTAATCTAGTCAGTAATGTCTTCAGAATGCTTCTATATTTTACTTGAAAACTGAAAAGTATTTTCTTTTGTTCCAATTTCTTTTTTTAACCCCAAAACATATGACTAAAACAAGTGATCCAACATGTTAGCACAGACTTTATTAATAGTTTCTTTAAGGTCCTTTCAGCTTCCACTCCGAATTGATCCCCCAGAGCACATGTCTTTCACTCTACTTCCAAGATGACTGGACTTAGTTGAACAGCTCTCACCTGAGTTTGCAGTTGCAGCCAAATGGTGTCTAGGTTGGAGTTACCAGATAAGATCTCTCATATGTCAGGTATCTTATCTGGAATGTCTAGAACAACAGAGCTGTGGCAGACACCCCCTCTCTGACCCTGACTAGCCCAGGATTCCTCACAGTACAGTGGTCTCATGGTGATCAACTTTCTTCCTGCATGGTGGCTGGTTTCCCTCAGAATGAGCATTCCTATGACTTCACCTTGGAAGTCATACAGAATCTTTTCCACAAAAGTCTAGTGATCCAATCCAAGTGACAGAACCAACTCAGACTCAAGGGGAAGGTACTATTCAATGACTTGAATTCTTATAAACATGCAATATGTTCATAAGCAAAGGGAACAGCATAAACTCACACGAAGATGAGAAAACATATGGTGTGGCCCAGAAGTACTCCAGCTCTACTCCACCATATATGAGAGCCAAGACAAGGCTGGCAAAATCCATTAGCATGAGGGCAAAGAGGAGTTTGTCTATCAGAAGAGGAAAACCTCCAGTACCCTCTTCTCAAGTATGTGTTTCCTAAAACATGGGTCTCCATGCATGTATGCCCAAGACCTCAATGAAAAAGGAGGCTGTGGACACATGAGTCTGGGAAGCTCTCAGCAGCTCCCCTTGAACCTTAGAACAAAGATCCTGAATTATTTTAATGTAAATAAATCTATTTAACTCCAATAAAACATTCCACTGTATTTGAATAGAGTGTTTTTTTGATGTAGCAATCATAAATCATCTGATATTCTTTATTCTATGGAACATTCTTAGGGAGACATTTATGACCCAAAGCAAGGGCTAGAAATGCTGAAATTTTCATTATAGAGAAAAACTCTGGTAATATTTTGGATGACTTTAAAGGGAACGAGACTGGAACAAAGAAGAGTAGCTAAGGATGTATGGAAAGTGGATACATGAACTAAGAAAGCAACATTTGGAATAAGGAAGAGGACAATAAGCATATCAGCTTTAATAACCTGGAGTGAGCTCTTGGATAGAAACATGGGTACTACAATTCCCATGATAGGATGGTGTTAGTCTTTCGAATAGGCGTGTTGTCCAATTATGTAGATGTATCATTTTGTGTTGCCTAGAACTGAATGATTAAAATGAAATTAAATATATATAATATATATATCACATGTAACCTGTTTACATTACACTGGGTTTTTTGATAGGCTTGACCAAAGTACTAGGAAAATGAATTAAGCATTTCTCATTGAACAATAAAATGAAACGACTATTTTTTAAGGAAAACTTTGTTTTTCTCCTGCTGCTAAATTCTTTTTTTTTTATTTATTTTTTTTTTATTGTAAACAAATGGGATACATGTGTTTTCTCTGTCTGTACATGGCGTAAAGGCATACCATTTGTGTAATCATAAATTTACATAGGGTAATGTTGTTTGATTCATTCTGCCATTTTTTCCCTTCCCCCCTCCCCTCCCACCCTTCCCTCCATCTATACAGTCCTTCCTTCCTCCATTCCTGCCCCCCTCCCTAAACCCAACTCCAACCCCAACACTAACCCTTCCCACCCCCCATTATGTGTCATCATCCACTTATTAGCGATATCATTCTTCCTTTGGTTTTTTGAGATTGGCTTATCTCACTTAGCATGATATTCTCCAGTTTCCTCCATTTGCCTGCAAATGCCATAATTTTATCGTTCTTTATGGCTGAGTAATATTCCATTGTATATATATACCACATTTTCTTTATCCATTCATCAATTGAAGGACATCTAGGTTGGTTCCACAATCTGGCTATTGTGAACTGAGCAGCTATGAACATTGATGTGGCTGTATCTCTGTAATATGCTGATTTTAAGTCCTTTGGGTATAGGCCAAGGAGTGGGATAGCTGGGTCAAATGGTGGTTCCATTCCAAGTTTTCTAAGGAATCTCCACACTGCTTTCCAGAGTGGCTGCACTAATTTGCAGCCCCACCAGCAATGTAAGAGTGTACCTTTCTCCCCACATCCTCGCCAACACCTGTTGTTGCTTGTATTCTTGATAATTGCCATTCTAATTGGGGTGAGATGGAATCTTAGGGTGGTTTTGATTTGCATTTCTCTTATTACTAGAGATGTTGAACATTTTTCCATATGTTTGTTGATTGCTTGTATATCTTCTTCTGTGAAGTGTCTATTCATTTCCTTAGCCCATTTGTCAGTTGGATTATTTACATTCTTGGTGTAGAGTTTTTTGAGTTCTTTATAGATTCTGGAGATTAGCACTCTATCTGAAGTATGATTGGCAAAGATTTTCTCCCACTCTGTAGGCTCTTTCTTTGCATTGCTGATAGTTTCCTTTGCTGAGAGAAAGCTTTTTAGTTTGAATCTATCCCAGTTATTAATTCTTGCTTTTATTTCTTGTGCTATGGGAGTCCTGTTGAGGAAGTCTGGTCCTAAGCCGACATGTTGAAGTTCTGGACCTACTTTTTCTTCTATAAGATGCAATGTCTCTGGTCTGATTCCGAGATCCTTAATCCATTTTGAGTTTAGTTTCGTGCATGGTGAGAGATATGGGTTTAGTTTCATTCTGTTGCATATGGATTTCCAATTCTCCCAGCACCATTTGTTGAAGAGGCTATCTTTTCTCCATTGTATATTTTTGGCCCCTTTGTCTAGTATGAGAAAATTGTATTTATTTGGGTTTGTGTCCGTGTCCTCTATTCTGTACCATTGATCCACCTTTCTATTTTGGTACCAATACCATGCCGTTTTTGTTACTATTGCTTTGTAGTAGAATTGAAGATCTGGTATTGCGATACCCCCTGCTTCACTCTTTCTGCCAAGGATTGCTTTAGCTATTCTGGGTTTTTTATTCTTCCAGATGAATTTCATAATTGCTTGCTCTATTTCTGTAAGGTACATCATTGGGATTTTAATTGGAATTGCATTGAATCTGTATAGCACTTTTGGTAGTATGGCCATTTTGACAATATTAATTCTTCCTATCCAAGAACATGGGAGATCTTTCCATCTTCTAAGGTTTTCTTGAATTTCTTTCTTTAGTGTTCTGTAGTTCTCATTGTAGAGGTCTTTCACCTCTTTTGTGAGATTGATTCCCAAATACTTTATTTTTTTCGAAGCTATTGTGAATGGGGTAGTTTTCCTAATTTCTCTTTCTGAAGATTCATCGCTTATATATAAAAATGCCTTCGATTTATGTGCATTGATCTTATATCCCGCTACTTTACTGAATTCACTTATGAGATCTAAAAGTTTTCTGGTGGAATTTCCTGGTTCCTCTAAGTATACCATCATATCATTAGCAAATAGGGATAGTTTGAGTTCTTCTTTTCCTATTCGTATCCCTTTAATTTCTTTGGTCTGTCTAATTGCTCTGGCTAGAGTTTCAAGGACGATATTGAATAGAAATGGTGAAAGAGGGCATCCCTGCCTTGTTCCAGTTTTTAGAGGGAATGCTTTCAGTTTTTCACCATTTAGAATGATATTAGCCATGGGTTTAGCGTAGATGGCCTTTACAATGTTAAGGAATGTTCCCACTATCCCTATTTTTTCTAGTGTTTTGAGCATGAAGTCCTGCTGCTAAATTCTAAAAAAAATTTATCATGTTGTTCTTAATCAAGAGGACCTTTAACTACAGAATGAATAGTGTCTTAAAGACTTATTTTGCAGAAGATGCAAGCACTCTTTTAGATTTTTGTCATGTATGTTAAGCTTAAATCAAATGCAAAAGTGTTATTTTCAGTTGTTAGTTGTTTTGCCTTTTTCAAGGGTGCTGTTGCACAAAATGTTCTATAGGTGGCCTTATTCTTGCCTTTACCTTTAGGAATGGTGGGTGCAAATTAAACATTAAATCTGGAACAAGTTAAGAACAGCATATATATAAGGGCTTTAAAAAAAACTGTTGGCCCAATGTCAGTAACCATGGGCAATTATTTGCAGATGCACATACAGTTTACTACGCTCCTGTGTTGTTCATTTGCGTGCCTGACATTATGCTATGGGCTCAACACCTGTGGACATTTGCACGCACATCTTTTACAGCCAAATTTTCTGCAGAGGAGAGGGAAAATATCTCTGGGAAAGGAAACTCAGCTGAGTGGAGGCAGAGGAAGATAGTTTGATCAGTCAATTGCTCAAACACAAAGGCATGGATTTAGATCTTGGCAAAACCTTACTTGTAAAAGTCAAATGCATTACAAAATTTGTATTCTGCTGTCTACTTACGCTTTTCGAATGAATTGTGTTTTCAAATTTATTCATTATCAGAAGTAAAAATAATGGTCATATCATAGACATGCTGTTATATTATTTTTAAAAGAGAATAATTTAAGCCCATAAAGTTTTCAAATGCTGTTATGATAACCTCTTAGATTTCAGTAGAAATTAATTATCATATCCTTTGTATACAGATATAGACAGGTTAAATATACCCAAGGTGATATTCATATCAAAATAAGATTTCAAATTCTTGATTTTCATAATATTACTAATAATAATGGCAGCATTTCTGCCAAAGCATTTCTGAAAAAAGTTTCCATAACATTAAGTGTAAATGAGATAATGTCCCATAAAATAATTTGCACCTGCCTGGCACATAATAAATATCCCAATAAAACTAACTTTTATTCTCTAATATAAGGACTTGATAAACTTGGCAGAAAAGGGGGCAATTGTGTTACATGGCAAAAAAAAAAAAAAATAGGCAGAAGTTTAAAAAATGTTTTCTTCTTGTCAATGTATATTTTGGTTTCAATATCTGTTAAGCTGCCTAAAGTAGATGATGTAAATGTTTGGTGTAGAATAAATTTGCTTAATAAAATAGGATTCAAAGCAATGGCTTGTAAATCATAAAATGAATTAGAACTTCACTAGGACAACAATTTGGTCTTCAATTCTTCTTTCCTATTTTATTTCTCCCCTTTTTCAAACTCTTATATGATTTGAGAATCCATTATCCCATTTCATTATCCTAATCTGTTTCAAAAACAAAACAAAAACAAAAAACAAAACTTGGACCTCCAGGGGTTTCCCACTCCAGGCCACCACTACCTTTGCTATTTCATTGTCGATTATGTCTTTGGCAACAGTCCTGCCAGATCAAGAAAACTGAGAACTTCATTAGCAAAGAGTTCCTTTATAAATGTTGGGTCTTGTTTTAGAGGAAGGGCATTGTTACTCCACTCCTCGGAGGGCAGATGCTAATCCAGGAGCAACGCAGATGCTGTGATATGAGTAGTCACTGCTGGCGGAAATGTAAAGAAAGTGGGAAGGCACAGTGCCATGCGGGCCAGTAACCTTAGAGAGTGAATAGCTGTACCGAGTTAGGCCCAATGTCTGCCTACCTCTTCCACCTGATATTTCAAATCTCTCCATTACCCCTAGGACCTGGAAAATTGGAAAATTGCTGTAACCTTCCATCTTTTCTCCCTAGATATGAATATTCTTTAATGCCAATCCATAAATTCCCATTCTTCTATCTAAAAGCATTTTAAATGTATGAAAAACATGTTTTTAAAAATCTTAATTGGTTTAAATCAGGTATAAATTCCTCATTTTATATTTCACTACCCAGACCAAAATTATCTTCTCAGCTCATATCTTAGTGTTCCCTAAAACCATAATTTTCCCTTCTTAGATCATGAAATGAGTATGCTGTAGCCTGTGCTATGTAAGGTAAGGGCCTTGTCTTATATAACTTCTCATTTTGCTTAGCAATGCAAATTGTACATGGCAAGAACTCTATTAACCTGCTTAACACAAGACTGAGTTGCTGGTGTGTTTATATCTAAGCTCAAATTTTCCAAATATTTTTTATTCTAGTACAATAAAACCAATTACCTTGTAGGCACACACAGATCTAGCTACGGGGATGTTTGTGTAACCATTTTTATCATAGAAAAAACTTGAGAATCACCTAATATTCAATAGCAGGACAGCAGGGAAAGAAATATGGTCAATTCCTACCATGCAGTACAATATAACTTTTTTAAATTGCAGTAACAGAAGACAATTTAGGTGTCATAACAAAAGATTTCATTATACATCTATGTTTAAGAAGGGAGTTCACAGAATAAGGGCATTGTATAATGGTCTTTTTGCAACAGCAAAAACAAATATAAAGGGAACTAAAAAATAGTAATGCTACTATGTTAATGGCAACGATTTCAAAGTAGAATGGAATCTCATATGATTTAAACTTTCTTCTTTTTACTAATTCAATATTTAATTAAAAGTTCTTCAGTGTGTATATATCACTATTGTAACATAAATCCCAAATGTTTTAAAATAAAAATGTAGTTGTAGAAAATTATTATAAAACTCTCTAGAGGAAAAACCTACAGATGGGAAAATATAACAAATTACAGTGTTTAACATAAATATTCAACAATGTAACTAAAATTCATACTGAAATGTAAAGTGAATACCATCATTTTTTTCTCAGTCTCCATTGCCTATTTGCATAAGCCTCCAGATTTTTTTGCCCCAGTTATTTTTCCCTTATCCAAATTATTCTGCCTATTTTAGAGAATCTCACTTTTCTGCCCAAAAGCCACCAATGGTTGACTCTTCCTACCACATGGAATCAAAATTCTGTTTTTGTTTTTCAATCCTTCTAAATACCCAGATGCTTCTCCTTAAAGTTAGCTTTCTTCTTCAGGCAAGTTCCCCTTGCTGGCTTCTGATCACATCCAATGTGTGATCCATACTTGCTTCTTACTCCATTTTCCATCAAGTTTCAGGTTTTCCTGTAAGGATCATTTCAAACTCCACTTTTCCCAAACTACTTCCCCTTGAGCCCACATGCATCATTAAATTTCTGTCTTGCTCCTCAGCTCAACTGAATAACCCAACACACACTGATGTACTTGTGTCTGTTGTCCAAGTGTATCATGTGTCACGTCTGTGTGTCATGTCTTCTCACACTTGTGATTATATTTCCCTGAAAGGACTCTGAATATTCTATTTTTGCTACTTTGCATGGTCTCTTTCACACTGTTAGGTATAAAGTAGGTACTCAATACCACTTCTTCATAGATTAATATTTATATTCCACATAAGTATAAATATATTTATTTATTTTATATAAATCAGATATAATTTCACATCAATAGGTTAATTTATAAATTAATATTTATAGTTTATTATAAACTATGAACTAATTTGTTTTTAAAAACACTGGTTCACTTTTGTCCACTTCTGTCAATGCAAAACAAACATCTTAACACTGACTAATGTTGACACATGTATTTGAAAGTCATAAAATATCAGTCTGAGATGAACAATTAGAAACAGACTGAGATGTCTTTTTGGTTCTCACACTTCATGTACACCATTTTTAAGCTGCAACAT
Organism: Sciurus carolinensis; assembly: GCF_902686445.1. Lineage (NCBI taxonomy): Eukaryota > Metazoa > Chordata > Mammalia > Rodentia > Sciuridae > Sciurus > Sciurus carolinensis. Next base: position 45,543,419 of record NC_062222.1, read on the forward strand.
TTTTAAAAACAGATTCTGGAAGAGAAATAAGTTTGTAAATTTCACGAAGGATCTTAATGATGAATGATATAATAATGAAATGATAAGGAGTGTGAGACATTTTCTCTAAACCACAGCAATCTTAAAATATGTACATTGAAGCTACTAAAAGCACATCAAGTCTGTGTGTTTTCGAATTTTGTATTTTAACCAAAAATGTAATCTTCAGCAAAGCCTAATTTAATAAATGGAAAGTAGTGTCTTATTTCTTCTGGTGGAGAAGAAGCAGAATTGTGGTAATTCAGTTGAAGGCAGAAAAGAAACGATTCTGACAGGATCAAATAGCTACTAGGTACTCTCACTAACTATGGTTTAAGCGCAGTGCCGCTGAGTTTATACAAAGTCATTATTGCACACACTATCTCCATGTTTCTATGATGGAAATCACATAATCAATGGTTGTGAGACCACAAGGTTGGAATGATCATTGGGTTAAGCATTCTGAAGTTACTTTTCCCTTCCAGAACAACCACCATGGTGGAATAAACTTTCTCATGGGAGCTTACTTATGACTAAGCTCTAGTTGTTATGGCAGAACTTGTCAAAATAGTCTCAGGATCAGCTTTTACCTCAACCTGAAACACTTGTGAAAGGAAAGAAAAATTAAAATGTCATTAAAACACATATTACCTTTGCTTTTTCCTGAAAACATGTACTCTTAGAGCAAATGTTAGCCATTTTCCTTACCATGTTCTAATTCAAATAACTTGTGTCTAAATGACGTTCTACCAAAACATCAATGCATGAAAGGAAACAATATCAGATAAAATGCCCTTGGCTTCTTTTTGAAAAGTGTAGTAGATTTCTTATTTAGTCTTTCACCAACTAGATATTCCCACAAAGATACACAGGACGTTGGGGAATTTGACTTCACAGCCTCTGTTGGGTCCTAGAGGACTTGGGAGGAATTCTAAATAAACAAAGTCTTTCAGCTCAACCTAGCCGCAAAGAGCTTACAAACCCCTCTTCCTACCTTTAAGTGGGCTCTACTACTTCACCACCAGCCTACACTCATCAATACACAGGAGTCCTAGATTATCAGAAACCAGATCCTGCTGGGACAAGTAAACACCAATCAACAGCCCCATTAGCCTCCAGAGGTCTCAGTACTTTGTTTATAGTAAATAGTGAGACAGTCAGTACTCCCCCCACACCCAAGGCCTGGACCTTCTGAATTTTTTAATTCATTTAGATGTCATAGATCAGTCTTTTTATAGGATTTTTCTGTGCTACACCCTCTCTATATTTTTCAATAGTAAATTGCTTTACTTTTTTCTTTTTAAAACAAGAAAAAATTGCAAGGTAAATGGCCATGGCCTTTCTTAAAACAACTGCTTGTCAACTGTATTTAACATCTGCAGGTAAGCACTAAAATGCAGAAGCAGAAAATGAAGATGCCTTATGTTTTTTTTTTCCCTAAACTCTAATACTGGAGCTCTTATAGGCATGATTAGTCATGGGACCTCTTTTCCAATTTAAGGCAGAGACATCTCGATTTATTATTCATCCAGAGCTGTGCTTGAATGCAGATGTTTCGGGCCATAGGCTCTTCCCGTGGATGCAGCTGGCCTAATTCTTTATTGCTGCCCTCAGATGCTGACACACGGGAGAGCTGGGCCAAGTTTTGGATGATGCTCTTTTGCTCTGGGAGTGGCTAATATATGAGGTGTGTTAAGACAGCCAAGAGGAGCCCTGGTGGCCTCTCTGGCAAGGTCACCAAGCTGGATCGAAGAGAGCTGAGTACCTCATAGGGTTGAGAGTTCAACTGCTTAGTTATGGTACTATCCCTAGAGAAGAAGTCATATTTATTTGTAAGAGCCGCATTTATTTGTGAAACCCACATTGGCAAAAGGGCAAATTAAAAAGGTCAGCTATCACAAAGTGGAGGTGATCATATTATGGGCTGTATTGCCATTCATCATTTCCTTACACTCTTATTTTTTATCTATAAAAGGGTACATAGTTCTCATTTTGTGAAGTTTATAGAAATTTACATACATCTAGAAATATTTATAGATTAAACATCTGTTTGGGCTAGAAGTGCAGCTCTGTGGAGGAGCACTAGTCCTAGCATGAGATCCTGGGTCCCATCCCCAATGTTCCATCACAAAATAAAGAAAGAAATTTAACATGTTGTTTAGTTTGAAAATATTGTGTGCCATCACATTCTCTTGTTGCAAAATTAGGGAGATAATTTAGAGGTCTGAATGATCCCTCATATGTTTGTGACATTTGTGAAAAGAAAAATCCTTCTCATTATGTGAAAAACATGCCTGACTCTCAAGGAAAAAAATTGTTATCAAAGTCTACCCAGAGAACAAATCACATGTAGTTGCCTAACTACAAAACCAAATATCAAAAAATAATCAGAAAAAAATATTTCAGTCTTAAATGTTTTAAGACTGTGTCCCAAATCTAATATTGCAATCCTTTCCTATTAATTATTGATGACAGAATTAAAACCTAACTCTTCTTCATATTAAGCAAGAAAGCAAGGAAATAATGACTTCTCCAAAGGCTGTTCCCTGCCCTTCCCCATCATTTATCAGGATTAAATTAGATATAGGTCTGAGATACTTTCTTAGCAATTGAAATAAAAGGAGAAAAAATATAAAATCTTAGTCTATTAGGCAGAGGTTCCTAAGTTTCTTAGCTGAGATATTTCAACTTCACACACTTTCATAGACCACCAACCTTCCATGCCTTGCCTAAGAGTCTCAGATCAATGTGATAGATAAAGATAAAGCTTAAGGTAAACGATTACCCTATAAGCTGATGGGAATTGTAATTTCAGTGTATAGCATACACTACAGGGTACAGTAAGCCTACAAGCATAATAAATTCATCACTTATTTCCAATGATTGATTTGTATTCTGGTTTAATTAGCCATGAAAGAGTCCATTTTTTTAAGCCTTCTTTTACTTTTCATTTTTATTTCCTTTTACCACTGCCTGCTGTAGAAGCTAATCCCCAGCTGTCAAGTTAAGGAAATTTAAAGGGAGACACTAAATAAAAACATTACCAATCAAGAATGCATTTTCATATATCAACTGTAGATCTCAAAAATATTCCAGATCTATTTCTGGAATATTGTCTTACTGTTAAAATTAATATTGTTCTTAATTACAATCTGATTGTTCATAAACATAAAGTGATCTGCAAAAACTGATATCTTAGCCTCCCAGAAAACAGATGTTTTAGGATATCCACTAAACCTACAATTTTCACGTTGCTCAATTCTAAGTAACCAATATAAGTGACTCTAAGAGAAACAGACATACAGAACTCAGAAAAGAATAAAAGCCTAAGCCATAAGTGGATGGGGGTCCGGGTAGGATAAAGGATTGGGGATGAAGGACCGACAGAGGGAACGATTTAGTTACTAAAATAACAAACTCACAAATGCATTCAGAAATTTCACCAAGAGTGTCCATGTTTATTTTAACTAGCCACTGCAAAAAGGGAGAAGCCAGGACAATCGCACAGGCCAGCTGTTGTTTTTCTTGAGGAGGTCCCAGCCCCGTGTGCTGAGGAACTCTACTTGAGAGGGCCGAGCTGAGACAAATGTTCTGTCTACACTTTAAATGGCAGCTGGTTATTAAATGACTCCCAATAGGGTGAACACTTGCTATTGACAATAAGGTAATATAAGGACCGTGCAGAGCAATCAGGATGGGAATGTGAATGAAAAATCTTTAATCTGAAATTACAGCTGTCAGGGTTATATTATAAAACATGAAAGTTGCATCTGCAGTTAGAATTAATGTGTCCCAAAAGCCAAGTTTCTCATAAACTGCATCTTGCAGATACATATTTTACAAATAGACTACTGGTCTTCTATAAATCTAAGAGAACTGTGGCCTATATTAAGGAATTAAAAGGGGTCATCTCTCCCGGCTTTGGTATTTGTTGAGCCGTATTGGGGGAGGAAGGGGGTGGTGTGAAATGAACATCGATTTCCAAAGTCTGGTGGAGAGGTTAGAAGTATTAGTCCTGCACAATAATATCCCACTGATTCTGGCACCACATACAAATGACCCTGAGTTATATTTTGTAATAAGCTGTGAATGAGTAGAAACGGGAACTATGACATAACATACACAGTGAAATTATCTTTCTGGCAAATTTACCCACAAAATGTAAATTTTGGTTTCTGGACAGTTTATTTTAAAAACTGTTATGACCTCTCAGGGGCAATCACATACTTTTTACAATTGTTATAATCATAACAAGATAATTTCACATTGGAGGTACATAGAAATCTGTATTAGCAGTGCTGTATAAAGCACATAAAGTTGGGGAACCTGCAAGGATTCTTAGAGACCATCTAGTTCAGGAACTCATTTTTAAAAACCCAATCCAATCCAATTTTTAAATAAATATGTCACATACCAAAATGCTTTTATACTTTAAATCTCTGAAAACATGAAGCATTTGACTTCATGGTGGCTCAAATATCATCTCTGCATTTGAGGTGACCAATCTCATTTAAAGGACTGAAATGTCTGTAATGAGGGAGGTTCTATCCCTATTGTTAATACATAAGTCATAGAGGTGACCTGCAGATACCTTCTGTTGTTTTAAAAAAATGAAGCTCTGTCTTTTTCAGCACTACTTAATATAACACATTTTCTTTAAAACAGAGAGAAATCATAGATAAATTTGTAACAGTGACATTTGTGCAAGAATGCTTTTCCATATGTTATAATCTATCCTGGAAAATTCTCAGAAATTTACCCCAGTATCAAAAAATGACTAACACCATTTTCTTGAGGTCTAGAAGATAAACCATCTCTTGAAAGCAATCACTTACTTTACTTTGCCTGAGTATTATTTATTGTCTCCCAAAATGAAACTACATTTTAATTTATCTATCATATAATTGTGTTAAATAGAAAGACCAAACAGATAAACAGTGTGTATGAGCTGATTACATGCTTTGGGCTAATTTTGCAGAAAATTAGCTTAATACACTTAAAACAAACCTTCCCCGATTTCCACAGTGAAGAAATGCCAAAGATGGGTATGCTAACAACAGTGGGATCTGGGGATTCAGGTGTCCTTGGAAAGAGATGGGGGGTTTCTTTTTATTGATGTTTGTAAACTGGCTATATGCTCCAGTCGCTTGATGCCACTGGATTTTCAAGTGGCATCGATGATTGAAAATGGTCTTTTCTTCTGTTTCTCTGTTGTGCTGTGACTTTGTCTCTTGTCTATGGAACTTAGCCTCAGATTCACAGCCTTTATGACCTCCAGACTAGATGACTGCAGGAGCTTTACCTACGTCTCCTTTTGCAGACCACCCAGAAGCTTCCACACTGGTGCAAGATTCAACAGATCAACCACATAAGGGTCAGGGCTGAAAGCAGAGCCCACAATTCAAATTTAGAATCTGATATGCAAAGATCTCAGATTTAGTACATTAGCTCAAGAGGTCCCAAACGAGACAGATTTTAAACTGTAGATCAAACTTCAAGTAACTGATCTGACAATGACTCTAATAGTTTGTCAAGTGAATGTGAACTTGAATAACTATTTGTAAGCTGTAGTATTGTCATATTTTCATAACTTTGAATTTGAATGCAAAAAATACTTTTTATATTAGAATTACTCAAAATGAAAATGAATCTTTCAGTTATAAATATTTTATGCTTATAGTCATTAATTTTTATTCCTAGAAGTCTAAAAGTGATTCAACCAAAAAATAAAACCTGAGTAGGAATCCAACACTATGAAAGAAGGAAATTATTTCCTGATATTCTGGAGCCCCTAGAGGAAAAGAGAAAGAAAGGTATGAAGACAATTTAGTAAACAGTGAAAACAAGGGAAACTGGAGAATTATTTAAAAAAACCTGTGAACAACTCCTACAATACAAAATGCTCCCTGGATATCCCAACCACGTGGGACTAGAGTGATTAAATACCATCAGATAGGATGCACAGATCCCAAGTCCCAAAAAAGGTACTCAACAAATGCAGAGGAGAGTTCCATATCTGCACCTTTGGACCTATAGGAGAAAAATGAAGGAATCCTCCCAGCACTGGACAAGTCCCTGGGAGTTTGGCTATCAGAAGATGCACATTTTGCCATGTGTGCAAGTGACAAATTAAAGGAATAGATAGACTGAGATAGAGCTGCCATGTTAATGATTATTAATAAATAATATATGGTAATTAATATTAGATACTATTAATAATCTAATAATATTAAAATAAAGTTCTGTCCTTTCCATGGGTAGACACATATTCTCTTTTCTTCCAAAATGGAAACATGAAAAATATAACTGCAGGAAATGACAACTCATGAATATTTTAAAATACATAATATTGCAATCAGTGTAAATGATTTGGCCTAAAAATATTTGCCAGGTAGTACCTTCTTGCTATGATGTAACAGAAAGTAAAGCTCCAAAGTTGAGCTTGTTCCTGAATTTCTTTGGTTGTATAATGTCTTAAATATAGTTATATAAGACTTATGTTATTGAAAATATAAATGAGTCTTAAAATTATTGTACTTAATTAGGAGAGTGAAAAGAACTATAGCTGCCAGGTCACTCAGGGATGTTTGATATCTCCCCCCTGGGGAGATAGGAGGCAGCCCAGGCAGACCAGTGTCCTAGTGACCAGGCAATAAGGCTTCTTGAGACACCCAGGGAAATGACAACCAAGCAGGGAGCACTCAAGGATCTACCTGAGAAGTGCCTCAGAATGGGTAAAAACATAAGCACCAATTGTACTGAATGGAAGGTGGATAGTATTTGGACACTGATGTTCTCAGATGAACACTTTATTTGACTTTGCAATAATTGGAATTGGAAAGGTCATAGAGATTCTCTTATTCATTTTCTAGTGAAGTCACACTTTGTGTGCCACTACTTTAACCACAGGTTGAGTCATTGTCTGTGGGTTTCAAACTCACCCTTGTATAATCGGTTTTCTGATGCTGGGGCTGGAGCTCTATAGAACACATTTCCCCTTTGCCAGCTGTTCTCTGTTATGATTATGATCGTTAAATCAACTGGGGAAAGCCTACCATGAATATGGCGGCACCATCCGATAGGTTCCAAGAGCCCTGATAGAACAACGACAAAGCAAAACAAAACATAAAAACAGGGGGAAGAAGCTCTCACATGCACACTCTCAACCATTCTTGAGAAAGTACAGTTTTTGCTATTGCTATCACTTGTGGACATCGGACTCTAGATTCTTCAGCTTTGGAACAAGAATTTGCACCAGCAGCTCTCCAGGAGGATTTCAGGCCTTTGACCTTAGGACTGCCCTTGAATCATTGGCCACTCTCTTCTTCTCTGAGGCTTTCAGTTTTTTGGACTGAGAATCTACATTGGTAGAAAACTTTCCCTGGTCCTCCTGCCTACAGATGACCCTTGTTGGACTCTTCAGCCTCTGCTTATGTAAGAGAATTTAATAAATCCCCTAATAATTAAATATATTCTATTGCTTTTATCTCTCTGGAGAATTCTAATATAAGGTTCTACCAACAGGGGCTCTAAGAAGGAAGCTGGAGGTCAGAGGAGAAAGGGAAGGACATTCTGCTCCCTGTTTGCCTCCTGTTATTGACAACATCATTCACATGGTGCTTTTCACCCCAATGAGAGTAGTTTGTACCACTATCAGCACTTGATTCCATTTTACAGTTTTTCCAAGACTCCCAGAATCTATATCACACACAAGGACACTAGCATCAGCCAAGAAGAACTTTCTCAGAGGTCTAAATGTCATCTCCACCAAACTGCTAAATTTGAATAAGTCCAGCCTCTTTCCTTTGTTTTTCAAGCCCTAAGCAAGGTACTCGTTGTTTCTGCAGTTGCTACTACTCTGGTACTCTAGACCTTTAGTCTTCTGGTTTCTTCAATACATATTAAATTCTCTTTGTTAAAGTGAATTTCCACATCCAGATAGGACTTTACTACATAAAGATTGCATTTTTCAAGTTTTACTGAGAAATGACTTAAATTCCATAAAATCTACTAATTTAAAGTGTATGTCAATGGTACTTTTTATATTGTTTTACAACCATAACTGCTGTTTAATTCCAGAACATTTTCATCATCTCATAAAGAAAACCTGTACCATTAGCAGTCACTCCTCATTTCCCCTTCTCCCTAACCCCTGATAAGCACTAATTTATCTTCTATTTTGGTAGATGTGTCTTTTTTGGAAATTTCATATAAATGGTATATTATAGACTGAATTGTTTTCCCCTATTGTTCTAACCTCCCCTGTGACTATTATTTGGAGATAGGGGTTTTTTAAAAGGTCATACTAAATTACACTAAATAAGGTCATACTGATGGGCCTTAATCTGGTAGGACTGGTGCCTTATAAGAAGAGAAAGAGACACCAGGGGAATAAATGCAGAGCAGAAAGTTCATATGAAGACACAGAAGGAAGGTGGCCAAGCAGAGAGGCCTCAGGAAAAACTATAATAGCCCACAACTTGATCTTGAACTTATAGCCTCCAGAACTGTAAGGAGATAAACTTCTGTCATTTAAGCCATTCGGAATATGATATTTTGTTATGATGGTCTTAGCAAGCTAATCGATGGAGTCATACATTCTGTGGTCTTTTGTGATGATCATCTTTCATATAGCATAGTATATTCAAGGTTTAACCATACTGTAACATGTATCAGTACTTTGTTCTTTTTATTTTCAAATAATATCCCATTGTACATATATATCACCCTTAAGTTGCTTCCACATTTTGACTAGCATGGAAAATGCTGCTAAGAAAATTTGTGAACAGGTGTTTGTTATGGACATATGCTTTCATCTTTCTTAGGTATACAAGAGAAAGATTACATTTTAATGGGAAAAACATACAATAAAAAGTACCAAATAGTTGTCTTAGTATGTGGAATTCAGCTTCCCCTTTAACAGATTTTTACCACAAAGAAATGACAGCTTAAGGAATGCCTGATCAATAGCCTCAAGTTCGTAGTTCATGGTGCATCTTAAATATTCAAGAAATGCTATTCCTTTTTCTGTTCTCATCAGCTAAACACCTATGGTGAGGTTCTGAAAAGTTTAAGTTGACCATAAGTTTTTCAAAGTTAGTGTATAGTCCCAAGTGTTTCTTCATTTCTCTTTAGCACAGTGCCTTGGCTCTCTCTTATCTAAATCCCATTTCTGGTTTAGATACTTTGAAGACTAAATATATCCCTTTTCAAGATAGATTAAGAAAACCAGCACACATTTTTCTATAGTCTGTTTGAACTGTTCCAAGTTTCTCTGTGTTTGGATTCTGCTATCTGTAAGCTTTACTCACCTTTATTTTCTCTCTTCTTTATACTCCATTCCTACTCTTCTCACTGTGACTGATTAGGAAAATTTCTGTTAATTATAAATCCATTATGAATGAGATTTTAAAATCTGGGAACTATAGTTGACACCCTTCTTAACAAGCTTTACCCAAGCAGAGACATATATAGTTTATTTTTTCTTTTTCAGATAGGATCCATCCATACTTCTGCTGATCAAGAAAAGAAGGTGCACTGGTGTCATGGTAAGAAGAGTTAAATTGCAAAGTCTTAATCCTGTCAGTATCTCTGTGATCTTGTCAGGGCATCTCCACCTCAGTTCCTCAACTGCAAAATTAAGAGTGCAGATAAAATGATTATCAAACATTCTTTTAATTTGAAAAAACTATGATTCTATAAATATTTCAGTAGCAACTATAATGAAATAATAAACTCTATGCTGAAGTCACATTATATGTCTGCAATTTAAAGAAAATAAATAAAATAATCTTCACTGTAATAATAACTCTGCCACCCCAACCTGCCACAGAGATATCCCTCAAGGTATTTGCATATGCCCATGCACACCTAATTGGGAGTATCTTCTTTCTTCAAACTTTATCTTCTTATTAAAAAGTCTATCTCTATGGTCAATAATAAACTTATTTAAATAGGGTTTTGGAGCAATCCTTTCACTCAAAATTTTCTCCTTCACAGTGATTACCAAAATATACAAGTGAATAAGCTCTAGTGTTCTAAAGCACAGTAGAGTGAATACAGTTTACAACAATTAATTAGATATTTCAAAATACCTAAAACAGAGGATTGCGAATGTTTCCAACAAGAAGAAATTATAAATATGTGAGGTGATGGAAATACTAATTTCACTTTTTACACACTGCATGCACCAAAGTATCACACTACCCCATAAATATGTACAGCTATGTGTCAATTAAAATTTAAACTAATTCCCTTCCCAAAATTGCCACACAGGTTGTGTTACCATAATTTGTCATTTCTTCAGTAGAAAGACTTAATGAAATGTGACCTTGTCTTGAAAGTGAAATATATTAAGTCCTTGGCTTTCACTAATATCCCACAAGAAATAGTATATTTGATTTTTGAACACATGGTTATACCCAATATAATGAGCTATGAATTTTTCTCCAAAAGGGTGTGTGTACCCATATGGGAACTACTAGACTTCTAGGAAGTATGGGCAGAAAATTTCACTGTTCATAAATAACTTCTTTCTTAGTCATCCTTAATTTTTCTTTGTGTATGTTTTACAATGCATGTGTATTATTACAGAAATGTATGTATACAATTAAAAGTAATTTGAAATAATATTTCGGGGTTAATATTCAACACTATACAATGATGAGTTCCATGAACAAAAATTTGGAGATTCTGGGCTAATGAATAGGTATGGAAGTAAAGAGACCCTTTCCTACTAGATAGGTAAGGAAGATCCTGGGCTACTAGATTCACAGGAAACAAAGAGAGCACAAAAATTCTTTCTAGTCAAGGTCCTCGAGAATGTCAGGCCAGAGCCACTGGGTCCTGAGTGGGGAGGGGAGGGCAGATGAAGAACATGAAGAATTGTGTGGAGGTAACAGTGAGGTGGGGACAAAGTGAGGCTGTGCCAAAAGGAGGAACATAAAGAGTCTTTACCCATCCAAATTTAATTTTACACCACTCTGTTATTACTTTTTTGTTCTTAAAACATGTCCTTAGTATGGAGCTTTGGGGAATCCTCCTTACCTCAAATGGCATTCCAATTATCCCTGGGTGCATTGGCCTGCTCAAGGTATGTAAATTAAGGCACCCAAATCCATGAGCTATAACTTAATATTCCTGTACCACCCCCAAGCAACCCGTTTAGGGATAGGACATGAATTCATATTTAACTACTAATTTGAATATGATATAAGTAAATAAACGACTCTATGATAAAGTATATTAATGGACATTAAGGAAGTTTATAATCAAGATGATTAAAATGTCTTTATCAGCTAAATACTATTTTTAAAGTATGAGAGAATGTTAACATTGTATTCAAAACACTAAAATTGATTTGATTTTATCTACCTCTTAGGTGCTGAGAATATGGTGATCATTAATGTTTAAACTAGAAAAGTAATTTTCCCTTAAAGTAAACATACACTATAAATTTAATTTGTTGAAATAACTAAGTATAACTTTCCCAAATGAAAATATTAAAATATGCCAATAGTTCTAAAGTTACAAAATGGAAAAGACATAAAAATGAAGAAAATTTCTTTCAACTTCACATTAACCTTTTAATGGAAACTAAATTTTAGTACTTATTTTTGAGAATATTTATGTGTTATTTCTACTCTGTTATGGGAAAAAAAAATCCCTCTTCCTCTCTTTCTTCTTCATACGCAACATTTGGTTGACAAATGCAAATCACTTGAGAGGATATCCCAGCAGAGACCATTGTGGTTTGAGAATTTTCTCATCATCTTGTATTAGAGAAAATGATGCTGAATCATATACACTTAACAAATCAAAAAGCAAGAAACATGTGTAAGTAATGAAAATGCCCCATAGTAAGTAATCATCATGATGCCACTAAAGGAAAACAAGAACTTTTATTTGCTTAACACATTTTGTCGTGTTCCATAGAGGAAAAAAAAACATTTTTTTTTCTTTACCAATACTGCAGTTGACTGGAAATCCTACCACCAAATTTTGTGTTCATATATATATTAATATTGACTATAGTAAATACTAATTTCTCCTTGAAAATGAATTTTATTAGATACAAGTGACATTGTTCTTGTAACTGGTATAGATTAAATGAATAGCCCTTCTAGAATTTAGGGAGAAATCCAAGGGTATCATCTCATGTTGACCAAAACGGGAAACTCTCAAAGAAAACTATAAGTCTCTTTAGTGGTAATAGCACAAACTTTACAACAGATGAACAGGTAGAGTTCTTTCTTCATCTCACCAACCTAGCCATGCATTCTATGTTGTAGAACCATAAAAAATGCAAAGAAAAATCTAACCAGAAGAAGAATAAAAGGAGCATAATGGAGTCACCAATGGACAAGAGATTTTAACTAGTTTCTGAAAGCTAATGGGTGACTGAAAGGACATATAAAAGCATGAACCAAGGATATGTTGTGATGGATTGTAGTGAAGTTATGTCAAAAACAATGAGCAGAATGAAAACAGGAATGTTTTTTAAAAGAAATCTGCATATGAAACAATTAACCAACCTGTACCCCAAAGTGGTATCAAGTGAAAATTCAGTGTATGTCTCCTCTGGGTAAAACCCCCAAGTGATTCTTCTCTGAAGAGGTTGAATGGACTTGATTGGTTATGTCTAGGTTTCTGCTGTGAATGTTACTGCCAAGAATAAAGTTCTCTTTGTTAAGGGCTTTTGGGGATCTGAGACCTGATAACTGTTCTCTGCTCATTCAACTTAAGCATTCCAGTCCATAAGCTATATCAACCCAAACACTGAGATCCACATCTATCAGTCATGGGATGTGCCTATTTACCTATTAGCAGTGGAAACACTGGATGAGAATTACTTCTTTAATATAAACAGCTGACCAAAGGGTTTTAGACAAATAGTGAGATAAAGAAACATAAAACAAAACAGATATACAAATTAATAGGGAAAAAATGATTTTAGAATAAAAAGATAATTCAAGAATAGAAGATTGCTTTTAAAGAATGAAAATCAATGCATTCATTGAAGTTCAGACAATATTGTATCCACATAATAAGACCAGGATATTGTACAAAAATAATTACACAAATATATGGGAAAGCATAAGGGGAATGAAATGATAATCCCTGAAATTAAAGATTTGAATCAAAGGACAAGTAAATAATATCAAAGAAATAACCAAAATTACAGAGAAAAATACAAAGAGACTAAATATGAGAGGAAACAAAATATGAAGTAATAATAGAGTATTTCATCTTACTAACAGAAATAGAGAAGACAAGATATCTCAAAGAAATAATAGAAATGTGAAATCATTAAAGTTTTGAATGGAGAAGACATGGACTAAAACTTATGTTTTAATATATGTCTAGTTTAGTAGCAAATAGACCGAAGAGAAACTAGAATGGGACAATAGGTAATAATTTGACAACTGAAAGCATCCACATAAAAGATGCTGCTACCTTGGATGGAAGTACTAGAAATGGAGCTAGTGAGAAGCAGTCCAATTTCAAACTTGAAGGTAAAATCAATGGAACAGTTGGACATAGGGTGTGAGGAGAAAAAAGAGCTGTCAAGAGAGTTTTGATTTTTTCTTTTTTCTTTTTTCTTTTTTTTTTCCAAGCAACTAGATGCACGGAATTCTGGTTTACTGTGACAGGAGTACTGCCAGATGAACAGGTTTACAGTGGTAGGATTTGAGAAATATGTAATTTGGATTTCAACATGTTAGATCTGAAGTTCATATCAGACATCCAACTGGATGTGATGAATTGGCAGTGGAATATTAGAGTGTGGAATTTAAAGAAGATAATTCTAGCAATAGTGTATAAATGACAAAGTTAAGGCAAGAGATGATTTTACCAAAGACTGAGTACATATGAAGAAAAGTGAAGGTCCGTAGACTGAGCCCTGGAGTATTCCTCTGTTCCAATATGAAGAAGACGAAGAGCAGCAATCTTAGAAGAAGCATCCAATGAGGTAAAAGGATCATCAAAAGAGAGTAGTGTCCCACATTTCAAGTGTATTTAAAGGATAAAGTCATCATCATCTCTATCAAGACCTGCTTCAAAGAAAGCGAATAAGGACTTCAAAGTGACCACTGGATTTTACAACATGGAGCCTTCAGTGGTATGATAGCAGCTGTCCCTATGAAATGGCAAGGATGAAACTGGAATGAAGTGTGTTTAAGAGAGAATGAGAGAGGAAGCAAGAAAAGATTACACACAATCTTCAAGGAAATTTTCTAGAGAAGTTATCAGAAAACTGAGGAGGTATCTAGAAGTATATTGAGTCCAAATGAAGGTTTTTCTCTTATAATGTATGACATAAGAACATATGTGCATGGTATTGGCACTGTCCTGTAGACAGGGATAATTTAATGCAGGAGAGATGAGCAACTACAGTAATAATGCTCCTATGACACAAAGGAGGAAAGACTGCACAAAAGAGGGACTAGCAAAGATAATTTATACTACCTGGAGGGAAGGCATAATGTTTGGGAATAGATAAACAGGCTGGTAGATTTGTTACAGAAGCACACAGAAGTTGCCTTTAGATGGTTTTAATTTTTTTCAATAAGAAGAAAGAGCATGTTATTAGTGAGGGAAGAGGAATAAGTGTGGGAGTTTAGAAGAGAATAAAAGGTGTGAAATAATCCTCTAGGAGAGGAATACAACTCCTCAAGAAACAGGAGGACTAACCCAAAGGTAGTACTTAAAGCTCACCTGAGATTAGTGGTCATGAATTTAGAGACCTGAGAGGCTGATTGCATATTTTTATTCCTCTCCAGTCAGCTGCTTGGACAGCTAAATAGAGGGAGAAGAGTTGAATTTAATAGGGGTGGGGTTTTGCTAGGCCCAGATAATGGCGGGAGAGAAGGGCATGTGAGCTGAGGTGGTAGGCCAGGGAGTCACTGAGTAAGGACAGGCCCACAACATTGAAGCTGGGTGAGGAGGAGAGAGTGGTACAGTCCCCAAGGTGGGAAGTGGAAAGAAAGGAATTTTGGAGTCCAGGTAGTAGGGGCAGTGGAAAAGAAGAAACAGAGATAAAACCTACCATCCAAGAAAAGCCCAGGACCAGACGGATTCTCAGCGAGTTCTACAAGACCTTCAAAGAAGACCTCATTCCAATACTTCTCAAAGTATTACAGAAAATAGAAAAAGAGGGTACCCTACCAAACTCATTCTATGAAGCTAATATCTCCCTCATACCCAAACCAGGAAAAGACACATCAAGGAAAGAAAATTTTAGACCAATATCCTAGATGAATATAGATGCAAAGATCCTTAACAAAATATTGGCAAACTGTATCCAAAAGCATATTAAGAAAATCATGCACCACGATCAAGTGGGGTTCATCCCTGCAATGCAAGGATGGTTTAACATTCATAAATCAATAAACATAATCCATCATGTCAATAGACTTAAAGATAGGAATCATGGTTATTTCAATTGATGCAGAAAAAGCATTCGACAAAATACAACACCCCTTCATGCTCAAAACACTAGAAAAAATAGGGATAGTAGGAACATACCTGAACATTGTAAAGGCTATTTATGCTAAGCCCATGGCCAACATCATTCTTAATGGAGAAAAACTGAAACCATTTCCTTTAAAAATGGGAACAAGACAGGGATGTCCTCTTTCACCACTTATATTCAACATTGTCCTCGAAACTCTAGCCAGAGCAATTAGGCAGACTAACGAAATTAAAGGGATATGAATAGAAAAAGAGGAACTTAAGCTGTCACTGTTTGCTGATAACATGATTCTATATTTAGAGGATCCAAAAAACTCCTCCAGAAAACTTCTAGACCTCATCAATGAATTCAGCAAAATAGCAGGCTATAAAATCAACATGCATAAATCTAAAGCATTTTTATACACAAGTGATGAAACAGCTGAAAGGGAAATGAGGAAAACAACTCCATTTGCAATAACCTCAAAAAAAATAAAATACTTGGGCATCAATCTAACCAAAGAGGTAAAAGATCTCTACAATAAAAACTACAAAACATTGAAGAAAGAAATTGAGGAAGACCTTAGAAGATGGAAAGATATCCCATATTCTTGAATAGGCAGAAGTAATATTGTCAAAATGGTCATACTACCAAAAGTGCTATACAGATTTAATGCAATTCCAATTAAAATTCCAATGATGTACCTTACAGAAATAGAGAAAGCAATCATGAAATTCATTTGGAAGAATAAGAAGCCCAGAATAGCTAAAACAATCCTTAGCAGGAAGACTGAAGCAGGGGGTATTCCAATACCAGAACTTCAACTATACTACAAAACAATAGTAACAAAAACAGCATGGTATTGGCACCAAAATAGACAGGTAGATCAACGGTACAGAATAGAGGACATGGACACAAACCCAAATAAATACAATTTTCTCATACTAGACAAAGGTGCCAAAATATGCAATGGAGAAAGATAGCCTCTTCAACAAATGGTGCTGAGAAAACTGGAAATCCATATGCAACAGAATGAAACTAAACCCCTATCTCTCACCCTGCACAAAAATCAACTCACAATGGATCAAGGACCTCGAAATCAGACCAGAGACCTTGCATCTTATAGAAGAAAAAGTAGGTCCAAATCTTCATCTTGTTGGCTTAGGATCAGACTTCCTTAAGAGGATTCCCATTGCACAAAAAATAAAAGCAAGAATCAACAACCAAGATAGATTCAAACTAAATAGGACACCATTAAGAGCTCAAATTATATAACTCCACATCATGTTCAACCACAAGAATGGGACCTAATTAGAATAAGTTATACTCCATGTATGTATATGTCCAAATACATTCTACTGTTGTATATATCTAAAAAGAACAAATAAAAAAGAACTCAAATTATTGCATAGTTTATAAGGCAATACTACCATCTGAATGGAATGAGTGTATTTTCTAATTTACCAAACATATGAGTGCATCCATAAAAGATATACATACTCACAAATCAACAGGAAAAGGTGGCTCACATGGATCATGGATTTCAGACAACATTGGTGGAAGAAAAAGGAACAATGCCAAGTCCAAGGAACACATTCCAGCAAGGAAGCCAGAATTTTCATGGCTTCCCACTGAGGCCTGCGTAAAATGGTCATGTGATGAAGGACTTCTCGTTAAACAGACTTCAAAGAGCAAGTTTAAATTTTAGTTCCTTTGGAGTCCCTGGGTTTTCCTGCGTAAGGTTGCTAGCAGTAAGGATCATGGAAAGAGCTCCCCTCTTCTGTAAATAAATAAGCAAGCACTCTCAATCTCATTTCACTTGGCTGTGGTTATAACTCCTTGTAGCCTATTAGCTAGTACATCATGAAACCCCGTGTTCTCACACCAAGGATGAGGGTCAGACTCAGAATTATAGGAAATATCCAGAGGTTATCATCCAGGCTTCCCATCTGGAACTCCCCCTGCTTTAGTTTTAAAGTAGTTTTCAAGCAACTCTTCCTTTCCTTAAAAATCTTTGTGATAATTGCCACACTGCACAGTCCATAGTAGTACAAATTAAATGTGTGATACTTTTTTATGGCTTTTTAAAAATGTTTTTATTCCTGCATTATAGTTATAACTAAGAGTGGGGTTCATTTTGACATAAACATAAATGTATGGAATATAATTTGCTCCATTTCAGTTCACTTCCTCTTTCCCTCCACTCCTCCCTCCCCTGTCCCTCTTCCTTCTATTTACCTATTGTTTCTTTGATTAATGCCTTATAGACATACATGATACGAAGGTGGAATTCACTGTGGTAGATTCATATATGTACATAGCACAATTTGGTCAGTTTGTTCTTGCAGTTCCTCCCTTTTCTCATTCCTCCTCCCACTCTATCCCCTTCCTTTACTCCACTGATTTTCCTTCTATTTCCATGGGATCCCCCTGACACCCGTTTTTTCCTTACTTTTGCAATTTTAAAAATGCAGAATTTTTTTTTTACTGCACACTGTACTTCTAGGTGTCATTAAAGAAGTATCATGTGATTTCCTATTCAAGCAGTCAAAGTGATTGGTAACTATCCTAGACTGCTCAAGACAGAAATACTTAGTTATACTTTCTTTGACATCTCTGGATAATTGTTTTTACAAAGGAGTATTTGTTAAATATTCATTCATTGATTCACTTCAACATATTTCAAAATCTTTTATCTTAGAGGTTAGTAGTTTCTATGGTGGATCAAACAATAAAAAAGACACTACGGTTATTTTTAAGGCATGTAGAGTCAAGGTAAATAAAATTTTAAAAGAGTAATACAAAAATTATCAAAGGGCACACTAATACTAACTGCCCTTCAGTACAGACAATATTGCCAATAACAATGTGTATTAATAAGTTCAAGCTAAACAACGCTGTGATAATAAGCATCCTCAAAAATCTGAGTGACTAACAAAATAAAGGTTTATTTTTGGTTCATATGCCCATCTGGAGTTCAGCATCACATCTGCTCCAAGTTTTTATTCCCTACCTTTTACATTGCAGGTCTTATGGCAAATGGTAAAGATGGCACTATGGAGTCATGGAATAGCCCTTAAAATCTTGGTTCAGAAATAGCACAAGGCATTTCCACTCATTTCCCCTTGGGGAAAAAAAAATGGGTTTGAGAAGTATAGCTGTCCTACAAGAAGAAGCAGCACAGTGATTCTTGATAAATGTTTAATAATCTTAAATTTATTTTTAAAACATTAATGTGCATTTACCAGAAACAAAACACTGAGCTAGAATTCGAATTATTTCAGAAGTCACATACAATTCCTTAAAGATGCAAGTAGAAATGTCACTCCAAGCATGAGCTCTCTTGATAAGTGGAATCATGCTCGGATTATATGGAATATTTAACAAGTATGTGATGCCCTGAAATTTTCTCATTTACTTCTTGGGCTACCTGGCTCCCCTTGCAATCAGATCTTATGTTGATATGGGGTTATCCAGTTCCTGGCCCACTTCTGGCTTAGTGGCAGCATTCTCACTGGTCCCTGGCAATCATGGCTTTCCAGCCATCAGCTCCCTGTCCAATGTGTCCAAGTGCTAATCCACCCACTCAACTTAGAGAGTGCCAGAACCTCAGACTCTGCATCCTCCATCACCTGTACTATATCTGCCCACATCTGCTCAGTCCAAATCTCAGACCTGGCTCCTTTTATCAAATGTGGCACAGTAATGCCACTACTGTCTATTGTTAGTTAACAGTATCCATAAATAGAAAGAGAAAAAACAAATGATTAAGTAAATACATTTTTGGAAAAATGAGAAATATGGATCTGGGGGTAGAAATTAACTTTGTTCACAGTAAATTAGAATCCACTATTGACTTCATTTCTAATAAGAAGGAAACTTTATGGATGGTGGTCAGGAGAGGGGACACTCAGCGATGTGACTTGGGCTCAGGAAGGTTTGGGAGAATGAGACAGAAACTGTTTAAAATGTAATAAAAATACATAACTACCACATAGAGATCCCATTTACTTTAAATTTCATTTTGTTTTTTGTTGTTTTTTGAATACAATGTGATAATGTATTGTATACAATGTAAAATGATGAAATCAGAGTAATTAGCATTTCTGTCTCCTTAAATATGTAGCATTTCTTGGTGCTCAGGATCTTTGAACTCCTGTTTTCTAATTCTTAATAAAATACATTAAATTGTCATAAGCTGTTGTCATCCTATCATGCTGTAGACTCCAAATGTAGTTCAAATGTTCCATAACATTTGAACATACAAACCAACTTGTAACACGGTTAAAATTAATAATAGCATCAGTTTATTCCTAAAATTTAAAAACTGAATCAGGTAAGAATTTCACAAATTGAACTTATGCCTACAATGAATATTCTTAATAATAAGGGGAAGCAGACAGTAAACACAGATTCAGTTACAGTTTCCATGTCAGCTCTTTACAAAATGTTACTGTCTCTTTGATTATTACACTGCCAAACTGTTTTGTTTCCTGTTCGGGATGAAGACAGAAGTGTGGATTTTGGATAAAGGAGCTTGTCTATTTAGGCTTTGGGTTCTTCCCAACACAGAAGGGGGCTCAGAAATATGAGAAAGAAATCTTTCCCATTTCTCCCCTTGTCTCTCAGACACAAGTGGATGAGCCTAAACCCAATGACTTTATGAAAGCTGTGTTTGAGGGCATAGCTTGAGCTAAGTGGGGTTTGGAAAGCTGATCTCATAGAGCTGATCTTTCTTTCTTGCAAAAATGGGCGACCTTGTTTACAATCTTTGTGTTTAGAGGCCATAAGTAATTTTTCCTGTCTTAACATATGAGAGCTATTTTACATAATCTTTTCCAACTTTCTTAGAGTACCCTCCAGGGATCAACAATTCAGGTTAGCTGGTAAGTTTTGTCTGTCTTTTGTTATTTTCTTTCCACATGGGCTGATCTTGACAGTTCAGTCACTAGCTGGTTCCAGCAGGCCCTGGGATAAGCTGGCTGGTCCTGCAAGTTGGGGCTCCTTCTGGGGGAGATAGTAACAGAAGGCACTGAACACTGATGCATGATGAAGGTATTTGGCTTTTAATAGATTTGCTTCAGTTTTCCATGCAAAAATCCCTTCCAGAAAAAAGTGCAAGCACTGAATTTACATTCTCCATCTCTGTTTTAAGATCTCAGATGGAATGGAAAAGGATTAATTTTTCATATGAATTAAAGATGACTCTAACAATATGTTCCTTTACAAGGTTAATAAACAGGAAAAGGCAAGTGATCAAGATGTAACCATAATTATTACTATATTTACTTCAGACTGCTACTTAAAGCTACAAGACACTATCATTATAGGCAATCCTTTTAAATGTCAACATCAATTTAAAATTACCCAGGATTTTTCAATAAGTGGTCTAAGCTTATTCAAGTTTAAAATGACATCATAAAACCAGTGACATATTTTTATCATTCAATAATAATAAAAATAGTATGATTAAAGTCCTTTCTAGTCTCAAGTTATTGTTTTACATAGCTAGTATGGGTCTAAACCACAGAGTAGACCAATAATTATAAATGCAAAATCAATTTCAAATTAAAAGTAAAGATTAAGTCATGCAGGAATCTCTGCTGTTGTGCCACATGCTGATTGGAATAATTTTAAAGATTAGCAAAATATTCATTATTACCCACTAATAGTAAAGCCACATAACTTATTTAATATTGTGTGTTTTGATATAAAGCTGATTTTCTTTGAGATAACTAACTTGTTAAGCAGTATAACCACAAAAAAGATGCCAATTATGTAATTTTCTAAAGTTCACTTAATTTACTAATCTACACACAAATTCAAATAAAGTTCACCAAAAGGTTCAAAATGATGAAGAGATAAACTTCTCAAAGTACTTCCTTGCTCAAATCTTTCAATTCTTATTTTCTACTGCTTTAATCACAATGCTTTGCCATTGAAAAGATACTTATTATAGCAATAGATTATACTTAATATCTATATTCATATAAAAAAACAAAAAAGTATGTCCCAAAAAAAGTATGTTTCATGGGTAATGTTTGGGTACTCATGGTCAAAGTTTGAATTTGGGAAGTGAGGATTGAAACCTTGGATCTACAATGCTCTGGCATAGCTAAGTGGTAAAGAGCACAGATTCTGAAGCCTGAACACCTCATTTGAAGCCTGATTTTGCCAGTACTAGATTTGTGACTTGGGAAAGTGATTTAATCTTTCTGAGCTTTGATTTTAATTTTCTATAAGGACAGTTGGGCCTCCATATCTCCAACTTCCACATCCTAGGATTCACCCAATCATGCCTTAAAAATATTTTTAAAAGGAAATTCTAGAAACTTCCAGAAAGCAACATTTGAATTTGCCATATGCCAAGTACTGTGCTTTACATCATTTCCCAGATCCTTGGTCTCTCTCCAGCACTCACTGTCTTAACATTGTTCACCTTGTAGGTCTACAATGGTACATCTGCATTGAATGTGTACAGACATTTTTCTTTATGACTATTCCCTAAACAATACAGTATGATAACCACTTAGTGCTTACATTGTACTAGGTATTATAAGTAATCTGGACATCATTTAAAGTATACAGGAGAATGTATGTAGGTTATATGCAAAGACTATGTCATTTTATATAAGGGCCTTAACCATCTGCAGATTTTGGCACCCAAGGCAGGGAAATCCTGGAACTAATTCCTTTCACATACCAAGAGACAGTTGTATTATTATCATTACCATTATTATTGACTCACTATTTTATCCAAGTTATTTAAACTCATAAACCTTCTTCTTCATCCTTAAAATGGGATAATAACAGACTTCATCTTACAGGGTTGTGATAAAGATTAAACAACGTATGTCAGGTCAAATACTTGGCAAAGTCCCTGGTACACAGGAAGTGCTCAGGATTCAATGGTAATTTTTAGCAGCTGATTTTTGAGATTTCTCAATTATCTAGTAGTAGGGCTACAATGAATTTGCTAGTTTTAGGATTCTCATTAATTTTCTGATTATCTCTAACTCTCCCTCTCCTATAACACTTGAGGAGGGTGATAGAAATAACCAAACTACTCTGCCGAATATGAAATGTGCATAAAATATGAAATGTGCTTCAATTGCAACAGCCTCTGAAAAGATGGCTATGCCTACTGTCATCCCATGTCACAGATTCCCAATACTCTAACCAACTACCTTGTGAACACACAGTGTTCACAATTATGCTTGGAAAAATTAAAGTAGTAATACTAAATTTTTTTTTTTTTTTTTTTGGGTGCTGGGGATCGAACCCAGAGCCTTGTGCTTGCAAGGCAAGCACTCTACCGACTGAGCTATCTCCCCAGCCCCTTAAAGTAGTAATACTAAAATTTAGTATGACGCTTGATAAACATTCGTTCTGCAAGAGGTGGTGCTTCCTTACTGACTCCATATCTTTCATGAGCTTTCTTGTCAACATTCCTACAGTAGGACATGACTTAAAATGTGACACTGTCATAAAGAAACAGCCCCTCTCTAAGAGTCCATCCAAAAGCGAATTCTATCTCCAGGACTGATGCTTTCTTATTAGAACGGTAGTATAGTCCATGTTTCTGCCAAACTACTGTTAGCTGGGACACAGGCCATAGATTACACAATCTGTACTGTTTGTTTTTTAATTTTAATGAAGACAGAGTTAAGATGGAGCAGGATATCAGGTTTGTTTTTCACTTTTTACATTCTCCAGCCCTCCTTCCCAGCCCAGCTAACAAAGGTCCTTAAAATTAGGAAGTTGTTATCTCATTCCCTGGTTGTCCACCCCAGGATGCCAAGAGTCTCCATCTTAGGGTCTTATTGTCAACAGCTGCTCTTGCTACCGCATCTCCAGGGGTAAGCCATGCTTAGAAGAAGCATCAGGGAGAAGGGAACACAAAAACATCATCCTGCCACATTTTTAAAAGATAAACTCAATGCATTTTTTTGCATAAAGGCTTAAAAGATGAAGTAGCCTGCTATGTGAACCCATGATTTAGAAGAAATCAGCAACTCTTTCCTCATACAGAGGAACATGGGGCTCTTGATTTTTATCAGCTAAAAATCTGCCATTTATTCTTGTTCTTTCTGCTGTAATTTTTCTTGTTTTGCTGGGGATTGAACCCAGGGCCTTGCACACATTAGGCAAGAGCTGTATCACTGAAATACCATCCTAACCCTTCTGCCAATTTTATTATGACCCAAACATCTTTCCTAAAGTTTCACATTCTCTCCTTTTACTTGATTAAAAGTGTGATATGTCACTTTATTGGGTGTTGTTTAATCTGACTTGGTATCTTGAACTAAAGGTGTTTTTTTCAACGCATTCATGGCCTATTTTCAAAATAAACCTACTTCATGGTGATGCCATGTGCAAAATTGACTAGAAGTCTTAACATCTGTCCTTCACCCAGTGCAGATTACTGAGTGGTTTTGAACACAAATAACAAGGGAAATGGTAGTATCAACAAGCGAAATTCACAAATCAGCAATATGATCTTGTGTTTTGATTTTAGAAAGACTAAATTTCAGATGACGGCAGAGTTCAAAAATAAGAAGTTAGAGGTGCAACTATTATATAAAAATGGTTAAGGTTGAAAATGAACATTTCAGAGTCCTTGAATGGTAATCCTTTAATTTTTAAATGATTGTTTTATGATAGACTATAACAAACTGCATCATTTGACTTGCTTTTTAAAAAAATTAGTTTTCAAATTCTAATGAGCAAGAGGAAAAATCTGGAGATACTTCAAAATCCTTAGACAGTCTTACATAATTAATCTGAGAAAAAAATATAGGAATCCAAATTTTTCACAAATATACCAAATAATTCTAAGACACCCCTTTCAGAAACTATTCTTAGCAGTTCTAGATACATTTAACCCACAGTGAATGGTATAGCATCACAGCAATGATACCATTAAACTGGCTACTTTAGGCCATCATCTTTAGGAGCAAAGACTTGTCTTCATAAATATATAAATAAATATTTTAAAGTCGTATACAGATTCTTATACCAAATGACATATAAACATATAACCAACTCAAAGAGTTTAACTTTGGGAGTCCTAATACTCTTGTTTAAGTTTTATGTTAACTTCTTCACTAATTAATAATCTTTCATGGTAGAGTTCTTCACTCTACCAGTGTATGTTGGGATATAGAGTACTCTGTTGTAAACAATGCAAATACTATGTAATATCAAAAATACAAAACAGAATTTCTACTGCAGCCCATCAAAGATGCTAAGCACTACTGAAGAGCTGAAATTCTTTGGAAAGGCTGTATTTAGAGGAGAGGAGAAGGAGAGAAGGGTACAGAATAAGGAGTAAGGTCTTAAGGACTCTCATCTTTCTTCCTGTTTTCCTTCACACCGTTCTCCTTTGTGTAAAATGCTATTTTTCATGGAAAACCCTGCAACTGAATAAAGAGGTGTCCTGGGCCTTCTTTGGTATGAAAACTGATCTATAAAAGATAAGCCATCATCTTGGAAGAATATTTAGAGTACAAGTTTTAAGAACCCTTGTGTACAAACACAATTCTTTATGTCAGGATAGCTTTATTTTGGAAGGCAATTGTTCTGGACGGTTTTGCCAAGCAAACATGACAAAAGTGTTGAATAGCTTATATGTAATTTCACTGTGAACAAAATGAATCTTATAGAATTATTATTGTTTCAATTAAATGCAGGAAAATACCATATGAAACTAAATTACCAGGAAAATCAATTACCAATAAACTGACAGCATATTTGTATTATAATTCGTCCTTTAAATAATCAAATGTTCTTCCATAAGCTTTAGCTTATTTCCCCAAAAGGGTTGACATGGCATTTTGTCTTGTATTTGAAAGCTATCTTTTGCTGTTAATTTGCATTAAACAAACAACAAAAAGACAAGAAAATCAAAGGAAGTACCCCTATATGGTCCTCCCACACATCTTGAGCTGTGTGAGCAAGCAGTTAAAACATGCAAATCCAGTTTGGAGGAAATTCGACATCTCTATTATAGATGAAAGGTAAACAAAGCAGATGAAGGATTAGTGCAATTCCAAATTTAAGATATTGCTCTCAGTGACTTATAATAAAGTGGTGTTGCATACGGTGGCATGTTTTAGATGACATTTCAATTGTACGAGCAATTTGCATTCTATCTGACATTAAATAACGTTCTTAGTATTATGAATTCCAGCAGCATCCTCATCTCCACAGCATAAAGATATGAACTATGAGGCACATCTTAATGAAGGGAGTAAGTTTTCCTGTCAATCTGAAATGCGAGACAAGGCAGTACCTGGGCTAAAACGCCAGCAACATTATTGTGAGTTGCCCACTCCTGGCATAGTACAAATCTTCAGCTAAGGCATTCTTCTTATTAAATAAAGATCTATAACTGAACACATGTATCTGTAATATCACTACAATCCAAAGAAAATTAAAAGACAGATTATGTCCAGGATATTACATGCACCACCACAGAGCACTGCTAGAATCTGGTATGGTCTTGTTGCTAAGATACCTGGCTAATGCCACGGAAACGAGCCCCTCTTACTAATCTAGTACAATCCATGCATGCTTCCACATATTTTGGCAGGAGAAAGTAGGAGTCCACTGACAATGGTTTGGGATATTACTAGCCAGTGTTCCTGAATTTATACATTTTTTATCTCTTTCTGGTAAGCTTCAACAATCTTAGTGAAATAAGAAATGTAACACTCAGTTAATGGCATTTGGTTGCTTTATGCCATTTAAAACAAGTAAGATTACTTTTTATCCTTCTGCATAGTCAATAAAAGTTGCTTAAAAAGGTAATTATTTAAGTGCCTTTGGTTGCAAAATTGTGGTGCTCCCCAAAATGATTCCCCTTAATCTTTGCGATTTATATTGTTATATGCACATAAATGACTAACTGCATTTTCTCTCTTTATTGCTTTCTTCAAGGAGAATGCAATACACCAGTTTCCCTGGGTGCATACTGAATAAGAAATCAGGACACTAAAATGAAATACTTTTATCGAAAATTACTTACAATCCTATGATGCATAAACCTGGTTTGCAATGTTAATGCTCCCAAAGATTTTTGTTTTATTCATTTAAGAAAAAATATATGAAAAGAGAGAAGATTAAAAGCTATCTCATGCATAACAATAATATATAAAATTTCAAAATGAAAAATAAATACTTTGAGGCTTCCCCTCCACAGAATGCAAATATGCTTTTTACCTCCTGTTTTTTTTCTTTTTCTTCCAAAACAGTCTGCCTTTGTTAAAGCAAACTAAACAAAGATTTCTAATGAAAAATCAAACATTTTTTTTATAACTGTGTCCCTACTCTGTAGTGCCATATGATCTTGAGAGCATCAGTGACAGTAGTTCCATTGAGCTCAAATTATGATAACAATAACTTTTGCAGATGTTCCTAGCTGTCAAATATTATTCACTAAAATGTCAGAAAATGTGATAAAAAGTTAAACCTGAAAAATTATTCTAAAGTAATTGGTTCAAGTCAAGAAGGCAAGGGAAGGTCAACCATTAATCCCTATCCATAAACAGTGAATGAACTATAGAGAAATCACAGCCATATTGATTTTTTAAGAGGAAACAATTGTGTACTGTGTAGGTAGACACACGGTAAAGTGGACTCTTACACATGTACCGGTGTGCAAATATACAGCTTCATATTTCAAAGGTACTCACAGATTTAAACAAAAGTTTATCTTCAGATTCACTGGATTTTTGACTCAAATTTGATTTCTTGTCAACAGAGATAGTCTGTCATTGACAATAATAAATTATAACCTGACTAGGTGAAGTTTGCATTATTCACACTCTTTTCTGTTTTCCAGTTCATGGATTCCCAAGGTCATAGTAGAGGGTCATTTGACCAGAAACCATGGGGAGTTCATGAGTTTAGAATTGCATTCTCAATGTAATGTCAATAGTGTATCATTATATTGTGCTTTTATTAGTGCTAAAAGCAAATATCACAACTATCACTATGCACGAGGGAGAACTAGAAAAAGGTATACACATGTTTACTGTTTTATTCATATGCTTCCAATATTTTGAGCCCCTCAGGACATTGTTGCAACAAAAATTATTTCTATATTACTGCCTTGGAGCAAAATACAAGGGTAACTGTATTATAAAACAGGAGATTGTTCATGACAAAGAAGAAATAAATCAATAACAGGTGTGAGTATCTCAGAAACTGTTACTTCAACACAAATTGTCCCTGTAAGAAGGACAGAAAAATGTTTTTACAAACCTTTTACTTTTTTCAATTCTCACTGGAATCCCATGTCAGAAGAGAAAATGGCTGTTTGCTTAGAATAAAGTGTCTTAGCTATCTACGTGGACCCGACAGTAATGGCAAAGGAGGGTGCCGATCAATATCCATCTTCTTCATTCCTGAAGTAATAACTTTCAATAGGAAAATCTATTTACTTTTACTTACCTTTATTTTATTTCATTTTGCTTTAAAGAAGTTCATTCCAGAGGGAGGGTTTACCTTGCAAACAGCAGTTAACAAACTGATGATTTAACTAAGGGCGCTGGGCCAGCAGGGGTGTTACCATTTGCTGTACCTGTGTGTTAATGCTAAGAAAAAACATTTTTCTCAGGATTCTAAATTTGTTATTCAAATAACAGCCACTAAAAGCCGTTCAAGATCCATGGCTGCTTCATATGAAAGGTACATCAACAAGGTCAATCACAAACAAAGGTCAACATTTATATGCTCATATAGAGGGTTTCTTGAATCTTTTACATTCCATTTGTTGGAGGCACCTTATGGTTTTATTATGGTAAAACTCGCTGAGTAAGAATTTGAAAAGGAACCCTCCCAACTCTTTCTTGGAAAGGTCCATAGTTTCACTGATTATATGAAAACTGCATTTAGGAACGACCACATGTTCTCTGCCCAGGTATACAATATAGGAGGACCTTTCACCCCAAATTATCATGACAGGCGTTATTTTAGATTGCATTGCAAAATGCAGCACTCAACTTATATGCTTATAAGCATTAAAATAAAACCATATCTGATGTTTGCAACATCTTCTTCTATTACTTCTTCTATTGCCACATTATCCCTGTAACTGTTTTTAAGCAGATAGATTTTTATTTCTATTGAGCTAGAATTGGTTTAAATGTTACAGTTTCTTATTTCCTAAACACACTTATTTTGCAGATTGTCTTTTTCAAAGGAAAGAAAATGATCATCTCAAATATCAGATGATAAATAACATTCGATGACAGTTCTTGAATGTTCCCATCCAGTTTTATTTCTCTTACTCTTATTTTTGAAACCAGAATTAAAAACCACAATATTTTAATATACATAAAAAATATTATAGTTCTTAGAGCTGATATCATAAAAATATTTTTATCAACATTTGGTCTAATTTTTTTTTAATTTCCTTGCATCAGAAATTTTAAAATTTCATATCCACATACAGAGTGTTTACATGCATACTGATCCAGACTAAGAATATTAGAGGACCTTTTAATAAAAGAAAGGCTGTTCAAAAACATTGATATTAATATCAATAACTTAAAGTTTAAAAATAATAAGAATGAACTAAGTAGCAATCTGAGACAACTAATTCTCACTGTGAATTTTTAAGTTAATAATTGGTAATTAATTTTAAATCAAAAGTAGTAATAAAAAAACCCATTTCTGAATTCTAGATTCACACATAAATCTCAGAACACTCACTGTGTATATTTGTTACTAAGAAAGGAGATCACTGGTATTAAACCCCTGCTTAAATTAACTGCAAGATGGGAAATAAATTAGAGGCAGTACTCTCCTTAGAATTTGTATGAAAATATATATTAACATAGATGTAATATAGCAAGAGAATTAATTGCAAATAAAGTAAAATATACAGAATGATGAGGATAAATTACATTTTACTCCTATGAATATCCAAGCATTGGTTAATATGAAGATATCAGCAAAGCACGTATGCGTTACTTGTGTGGTTTTTGCACCAGACATAGAGAATCATGTTTCACAGGAAGGTGATCAACAGCCACTCTTTGGCAAACTTCTCTGTGTGCATTTCGTGTGTGTGCATGTGCGCCAGGAAAAATAACACACGAGAAAGCTTTGTATACTGTTAAAACACAAAAGACAGATACTCCCAATAAATCTAAAGAAAGGCCATTGACAATTTTATAAAAAAAAAAAAATAGTTCCACTTGTTAAAAGGCACCAGGGGATTAGAAAAAATATTCAAGGTCTTAAAGGTTTTAGAAAGCTTTTTGTTGTTGCTGTTGATCTCACTGATAGTCATTTTTATTCATTGGTTTCTACCTGCAGCATATTTTGTTGTGCACTTCCGTCCCTTCTTTCATGTTCTATATATTGCTATAAAACTACATATGCTATGTTCCTCCAAAAAAATGGGATTTATTTAAGGAAAATCACCACACACGTTTAAGGAAGTAATTTTATAGGATTAATCCTGCTACAAGAAAGAATAGATATTATTAAAATATAGATGTGTATTAGGGAACATAAAATCTAAGGCAAAATAAGTTTAAATCTCAAATTTATCAAGTAAATAGTGTTCCTCAAACTACACTCATTTTAATATTCCAATTAAAATTGTGCTTGTGTCGCCAATAATATCCAATACCTGTTCCTTGAATGAGTAAAAAAACAGAAACCAACTTACACTTCAGAAACATATATTCAGCTTTGAGACCTAAAAATGTCAAATATATCCCTCTCTCCTACTCACATGTGGTGGTATAAATTCAGAACCCTTATAATCTTGAATGCTTTCCTGATTACACAATTAAAGAAAAAGACTCTTCAGTTATAATATGCTAAATGCATTGCACTTGTGAGTTAATTTTCATATCTTCCTGGGAAGATCTGCAGACAACCAGATATGAAGAGCTAGACTGAGACATGAAAGGAGAGACCAGACAAAGAGCTGGCACGGCCACCATGTCTACACACATTCTACAAAGTGCAAATCCAAAAAATTACATTTTATTTGGAAAAATGACATTAAAAATGTTCTCAGTGGGAGCTGTTATTTAGAAAAACTTCAGAGCATTTTTTTCTAAATGATATCAAACAAAGCACTCCATCTTTAAAAATATCCATTGACTTGAATGTTTCCCCCATCCCTCAGGATGAGGGATGGTGGAAACAGACAGATGTTGGTCAGGAGATGTTAATAAATTATTTTAAAATAACCACTGAAAATGAATATTTAAGAACATCTAACAAACTGAACTTAATCATAAAGCTGTGGAGTCCATAGAAGAAGCTCAATAAATATTTTTCTGATATATTTTTTTTCTTGTAAATCTGAGTGCATTCGTGAATATGTGTGTGGGTCCCCATTATACAACTAGCTAAAGAGACATGTGTAATCACAGACAAAACTTATGCTCTGTTACTCCACTGAGTCACTTCTTAATTTCTTTCCCAATTCTTTATTTCCCTAAGGTTTTAAAGAATGACTATTTGCTGGTCTATGACCATCTTGTAGATCCTAACAAAGGACACAGACATAATTAGACATTCCAGGCCATGATCTTAGGATCAAAACCACACAATTGTAATAACTGGAACACAAGGCAACTTGACTTGCTCAGATTTCACCATAGTTGAATTACTTGTTTTTATTTTAACCTGGAGAGATTTACTTCATCTCTATTTGGAAGCTTCTCGGGTTTTATACCTGACTTCCTTTAAGTCTGGACCTCAAGTGAACAAAACTGGTTTATAAGTAGTCTCTTAAATTTTTCAATAGTTGATTTCAGCTTTGGGACTGAAATAGACTTACAACAATAGTGTTGTTAATCTTTGTGAAGTAATTGTACACATACCTCTTTTGTATTTTACATGACTTAGCAGCAGTCGAGGCCTAAACATCATAGGCATTGATGTTCATCTAAATCATGACTATCATTTAGCGCATGTGCTTGATTTAGACATATATAAAAAGACTCCCTGCGTGTAGGCAATGAATTTCTGAATTTTTAAAATTCACTTTTATCAACAATTTTTTTAATTAAAAAAAATATAATTCTACCTAATCCCAGGTTATAGAAAAGATATCATTTCAGAAATGTGAAACAGCCAGCAAATGACGGATTGAACCATACCAGAGTGGTTACATTAGTCTTCCCTTCTCACATGCAGGAGCTCAAAAATGCTGTTGGACACAGCGCTTTATTCGAAGAGGTTTCACACATGCATTTTTAATCAGGATTATATTTCACAGAGATCTGTCACCGCTCACAAGTGCAGCCGGCCGGTCCTCCTTGAAATGTATCAGCTCTCAGTCTCAGCCCTGAACTAGTTTTTCTTTGTACAAATCTGGACTTGGTGATCCACAGGACTGTGTTTTTCTTAGAAGGAAAAAAAAAAACCTTTAGAATTGTGTAGGACCCCCATGCCCATTGTTTTTAATTCAAACATACAACTGCTTTAACCTGGACCATCTTCAAAGTCACTCTCTCCGCCAAGTTAACAGTCTAAACGTTTGGCTTTAAGGTATTTGCGAAACTTAGAAGATCTAGTAAGCGGTTATTTTAAATTCAGTCATTTACATAAATTTTTGTGTTGAGTTAATCCTACATTTTTCTTCTGTTCTTGACCTATTGTATCGTTAATCTATTCTCTACTATAATAATTATTAAGACCAAAAATATAGTGAAAAATGTTTATAAGGATATTTTTCTTAAGTGTACTCTAAATATTGGATATATAATATGAAATTACTATAAAGTATGTTCTTACCTATAAGTTTAAAGTACCCTATAGACATTCACAAATGTGGAGGAGCAACTCAAATGTATGTATATGTATATAACCCCAACACTACTTAAATTAACAAAATGCTTATGTGAGCCAACAGAGAAGATTAATGATTAGTATTAGTCATTAAACATTACTAAAATTAAGATTAGTAGCAATTACTTCTAGAAGATATGTATATTTTGAAATTTTTCATGAAAAATCTGTTTTAGAGTGACTATATTTTAAAAGTTTTAGCTTATGTATAACAACAAAACATCAGTTTCAGATATTCAAATTAATACAAAAACAGAGATTTTTAAAATCTCAAGTCTGCATACAACATGTTTAATGTCTACTGAATGCTAAATCTCTATTAAAGCAATCCAATGTACATTATACATCTAGCACTTAAAACTTGTCTCAAAACAGACTTCAAAAATAGTATGTGGAGGAAGAATTTTCTGTTATAAAAATCTTTAAAATTAGTGAAAAGGAAAAAGAGTAAAGCCAGTTTAGTATCCACAGTTTGGGAACTACCATATAATAGCAGATGTCCAGAAAAATATCCCAACACTAATAGCAGATTTACATGAAGTAACTATATCTATATGTTGTCAAGCAACTGGTCATAAAAGCACTGAATAAAAGGGCATTTGAAATTGGATAGTTCTGAAAATACCACAGCTGATTTTTTATATTCTCTGACAGTTAAGAACAAAAAGACTTTCAGACAAAGATTTTAGACATTCCCTGTGATTTCGAAGTTCCCCAAAGTTTATACATAAGATTACAAAGTCTGGGACACCAAAATAAAGTCAATACTAAGGCACTTGATTCTGGATACTCAGTTGCTTCGTGTTCCTTACATTACTATATGTACCATCATCATCATAAACACTATACATGTTAACATCTGTCGAGGCATTTAAAAAGCCGAGACTTTTGTCTGCAAAGCTGGGATAAAGAGAGGCATAGAATATTGTACTGTGTCTTTTCTAGAAATATTATATTTTTCATGTTACCATTTCCTTTCACTTTACCACTAAGAGAAGGTTTTTGAAAATAAATTTCAAAATTCCATTGCATCTAATTAGAGCACAAATACCAATGACTAAAAATTTTCAAGAGCTTAAAAGATAAAATTGTCGTTCAGATCCACACCGTTGTCTAGTGTAAGTACATGGAAAAAGAGGGTATTAATGCAATCATACTCTTTTTATCCTTTACTTTAGCATTTAGTTAACAAGGAATCCGTGGGTTTAGAGTTGCTTAGCCAACAGTCTTGAACAGCACATTTATAGTCCCCAAATGGTCTCATGTTTCCAAAGTGAAATTTTAGAGGGTATTAGTTTAAAATATTTATCTCTGTTTAGGAAAATTTCTTTGTGTAGTCTCTAAAAAACTCATTCTATAAATGACTTTCCCTCAGAAAATATTAACATTTAATATACAAGTATAGAATACTAGTAGTAAAATAAAATCATTTAAAACATTACCTTAAAAACCTAATTTCTCACTATCTAAAAGGATGTCATTACAGAAAATTGATCAACAACACAAAGTTTTACTTTTCTCAAAAATACAGTTTATATCAACATAAATTATGATTTCACTGTTTATATTAAAAAGTACAAGCCTAATCTTGGATTCTGTTGAAATTGAAGAGATGTGAACTGCTATATGTTTATATTATGTTTGTTTCTGCATGGTAGTGAGGATCAACTGTATGTTTATAATTGTGCTTGTTTTTTAATATATAGAATGATTTTTTAAATAAATAATAAGCATATTCAATTTGTTTTACACAAAAGTTTCCAAGTTTCCTTGTATTATAAAAACAACAATACACTTAGAGTAAAAAAAAAAAAATCTGTATTTAAATATTCCTCTTACAACTTGGTGCTCCAAATCACTGAATCTTCATTTCCTCTTCTGAAAAATGGGAATCTGCTGTCTTCCTCCACCCATCTCACACCTGGGTGAGAGTGAGAGAGTGACAGTCACATCTCATGTTTCTAGGCCACACAGGCCCCATATATAACAAATTTCAATCTCAAAGAATGGGGAGAGTATCTCTATCACATCTCCCTAGGTGTTTTCTTCTTGTGACAAGTGTCTCCAGAAAATGTCTGATTTGTTTATTCACCTCTCTACCCGCTATCCCCCTTTACGACAATATAAGATCCTCCTGGGCAGCAACATCATGTTTTTCTGCACTATATTCATAGTGCCCAATTCAGGGCTTGGTACATAAAAGATGGTTCATTATTTGTTTCTGATGTAATTGTACAAAAACTATGTTCCAATAAATATGTAGGAATACAAACTCCCTGCTGCCATGCCCTAGCAGTGTGTGAGTTCCACACGCCAATCAATCTGTCACTCCTGGGTAACCTGACTATCTCATTCAGTAAAAATGACTCAACTCAATATAAGCCTCTATGTTCAAAAGCAGCTCCCATTTTCAAAGAGCCTACTTGAACTAATCACTCAATAGCAGGTATATAGGGTTATTATTATTATTTTTTATTTATGCAGTACATAAATGATTATTGTTTTTCAACCCCAAGATTAAACTATTCATTGTATCTCAGTTCTTTCTCACCTAGGGTACATACTTGGTTTCTACAAGTGTCCCTTACTTTCTTCCATCATGATTTTTCTCCACTCCATTATATCATTTCCACACCCAAACCCTGAAAACCCTCATACCAGCCCAGTGCAATGTGCACACCTGTAATCCCAGCTGCAAAGGAGGCTGAGGTATGAAGATCACAAATTCAAGACCAACCTCAGCAATTTAGCAAGACCCTGTCTCAATACAAAAAAATAACCAGGACTGGGAATGTAGCTCTGTGGTAGACCATTCCTGGGTTTGATCCCCAGTACTATGAGAATAAATAATAAAAACCCTCAGGTAGGGGTGTAGCTCAGTGTTTAAGCATTTGTCTAGTATGTATAAGGCTCTGGGTTCAACCCCTGGTGAGACAAAAAAAAGTATGATGATGATGAGAAAAAATAAAAACCCTCTTTTGATCCATCACTGGGCTGCAACTACCACTCCAAACCAACTGCAAAGGGACATCTATTCACTCTCTCTACTTCCCACCTCCCATTCCCCTTTGTACCAACTTCAATCAAGCTTTCAACACTTCCACTCCACTGGAACCTCTTCATGAAAGTCACCAATAATACCACTTTTGCCAAATCCAATAGTGTCCAGTTCTTGGTCCCCTTAAGCTTCCCCATGCATCACTGGACATACTTTCTCTGCCTCCATTGATGAGAAAGCAGATCATCAACTGCTTTCCCATTCTCTGGCTGCTGGAGTAAGCCAACCTCAGTTCTTTGACTTTTTGTTTTTAATCAACCCCACTCCCTAGCTGGTCACCTGAAATCACTTGACTTAAATGCCACCTACAAACTAACAACTTCTGAATTGACTTCTTGTTTTCTACCCGTTCTCTGAAATTTAAACTCATACCTCAAGTAGAATGTCTCTAAGGAATCTAAAATCTAATATAGCAAAAGATGACCTTTTGATTTCTCCACCCAAATCTGCTCTTTCTATTCTCTTTTTCATCACAGTAAATGACACCAGGTTCCCCCAATTACCTTAAAAAACAAATAAATAAGCCAGTCAAGGCATAATCTTTGACTCATTTTTCTGTGTGTAGTTTGCATCTAACAAATAAATCAGTCAAGGAATAATCCTTGATTCCTTTCTTTTGTGCATAGGTTGCATTAGCAAATTCTCAACTTTAACTTCAAATTATAACCAGAATCCAATCATGTCTCATCATATTCATCTCTGTCTCTTTAGCAAAAGCATGTATCAGCCCTTTCTTGAAATATTTCAAATATAAGTTGTCCTCTGGTTCCCATTCTTGTCTCCCTAAGGTTCATCCATATTTAGAACCCAATTCAGCTTATGTCCCTTACTAATCAGAACCTTCCAATGACTTTTCATCACACAGAATAAAATTCAAAGGCCCACAGTTGTACATCACCTGCCCCCCCACCCCCAGCCCCACCACTTTCCTGGAGTTATCTACTAGCACTTTCCCCATATCTCTGCAGTCTTTTGCTCTTTCCCAAGTCTGCTGATTACACTCTTCCTTCAAAGTCTTCACATTCATCCTCCCCTCTACATGGAGCATTCCTTACCAGGTATTCCTATGGTTTCCTCCTCTATTCATTGAGGCTCAGTTCAAAGTCATTAACTGCTTATTTTTTAACACTAGAAATATAAACTTCACAAGGGTACAGTTTTTCTCCTTTCCACTGGTATGTTGCTATCATCTAGCATGGTGCCTAGCTCAGAGTCTGGTCTCAATGTTCAAGGAAGGAAGGAAAGGAGAGAATGAGGGAAGGAGGGAGAGAAAATGAAGAAACTAACGGAGGGAAGAAATAAGATGATTTGGAGACTGATTTTATGTATAATTCTAAAAATAAATCTAATATAACAAACATAAATATCATTGTAGATTAAATAAAAGGGCTGACTGAATGGGGTGCCCACAGGAAATGATTTCTTTTTCTCCTACCACTGGCCTCAAGGTTTCCTCTCCTGACTCTTTTACCATGACTACATTTCCAGTATATGCCAGGAGATTTGCACACGTTTCAACCTAAATCAAGAGTCATTTTGGAAATGAAGACTCACTTCAGAGTTTTCAAATTTTATGTGAATTTAATTTAAAAGTTTAACATTCAGGGGCTGGGGTTGTGGTTCAGTGGTAGAGCACTTACCTAGCATGTGTGAGGTAGTAGGTTTGATTCTCAGGACCACATATAAATAAACAAAAATAAAGGTCCAGCAACAACTAAAAAAATATTTTAAAAAATTTAGCATTCAGTCCACATCTCCTCCCTTCCACCTTTCATTCCCAACTCAGGCGTGAGCAGTGCACTGCTCTGGGAAATTGATGGTAGCTACGCTTTTGCATTTCCTTGTCTGCTCTCCTTCCCATTTCTGGGTATTCCAGGGCTGGGTGGGGGATGGTTTTCAGGAAAGTAGAGAAAATGTATTTTCACTTAGCCAGTGTAGTTTATGGTGTTTCTTTGCTAATACTAGCCAGCACGACCATGGCAGGCATCCAAGAGCTGGTCTTTCAAGAAGCACATTTGTCTGCTTCCGTGAGAACATTTGCACTGAATTTCTATGTAATTCAGAAGTACATTTCCTATTAGTGCAGAGAAGTGATTTGGGATTGAAAGCCTGAAGACTAAAGAAATGGCTTAAATCTACTACTCTTGGAAACAGAACACAGATTAATATAAAAGGAATAAAAGTCCTCAAGTTGCATTTGAAGCTATGCCTCATTAATAGGAATATTGACACCACCAAAATGTACAGTAAAAAATGTGAGAAGTAACTAAATTTGTGTTTTTAAATCATATTTAGACTATATAATTAAAACATATAATCAATGTTTAATGGTATATTTTAATTTAATAAATTACTCAACTAACATGTAACCCTTACATGTAAATAATAAAAAACATAAATAAAATCACAAAGTAAATTCAAATAGACTTTGATATGTATTAGAAACCTGTGGAGGGATGATCAAAATTTAATAATTTGGTACAATGTAACAAAAGGGAATGTACGTGGCAAGTTATAGGAAATGGAATTAGATTTATCTGATTCAGCAATTCTGTAATTACCTGGAATGATGTGTTTCAGGGTAATTCAATTCTCTCATATTGCTAAACAATTTTCAATGAAAACAGACGAACTATTGCAGCAATACAGTGATCAGTCATCATGGCAATGTTTTTAAAAAACTCTAATGTTTAATTTTAATTGAAATTTTAATATGACAGAATAAATTGTGCAGGACAATCATTTTATAACCAGGAGCTCTCTCACAAGAGAGCCCTGAGTTGTGCACTCCCTGTCAAAGGTGGTACTCAGATGCTGGCTGAAGCTTATTGCATTAATTAATGCATGTTCTAAGGAAAAAGCAAATATGGTTAATAATTTTATACTTTATGTCAGCATATGGGGAAATGTGAAAGTCAATCTTTTAGTCGTTTTCCACTTACTAAAGAAGAACAATTACTCTTTATCTTGTTTCCTTTTGTGAATGTCCACACATGCTA
The DNA here is from genome assembly GCF_902686445.1 of Sciurus carolinensis. Taxonomy (NCBI): domain Eukaryota; kingdom Metazoa; phylum Chordata; class Mammalia; order Rodentia; family Sciuridae; genus Sciurus; species Sciurus carolinensis. The sequence goes on from NC_062222.1 coordinate 45,581,775, forward strand.
AACTTTCCAGCCTTTTTTTTTTATTATTTAGTGCATTATAGTTATACATAATAGTGGGATTCATTTTGACATATTCATAAATCCATATAACAGAGTTTTCTCCATTTCAATTACCAGAACTATTCTGTTCCTTCCACTGCGCCCTCCCCAAGAATCCCTTAATCTACTCTTTTTGGTCTTCCTTCTATTTATTTTTTAAAATTGATGCACTATAGATACATAAAATTAGAATGCATTGTGCTATTCATATACGCACCTAGCATAATTTGGTCAACTTTGCAGTGGCACATGCCTGTAATTGTCACAAATTGGAAGTCTAAGATGGGAGAATCAAGTTTGAGGCCAGCCTCAGTAACCTAGCGAGACCCTTAGCATGATAGTCTCCAGATCCAGCCATTTACCCATAAAAGTCATGAAGTTATTCTTTTTCATAGCTGAATAATATTCATTATGTATATATACCACATTTTCTTTATCCAATCTTATCTGTTGAAGGGCACCTAGGTTGATTCTAAGGCTTAGATATTGTGAATTGCAGCTCAGAAATTCTTCACTTTACCATGCAGAAGAGTCAGCTGGGGAATTTGTTTAAAAGCCTAGTTCCTGAGCCCACACCTAGTCTTCCTAATTCAAACATATCCATGGCAGAGCCCAAGAATTTCCACTTCATACCACCACCCCAAGCAATTCAAATGCAGATGGTTTGCTCTTGAACAGAGTCTAGTTATAAGGAATAGAAAAAGGTGGGCAGAAAGGTAGATAAACTCAGTCCACTACTCAGCCTACTTCTCTAGGTTCTGGGTAAGATTCTAATTCTTCACAAAATACAGAGCTAGCAGAGAGGGATAATGAAAAGAGAAAGAGAAAGAGAGAGAGGTTGGGGTGGGGAGGAAGAGGCACCACAGACCTAAGTATCAGGGCCAATAGACTAGTAACCACAACATTTAAAGAAAAAGTAGAAATCCATCTACAAGATAATGCTGCTTTTTAATACATAGTTGTTTGTTCCCTTCATCAGACATTGGCATCCAGGCCAGCCAAACTAGCTTTACATGTCATTTGTTCACAAGAAAAGAGGCGATAATAACTCACCAAGTTGCTCTCTCATTGGTTCCAGGATTAGGAATAACTGAGCATAATAATTGGGATCAACCCTGGTGTGAAGCTGGACCAGCAGGGCTGACAGATACCCTCATGCTCTACCCAATGACCTCTCTTCCATCTTCCCTGGAATTTGCACCATCAATGGTCTCATTTATATTTTTTCCACATCCGACTCCCCTTTGTCTACAAATGTGTTCAAATATATCCACCCTGACCCCCCCAAAAAAAAAAATTCTCAGCTCCATTCTCACAGCACTCTCATCCTATCTTTTGCCAGAAGCCATTGGATGACATGCAGTTAACAGTTCCTTTGTTTCTGCACTTCTCATTTTCTCTCTCATCTAGTATTTCTCAAAATGTGGTTTGCCTCACACTCTTCAGGGACTCTTATTAAGCATGAAAATGCCTATGCCTCACTTCACAACTCCCCAATGAGAGTCGTTTGGCCAAGACTCCCAGGTTAACTGCAGAAACTAAAACTGAGAACAACTGGCATTATACTCTAGATTCTACTGTCCATAATGCTAAAGAAACTGTTTCTCTAGGTTCATGAATGGCCTTTAAAACTGCCAGACCTCCTGTTCCTCACTCATGCTGTGGACTGACAAATCTCTATTTTTTGGGCTTCTATGATTAACAAGTTTCTGGGATATATTTTCTTTTTCAACTTCTGGGCCATTCTCTTGCCATCTCCTTTCCTGGCTTCTCTTCCTCAGTACCTCATGGGTCTTCTTTTATAAACTTCTCCTGGGTGAGGTCCTCCTGTCTCAAATTTAGACTTCTAGCAACTGTCTGATTCTCTGCCCCTATGAAATCTTGTTGTCCATGTATCTTTTTCCTGCTCCTCAATCCTAAGGGAATCAGATCTCTCATTGTCCTAACAATGAACCAAGCACTTGATGTGATCTTCCATAGTAGTCCTTATACTAAACTCACCCATGAAGACACCTCTTGGCTAATTTTGTGTACACAAAATATTCTTAGTGCCTAAATGATAGATTTTTTCCCAAAGTGTGAGAACTAGTGCTCAGTAAACCACATCTCCTGGTATCTGTACCCTGTGTTAACTTCATTCATAATCAATAAGACTAACTCTGACTCATTTTGATCAGTAGAGTGTGGCAGAAGTCACACAGTAATTTCTGACACAACCTTATGAGGTCTTCAAATTCTGCTTGATGTGATTGCTATTATTGTTGTTGCTTGGAATATTCCTTATAAAACTAATTGCCATGATATGAGGAAGAAACACCCCTGTGAAATGGTTTCTGAAATGCCTTCAAGTCAGGTTCTTCAAATTTCATGGCAGCTAAGTTTATAAGTAATTTAATTTTTGCCTTTTGGAATCAAAACTGCATAGATTCATCTTTAACTACCAGAGTGGAATCACAATCCCTTCTAAGGTCCACTAGAGAATTCCACCAAGAATTGGTTGCAATCCATCACTTGCCAAGGGCTCACTCAAGATCCAGGATATTTAAATAATAGTTAACACCTTTTTATTCACTCATTCTAAATTTATAAACATAATACCCAGACTTCACCTAGGCCTTGCAGAGCAAAAGAAATGAAGTGTGATCTTTGACCTGTGATGCCTCATTGTCTTCTAGGAAATCATAACAGGAATAAAAATTACAATGTAATATTAAATATGTGATTCAGAATAGCATAAGAAAGAATTTAATTCTGTAGGACGTGGAGATGGGAATGCTAGTTAGAAAAGTATTTACATAGAAGATATTATATTAGCAATATTCAAAAGGCAAAAGTAATGATAAGAACATTCCAGATACAGGGCACAGTATTTATAAAGTCATGGACACATAAGAAGGAGCAAGGTTAGGGAAGCAGTCACTGGTCATTCAAGGTTTCCTGTATCCTAAGGAATCTAGAATCCAGCATGGACTAGTGATTTTAAATCTGATAAATTTGATATTAAATATCTACTCTGCCCCTTACTAGTCCATAGCAAAAGGTAAATTATTTAAACTGTCTGGCTTGTCTGCTTCCCCATCTATTAAAACATGATAATAATTTTCTCTACTATTAATTAAAGGCACAGAATATGATACCTGCCTTCAGAGAGTTTATAACTAATATTGCCCAAATTTCATAAAGTTGTTAATATGCCTAGCATCATTCTCAACACAGAAGAAAAACTGTAGCCACCATTAATAATTTTATTAATGAGGTCATATCAACCAAGGGCTAAGGAATTCATCTTTGAATAGTAAAGTTAAATTAGCAATTGTTGGCCAACTACAGTCCCTGCATGTTCTCCTATAAATATTTTGATATCACAAACTGTTTATCAATAAGCTTGCTTAATTTTGTTTCAAACACTTATTTAAGCAGAAGTTTCTCTTTTCAAGTAATCCTACTAAAATGTTGTGCAATTAATGTTCTGCCAAGACAGAGTCATGATTAAAAGCATTTATTTTGGTCTCCCAGCATTTAAAACCACTAATCTGGAGAAAGATTTTTAGGCTATCAGTGGCTTGATTTCCTCACCTATAGAATAGCAGCAAAATACCTACTTCATAGGTTGCTGTAAGAATCTAAAACAAAGGGAAAAAATCTTTAAGCATAGTAAGTGTTAAAAAATAACAATAACAGAAGTTCTTATTGTACACTTTTCAGAAAAATAGTAGTATTATTATACTTTAAGAAATGCACTGAGACAAAGAGCTACACAAATATTTTTTTACTAATACCTGAAATAGTACAGTCAAGAAATTTGTTTGGAACTATTTATATGTTAGAATGGCTGCAAGTGTAGATTTCATTGTAGATTTTGAAGAATATATTCTCTTCTGTTCTAAATAGTGTAAGGCTGGTGGTATCTAAAAGCAGAAATGAATAATCTCTAGTGACCCCTTATAAACTGTAGATTATGAGAAATAATTATTTCATGCATAAATGACCAAATGTTAGGAACAGTCTTTTTCTCATGTCTTTTAAGAACAAATAGTTAGAAAAAAAAAAAATAGCTTCCAGAATGAAGTCAACCCCTGCTTTAAGTCAACAGGCAAGTAGCAGTGAGTATATTTACAGCTGTGAATACGGACATGTGCAGATTCTGTAGATGCAGGAGACTGATCTTTTCCTGCAAATCACTCTCTATAAGGATGCAAACATGCTTCTGCTCTGTTCCCTAATTTTCACCATGCTCATTTTTTTCTCATCTTCTTTTCATTGCCATCAACATCAACCTCATCAACTCATCAAAAAACACTATTAATACCTGAGCTGGGAACCGCGTTGTGCAGCATACAAAGTGCACTGAGCTTCCAGATTAAACAAGTAATTATACAAATGCCCTTTAGTGCACATTTACCAGCATAAAATCTGCATGAGGGGAAAATAGCCAAGTAAGCCAAAGTTATACATTTCTAAACACAAACACATCACCTGAGTTAAAAAGAAGAGGCTTAATGAAAATAAACAGAGCTTTAAAAGAGAGATTTAAAGCCTAAATGCAGCTTAAGACAAGTTGTGACTTTATGATATCACACAGGCGTTACATCAAGCACGGTGGCACACTCCCCAACGGGCAGGAAGGGACCCTCATTGATGCTGCATTGAAATAATCCTCTCTCTTTAAGAAATATTTTGTACGTGGGGAAATTAGTATTTCTATGAACATAAAAATCCTAAACAATTTCTGTGTTGTGTTCTTTCATTATATTTAGCTTCACTTTTCCAGGAATAGTCTGAGTTAAAAAACAAGGGAAAGAGAATGTAGTGTAATTCCCAAATATCTAAACTTCACCCCTGGGTAAAAGTAAATGACCTAAAGTAAAGACTGCCAAAATAAAGATTCTGAAAAGCAAAATAATAATTAATAGCAATAATAATAAACCTCACAGGTTGATGCTCTTCATCTCCCACCATGACACAGGTGTTGTTTGGATAGCGTCTCACTACCACTGTAAGTGGGTGAGGATTCATAGAAGAGAGGCAGGGCAACTTTCCCAAAGGATTGCAGAAGGTTCAAGTGCAGCAGGGGCCTAGGTGAGCATCTAGCCTAGAGTAAAAAATGTTTCCTACCTAAGATGCCCCATGGTGCCCCTGCCTATCACAGGACAGCCAGATTCCTGTATTGCTCTGCATGACCAGACAGACTGATTTCAAAGATAATGAAAGATAGTACATAAAGATTAGCAAAAGATAAAACATTCAGGATACAATGTAGGTTGTCTGGGAAAGATTTTTAATGTTTGCATTTTCTTTATCTTGAAGTTTTATGAGTAAATGCACAATTTTCATGATGCTTTTTCTGTTGGATTTTTTTTTTCCTGTGCTGGAGATGGAATCCAGGGTTTCACACATGCTAGGTAAGGGCTCTACCACTGAGCTATATCCCCAACCTCCTCATAATGCTTTTTGAAACAATGATTACACCCAGTAGAGTAACAACTCTGCTTGTGTGTGTGCTACAAATGTCTGCACTCTAGGTTCTCACCAAAGGCCATAATAAATTCATCACCACTTTAAAGACTTGGAAATGTGTTCTGTTTTTACACGCCAAAATGCTGACTTATATGTGTGTGTGTGTGTGTGTGTGTGTGTGTGTGTGATATGTGTGTGCTCGCAACTGCTACTTTTGTAATTTAAAAACTGCCTCAAACTACAATGATACATGCTGAAGAGAGACCCGCGGAATAAAAGCTCCTTCAAGTTGAAGAAAGCTGCAGTTACTCTGAAAGAATTTTAAGCATTGTTCAGGGTTTATTAGTAAATTTGATTTAAAAGGTGATTAATGATCTTTTCTTGGTTAACCAGTAAATTTGATTTCTAGGTTTATTAGTCATTGACATTTTCCCCAGCACTGGACTGGACATCTAAGAACTCCCAGAAGGATCCTGGTGAAATCACAAAATTGGAGGAAGGGAGGACGGATCTTCAGGAGAATGGGAGAATGTTGGGGAAACTGGGAGAGGAGACCAGAGGACAGAGGGTCGTTCCTCCTTCTTTTTCTCCCTTTTCTCCATTCTCACAGGCCCTTCCGCTTTCATCTCGGATAATACATATCAACCAGAACCTTTTGCCCACCTGGGTAAGGCCACAGATTTGGCACCTGCCTCTCTTTCTCCAGGTTTATCAGCTTCTAATGACAGAGTTCAGTAAAAGATGGTAAATATCTCTTCTTTAAGGAAGAAAGGTGGGAAGAAGTGCTGGAATTTGGTACTGACACTAGTACGATCATTTTGATCAAATAGTGCAACCAAGTAGAAAATCAAATTCTCACATGTACCTCTCCAACCTTGGAGTATTGCCAGAATAACTCATTGCTCATCAATTCATTTGTTTTTCTTTTCCCACCCATTCTTACAGTTCTTATATCTAAATCCTTTCCTTGGATTAAGCCAGACCATTTGAAATATGAGCACTTTCTTCCCACAGAATTTGGGGTTTGTGTTTGTAAATCTGAGTTATACTTTCATGCTCTGTCCCAACTTTCCATTGAAGACTAAAGATCTTCCCATGAACAGGTTACATAAAATATGGGATTCTATGGATATATACCTAGGCATATACTTGGAGATTGTTAAAATGTGAATTTGACTTTAATAGTTTGTGTTAGGACCTGAGATTCTACATGTCTATAACTGAAAATAATCTACACTGGAAGGATGCTCTCCTGTTTTACAATAAAGGTCACTCCCGGGAGTGTGGCAGAGAAGGGAAGGGGAAAGAAAATATAACGGTACCTATAATATTTTATATTTTATTTTAAAAAGAGACTCAAAACAGATTTAGAAAGACAATAAAATTAGTCAAATCTAGGAACCAAGTTATATTTTAAACATTACTTTTTGACATATTTAAAATTTGGAATTCAAAACATAAACATATAAAAAAAACAGTATACAAAATTCACTAATTCATTTTAAGGAAGGTATTTAAAACACTGTCCACAACAGTAGCATTTCTCAAGTAATATTATGGACATAAATCTGTTTGGGTGGGGTCTGAGATTCCACAGTCTAACAAATTACAAAGTGGTAATGGTCCAAGAATCACAATGCGAGTAGCACTTCTTCACAGTGTACCACCAGGCTCACTTTGTGATGAAAGCATCAAGGAAATTTCTCAAAAGGCTCAACTCCAGGAAAAGTTATGCTTATCCTCAGTAATTGGTTGACTCTTACTTTGCAGATGATATACATCTTGTTTCTCTCATTGCTATGGCCACTAGGAGACTCAAAGGCAAACCTATCAAAGGTAAAACCTATTTTGAAAATTACAAGATACTGTATGGTACACATTCTTGTCCACTAATTTACTCTAATTTTATTTTGCTACTCTCATTTTCCTTTTGTTGTAATTTTAACACCATGTATTTTTTCATTGTTATATATATATATTTTTAAAAACTACTTCACATTCTCTCAATGGTAAGGTTTGGCATATTTAATATATAACAAGGAAGATCCATATAACAGGAATATGTGGATCCATATAGGATTTGTAGGAGGAAATATCTCAGGTATGAGAGTACCTGAAATATTATTGCTACTTGTACCACTCTTCTCACTAATATTCACAATCACAATTATGCTAATAATAACTGTCTACCATATGCCCAGCACTGAGTAGGCTATTTCATTTCATTTGCCTCTTTTATTTTTTATCATGCCTATAAATCTGTGAGGTTTTTCTTATCATCATATTTCTAAGGTCCTGCAAGTTTTCTTATATAGAAGTAACCAGGACAGAGCAACTTTAACCCTGGTGGCAGGGCACCACCAAGCCCAGGCCTCAAGGTTACACACAAGACTTCCAGAACCCTCCTCATTAAGGAGAAAATTCTTGGTCTGAGACTTGAAAGGAAAGTCAAAAGTTTGCAAAGACTAAGTAGGGAAGAAGAGGAAGGAGGAAGAAGTTACTCCAGATGGAGGGAATGATGTGCAAACGGAGCAAGGTGAAGATGCAGAGTGAGTTTAAGACTAGCAAGTTCAGAATAGCAGTGACGTGGACCTTGTGTTATGGTTTAGATATGAGGTGTCCCCACAAAAGTCATGCTTGAGACAAGACAAGGACAATCAGAAGTGAGATGATTAGATCACAATCGTCATTACCCAATCAGTGAATTAATCCAATGCTAATGGATTAACTGGGTAGTAACTGGACAAGTAGGGGATGGCTGGAAGATGTAGGTCACTGGGGCCGTGCCTTTAGGGGTTACATTCTGTTATGGTGACCAGAGCTTCACTGCCTTCTGATTGCCATGTCCTGAGCTGCTTTCCTCCACCACACTCTTCCGCCATGATGTTCTGCCTCACCTAGGTCCCAAAGCTATGGAGTTGGCCATCTATGGACTGAGAGCTCTGAAACATGAGTGCCAAAATAAACTCTAAGTTGTTCTTTTCAGGTCTTTGGTCACAGTGATGAAAATGCTGACTAAAATACCTCGTTGGGGAGTGCAGATAAGGTAAGGGTCACACTTCAAAGAGACCTGTATACCCTGCAGAGAAAGTAGATGTTCACCTGTATACAATGAAGAATGATAAAAAGATATCAGGAATGAAGGCATGAAGATTTTCATGGTGGTGTGGAAGATGGACTTCAGGAAAACGAGGAGGGAGGGAGAAAGATGAGGAGAAGGCACTTGCCATAGTTATGGTGAGTGTCCAAACTGAAGGAAAGGCCAATGGTGTTAGAGAAAAGGTCTTATTTGAAAGGTTTTCAGAAACCAGATTCTTTAAGGCTTAGTATGGCTTAAATATGCAGATTGAAAAAGAGGGAAAGGCTAAGATTGAACACACCATCCATGTTCCTGGCTTAATATACTGCATGGACAGCAATAAAAGACCAGGTAGGACAGGTCAGAAGGGAAAATGCCTTGTTTTAAGATATTAGTAGGAACGTGGACATGAAGAGATGGAATAAGGAGACATAGATGAGGCATCAAGTGGGTGTTTGTGATCACAGAAACTACAGGAATGAAAAATTCCTCAGTGAGAATACTTATAAAATGAGAAAGAACCATAAAAGTGCCAGTATTTAAGATAAAAGTTGAAAATTAAAGAATTGGAAAATGCACTGAAAAGGAAGAACAGAATGTAGGAAGAAGAGCTGAAAGCAATAATACCCCAGGACCCTGATGAGGGTAGAAAAGAAAATTCAATAGTGTTCAATATATTGCAAGACCAATATGACAAAGAATGAAAATCCATCACTGATTCTAAAATTATAATATCTTCTTTAATCTTGAACCAGAGGGATTCAGCAAAGTAACAGATGGACAACAGTGGGTAGAGATGAAGACCTGGAGAGAGAGCAGAGGCAGATCACGCTTTCAAGAATCTCGGTCAAAAAGGCAGGAATCTGAAGTGCTGATCCTCGAGGAATCTGCCATGAGAGAGCAGGGCTGGTTATGAGGGGGAGGGTCAAAGTCACTTATAATGCATTCAAGTGTGGTCACCTAAAGCAAGTGTCACACCAAGGAGCACTGATAGACTTGGAGAAGAAAAGAAGAATTAAAGGAAGATAGTAGTGATTTCATGGACTTAGAAAACAAGCAAAACCAAAGGAAGAATTTGGGAGAGATGGAAGACCAAGTGGTTATTCTCAAAAAGTACAGAATGGGGGATGAAGACTTGACAATGAGAGCATGCTCAGGGAATCAAAATCCAAGCTGAGACCACGGGGCTGGGTTGCTTTTGTGGAGTCAAGTTGGAGGTTTTAAAGTCCATGCGATGGAAGAGCTAGCTCAGCAACTGCTCTCTCTTGAGTTTTCACATAGATGTTGTTATCCCTCAAGATCACAACGAGGGTCAAGCTACAGAGAAAAGCTGACTCACTTGCCAAAGTGCTTGTGTGTGGTAGAAGAGAAAAACAAAAGGCAAATTTACTAAAGGACATGGGTTTGCTTGAGATTGGAGGTGGAATTGTCTACAAGGAGGAAGCATGGAGAGACTAGAAAAATGCTATCTTTATCCAAGCAGCTCCAGAGGCTGAGGCAGGAGGATCGAGAGTTCAAAGTCAGCCTCAGCAAGCAAGTTAGCAAGGTCATAAGCATCTCGACAGGATTCTGTCTCTAAATAAAATACGAAAAAGGGCGGGGAATGTGGCTCAGTGGTTAAGCACCCCTGAATTCAATCCCTGGTACCAAAAAAAAAAAAAAAAAAAGGCTGATATTTTTCAAGGACACAGAGAAGGGGAGGTGAAGAGAAAGCAGCCTCTGCTCTTTACCTTACAAGGTGATTTTATGGAGACTGGGATGAAGACAGGATGTTCTCTGAAGTGACTGAGAAATACGCTTGTTAGTATGTAATTTCTCTCAACTTGAAAACCACCCTTCTATAATCTGATTTGTTATTCTGGTGCTAGATCCCTGCCAACTTTTTCTGCCTTGCCTGCTGTTCCCTGCTACACTCTGACATTAGGGGGCACCAGAGGGAGGCTGGAAGGCTGGTGACTGAGAAGGGTCTGGGTCCTTCCTGCCTCTCCAGCAGGACCTCAGCAGTGCCCTTTCAACCTGGCTCTGACCGTTGACTCCTGGAGCAGCCTATGGCTCCATTTGTGGTTTTCCCACACTCCCAGGCCAGCCTTATGGCTGCCCCTCAGAGGCCTCAGCCAGTCAGCCAGGGTTCCCTCCTTGGTCTGATTTCATCCTTACAGGGCTGTTCCACCAAGCTTCTACACTGTCATAATCCCAAATTCTTACAATAATTCATTGGACTATGACTTTATGTAATTTCATCTTTAGTGACGATTTTTCATAAACATGAAAATAACTTGAAAACTTAGATATTTTAAGCCAACAAAAAGTTCACAGAATATGACCAGTTTTTAAAATTTTTTCAAAATGTTTCCTAGTAAAGAGACCATCTGCAGAAATAAAGCAAATATTCGCAAACCATTCACCCAAGGGACTATTATCCAGAGAACATACAAAGACTTCAACAGCAACAATATCAATAATTTGATTTTAAAATGGACAAAAGACCTAAAGAAACATTTTTCAAAGGAACACATATGAATGGCCAACAAGTATATGGAAAAATACTCAATATCACTGATCATTAGGGAAATACAAATCAAAACCACAAGGAGATATCATCTTACCCTAGTTAGAATCAGAAAGATGACAAATAGATGCTAGGACATGGTTGCACATGTCTGTAATCCCAGCTACTTCAGAGGCTGAGGCAGGAGGATGGTAAGTTCTAGAACAGCCTGGGTAACTTAGTAAAAGCCTGTCTCTAAATAAACGAACAAATAAACAAAAAGGGCTAGGGATGTAACTCAGAGTGCCTCTGGGTTCAATCCCAAGAAGAGAAGAAATAGAAGAGGAAGAAGAGGAAGAGAAGGAGGAGGAGGGAAAACAAATACTGGTGATGCAGAGAAAGGGGTACTGTAAATTATACAGTTCTTATGAATAACTGTATATGGAGGTTCCTCAAATAACTACAAATAGAACTACCATATGATCCATCCATGACACTATAAGACATATATCTGAAAAAATGAAATCATTATATTAAAAAAATACCTGCACTCCATGCTTATTATGGGACTATTTGCCATATTCAAGAATAAAATCAAGCAAGATGTTTATGAACAGATGATTCTAAAATGTGGCTTATATACACAACTGAATCATATTCAGTCATTAAAAAGAATGAAATTCTGTCATTTGTGCCAGCGAGAGTGGAAGTGTAGGATACCACGATATGTGAAATAAGCCACACACAGAAAGACAGACACCACATATTTTCACTCATTTGGGGAAGCTAAAAAGAACCAATCTCATAGAAAAGAGTAGAACAGAGGTCACCATGTGATGGGCTGACAGAATCTGGCTCCATGAAAATGTTATGGGCCAGACTCTAAGGGAAATGACTAAACAGACTCCATTTTGTTCTGAGACTCCATGTTATGTAGGAAATAAGCTTCTCCCATGGGAACACCCCACCTTTGTACCCATCAACAATTGCTTAGCTTCTCCCATGGGAACACCCTGCCTCTGTACGCATCATCAGTTACTTAGCGTGATATGTTTAGCAATACAAAATGACAATTCTTATGTAATGAAAAATTGCTCTCTTTCAATTCTTACTGCTCCTAAACAATGTACCATGTGAACAGTGATTGTGTGGATGTTAGTAACCATTCTTTAGTTCATACCTAGGTAAGGGTCATTTTGACCCACTTCCCCCTCTGATGATGATCTCATGACATTAGTTTGTAATTTCAAATCATAGCAACAGATACTTACGATTGATGTGATTTTTGGTATAAGAACCCCTACAACCCTACGGTTGGGGCTGTTCTCCCAATAGTCATTTTTTGGGGCATTGTGTGTGAAAGTCAGCTGGTTAGCTTAATAAAGACTCTCAAATTTGTACTTCTCAGTGGTGATCCATCTGTTCTTAAGTTGCGCCCCATAACAATGAGAGTAAGAAGAAGAGGGAAAGAGGGGACTAGAGAAGTTAGATAAGGGGTACCAAAATATGGGTAGACATGAAGAATTAATTCTAGTATTCTATAACATAGTAGGGAAATTACAGTCTATAGCAATTTATGATGTATTTCAAAATATCTAGAAAAATCCAAAGGTTCCCAACACATAGAAATGATAAGCAGGGAGATGGAAATGCTAATTACCCTGATTTTACTGATACACTTTACATACATGTATAAACCATTGTACTGTACCCTATAAATATGTACAAATAGTATGTGTCACTTGGTAAAACTTAAAAAGAATTCTTGACATATTGCTACTTTGCATTAAGGAAAAAATATTAGTCAAAGGTCCTTTAAACCAACCCTAGATCACATTGCTCTCCCTCCCTTCCTTTATAGAGTTAATCATTATCCTGAAATTAACATATGAATTTCACATTACTGGTTTTTATTATGTAAATATCTACCTATAAACAATATATAATGTTTTGGGTTTTTTGAACCTTTTGAAACATATTTTTTTATGATTATACAAACTATATTTTCACTCATTAAATTTTCTAGATTTACCCTTATTGATAATATGCCTCTAATTCACTTATAAACCTTTCGTTTATAAGGGTTTATTTCATGATTTCACCACATTTGTTTAGCCAATGATCAACCATGAATATTGAAGATGTTCCATTTTTTCCTACCGGAATAAACATCTTTGTATATTGCCTTTTATATAAAAGCCAGAGCAGAGAATATGGTTGATCTTCTAATCACTCTCTCCATTTACTAACATTTCCCTAAGTGCATTATAGAGTAGGTGTACTCTCTCCTTTTCTCGAATGCCAAAATATTCTCTAAGGTTATTGTCCCAAACTGCATTCACATCAGCAGTACATAAATGTTTCCACTGTGCCACATCTTCACACTTGATATTTTCCAGACTTTTGAAATTTCTGCCAACCCAATATAGATGTGAAATAATATCTCATTGTTTAATCCACATTTCATGGTTCTACACATATTTTGTCTGTGTCTTTGTTTTGTTTTGCCGTATTAGTCTGCCTCTTCTGTGAAGTCCTTGTTCATATCCCTTACCTAATGTTCTTTCTTTTTTTTTTTTTACTTAATTTTCTATTGGGTTGCATTTTTTTTCAAGATTATTTATATATTAAATATTAATCCTTTTATTTCTTATACATATCTCAAGTATCTGGAAGAGTCTTCTTTAACTTTTCCTGTCTTGATAGAATTCTTTAATATACTAAAATTGTATTATCTTAATGCAATCATATCAAACTTTCTCTTTTTGATGCATGCTTTTAGATACACTTCTTCCTTAAGTTTTTATTTTCTCCAACACTTTCTCTGAAAGATGCAAACTTCTGCTTTTCATACCGATACTTAATTCAGCTAGAATGTTATGGGCTTTTTCTCATATGACTAAACTTCTCTCCTAGTTCCACTATTTTGAGTGGTTTATCATTTCCCCACAGATCCTTGGAATTGGTCTCCATTTATGAAGGGATCTGCCTGGGGTCTCCCTTTTGTTGTATCCATCCAGCACATTTCAGAAACACTTCATCTTGGTCACGATAGCCTTATGGCACCACACCTTCCTTATTCTTCATCTCCAGAAATTGTTTTGGTTAGTTTTTTTGTCTTCTTCTCTCCCATATGAATTTCAGGATCAGTTTGTAATCTTTCCACAAAGTGTTACTAGAATTTTGAATGAAATTGAATCTTTAAAGTTTCTGAACAAACATGTTCCCATCTCATTCTCCAAACAAACCCTAGGTAACTTAGTTATTATTCTGTCTTAGAAATAATACACACACACACACACACACACACACACACACACACACACATACATATGAAATGTTTAGGAACTTGTCCAACATCATAGGGCAGAACTGAGATATGAAGTCAGATTCCTAAGTGGCACTGAGTTTTGTGTTGATTTTTTCCTTCGACAGCAACTCACAGTCCTTGATATGAACCTGCTTGATGCTTTGGTGATTTTAATTATAAGAGGAGAAGAAGAAGTACACCATAAATAGAGGGAAAAGAAAAGACTAGTACTTTCTTTACCTGAACTGCAGTCTCTTTTCTAGTCCTGGTCTCTCTTCCTTCAGCTTGTCAGTCTTTTATTTACATAAATGGGGCTTTATTACTCAGGTCAGAGTAGTGAGAGAACTGGCTTCCCCCTCCTGCCCTGTGTTTTGAGTTAACGCGTGTGCGGTTCTGTGATAACAACATAAAATTCTTGAAATGGACTCTGCTACTGTTTTTGGAAGATAGGCTTAGAAATATTTAAAGAATTTCCGTTTCAGAAACAGCTCCATAGAATGAATCCAAAAAAATGAATATCCAATTATGAACAGAAGATGACCAAGAAAGGAAAGATTCTTAAAAGATAGCTATTTTAAGCATTTTAGTTAGTTGAAATCTCTTCTAACCACAATTTGAAGTATTCTGTGTGTATTTCACAAAGATGTCTTAAAAACTATGCTCAGATTTTACTTTGCTTTAATTGTAAGCTCAAACATGACCCTAGCTAAATTTTATTTTAAATAAATTTGAAAAAATATGCATTAAAATAGCAAAGTCTCCAACCAAACTATTAACTGTAAAATGTAAAAAAAAAAAGAAAAAAAGAAAAAAATTTAATTCCATTGACTTAACCCCTTCAAAAACTTTAATAGAATATAATATTATGCCTTGTGGTATTAAAAGGTATTAATTAATTTGATTTTCTAATTATATTTTGTTTACTTTCATCTGTGAATCATTGCTCTTTAAAATTGTATGATCTTTTGTTGAAACAGAAAACAAACCTTGCAAAGATATTATTGTTACTGCCGTTAACTAAAATAGTTTGTAATTTGAAAGTTAGGTAGGAATTATTATTGTGTAAATGTATGTCAACCAAAAAGACAAATGACTGAAGTATTACCTGTTCTCTCCACAACCTCCTCCCCTAAACAGAACCCTAGATTCACTGTGTGGGAACACTTCCAAGAGGAAAAATTCATTCTACTAAACATCTCTCACAGTAAGTAGCTATTGGTACCTCAGGACAGATTGAAGAAAAAGAAAGGGAAACAGGAAAAGGGGCAGACAGCTGGATTAGACTGTACTGTGTATATTAGTGATGGGTAGACTTCAAAAGACTTAGAGGTTCATTTTGGACAGGTGCCCAGAGATTCACAGGCTTACCCAAAACCTTCCATAACTTCTGATTTTAAAATTGAGCTAGAATTCTTTTGAGACCAGACTTTTGGTCTTCAGTCATATTCCACACTCATGGTCCTAAAAATAAATGCAAGCTATGAAATTCTAAACTTTCTGATCCCTGAAAAATGAAGTACTTGTTTTAAATAGGTAGCAAAATTTCTATGTTTTGAGGTTTTCAGGTAAAATTAAACAATATGTTTTGCCTAGAAGAGAGAAATTTCTTAAAAAATGTATATCTGACATTTGAGTCCCATTTTAAATGATGTTAAAAATAAAGCTTTTGAACAGAATTTTAGGGACAGGTGAAATCTTCCTTTGAATTCAAATTCACCCAAGAAGATTAGTAATGCTAGGTCCCCCACTAGTGTGAACCTTACCCGCTGATACCTGGTAAGTGGTAACTGAAGAGACAGGCTCTCAGAAAGATCTCTATCAATACAGGTCTGTGAACCTGTAGAAATGAGAGAACCCAACTGGAAGAGGCGAAAAAGCATTTGTCTGTCACTGACTGCAGGGTCTTCTTTTAACTGAACACAGAGTTATCCTACCAAAAATATGATCATTCTTTGCTTTAGTTATCATGTGTATAATTACTTGTGTCTCTCAAATGTTTCCTGTCAGATTTATTATTACTAACAAAACCTGCTGTGACGATTACTTTTTCAATGGTTTGAAAATGAATTTTTGATACAAAGCATCAATTTCTGATATCAGTTATGGAACAAAATAAACTACTCTTCTGTGAATATGATTGAGCAAGGCATGGTTTTATTCTTTTTTAGAAAAGAAGACCCGAGACATGGACTTAATAAGCAGTAATGAAATAGACAAAATCATTTTTAGCATTTTCACCTTAAGAATTCCCCGGAACAACTTATACAGTGGTCATGGGAAGGACTGTTTTCATGACTTCATTTATGAATACATAGCTTCCTATATTTTACATCACATAGTAGGTGCTCCAATGTCTAATCAGTGTGACATTGCATGAGGTTCCCTACTAGATATGAATAACAATGACTTTCCCGTAGCAAAGAGTGCTGCATCTGAGACACAAAAATTTACAAATTATTATATGCACAGTTTTACCTGGCATTTGATAAATTACAAAGGCCTTTAAGCACTGGATATTTAGAAAATAAGTAGCAATATTGATAGTCCAAAGTTTCTCAATATCTGAAAACCTATTATTTCAATGTCAGTACACATTGTACTTGACAATGTACAGTTCCTGTCCAAATATCAGTAACTTATTTAGAATCGCATGCTCTACTCTAATAAAAGTGTAAAAATTAGTAACAGTTGTTCCATGTCAATCGCATGCTGAAAGTAGATCCTCGACAGATATGAAATCTGGAATAAGATCTGCATCTCTTTATAGTTCTCTTCTAGGATTTTTCCAAAGCAGATCTCATTGGATATTTCAAACCATTTCTAACAAAGACAACACTTGTAATTTGAACTATTTGTATCATTTTGTTCATACTTCTTAAGCTTCTCCATTCACTCTTCTCCTACTACTTACTTGATTTTTTGAACTTTCTTAATAATACAATATATACTATAAAATGAGAGCCAAAACCAATGACATCTTTAAACTCTACTAATTATTAGCGATGAATACCAAAGGAGAAATAAGAATAGCAAGCAAAAATTAATTTCATTGCTATCTTAATTGAATGTATAATTGAAACACATTTTTCCCCAAATATTTTTCCCAGATCCATTCATAAATAATAACAAAATGAATAGATTTGAGCTTCATGTTCTATCTTCTAATCTAGCTTTGGAAACTATGACTGATTGAGAGTTAATATGAAAGGCAAAAAAAGACAAAAAATAAAAGTTGTAAACTTATCCAAACTACTAAGAAAATTGATACCTTGCTTCCAAGATATTCATTCATGTGTTGGTTAATCATTTCTGAAACATCTACTATGTTCAGTGTTTACCTTAGGAGTCTACCATGGGAAAATGTAATTGAATATTCATGCATATTAAAATAATAAAGGTAAGAAAAAGTGTCATCTTTTAAACTATGTTATTCTAAAACCATGAAAAAGTAGTACATTTGTTATTTGTCTGAAATGTAAAAAAATATTTTGAACAGTGTTAATACATGTCTACACAAATTCATTGTTTTCATTCCCCACTCAGACATTTGACACAAACAAGCCCCTATGCTCTTCAATAAAGGAAAAGGGGATTTGAAGAGGTATTTGATAAATTACAAAAAAAGTAAACGATTAGAACCTCATACTTTTACCCAAAAAGGCCTCAAATCAAGGAATGGCATAGTCTATATTTGCTTTGATTTGTGGGATACATAATACATTCATCAGTGCATATCTTTGAATTTTTTTCCTTAAAAAAGGGGCACCATGCTGAAATAATCAGTAGAATAGTATCAGAAGCTACAACCCTTACATCACTATTTAATTTAATGAACAACTTTCAAAAATCACATGTACAATGTCGTTATTAAAGAACATAACCATATAAACTGCTTTGGAAATTGTGTATTGACATGTTCATAATTTCTTACCTCTATATATTTAAATTAAGACTTCAATAAATAAACCAGTAAATGCATTTATTATTAAAAAGAAATTTCCTTAAAAATTCAAATCTTAACTTATTAAAAAATATAATAAAAGACTTTTTTGTACTTTAGTATGCAAGAATTAGATTGCTTGACCTCTCTTTTAATGACTTAATTAGCTGTACTAAAGCCCAGCTGGGCCTCTGCTGACAACATAGCTAGATATTTCAATCAAGCAGTGTTATGGAGAATAAGTAATAAATGCTACCTTGTCGCCATACAGTCCCAAACCATAGTGCATGCTGGCAATGCTAAATTTGATCAGTATGCCTCATATTTCAATTAGTCGTGGTCTGAATCCCTAAAACTGTGTAATGTGTATGAATTCCTGATATCAGATACAGAGCCACAGTCTCCCACAGTTAGAAGCCATTGAGTTTGCTTTTATTAGCAGCCAATTAATGGCAAAAATCTGCATCGCTTTTAAAATTTATAACCTTTCTTCCAGCTGCATCCACGGCTCCTGCTATACTGTATACAATCAGATCTATATCACTGTCGCAAGCCAAACAGCTGCAAACTGTATTCTGTCCGCAGGAGTAAAAAATCCTTTCATACAGAAGCTTTTTTTAACCTCTTAGAAGTTCTTTTCAAAGCGCAGCAGCACTAGTCACTTTGCGACAATGAGCGATTTAATACAGAAAGAAAGAAATCTACACCAAGGTAACCTCTTGGGATGTGCTAGGTTTTCAAACGGAGTGAAACCCTACCACTCCCGCACCACACAAGGGCAAGCAAAGCCACTTCTCCTGACCAAGGCTAAGAAAATACAAACATATAAAACCTGACCCTCATGCAAAGTTAACCCTTTGAAGCCTATATAGTCATTAAAACCAAGTGGCATTATACCAGTTTAATATTAAGTAGCTTACATAAAATTTTGGTATTCAAATTTGTATGACCTTAGATGCTTGCCTAATAAAACATCTGTGGAGATCACGTTCCCCATCAAGAGGCAGTTTATTGCATACCTCAAGATTTTGAGACATTATTTTTAGGAGCCAGACTCTTTCTGACATATGATAAGACAGGAAATTTAGATGTGATCAGATTTAGTAACAAAGCATAATTGCTTTATGTATTGCTAATGCTGCACTTTCAAGATTATTAAGGGAACAGTTCAGCCTTATGGTATTATATAGCTTAAGTTACCTTATACATATTATTCTATGAAGCCTGAAATATTTTGCTATCTGATCATCGAAATGTTATGTAGGAGAAATAAAGTATAGAGTGTCTTCATTTGGTCTTCTAGAAAACAGTAAACTGAAAAGTGCGTATCCCGTATGTTGACATCTAGAAATATTTATTTATTCCCCTATTTGAGTCACATAGGGCCTAACAGATAATTTACCTGGAAAAGGAGTGTGAAAAAATATTCGCCAACTCTAATACATGGCAATAAAATGTAGTACTAGGATAATACAAACTGCTGCCATGGTTATTTAAAGACAATAAAATCCTATTTTACAAAATTCAACTGCTAATAACCAGCATTCTTTTGGACAGCTTAAATACTGCAGTAAGACTCATAATGCCACTGTGAAATCATAAGCTAGTACTTCAAAGGTGTTGTATCTGTTACAAATTTAATCTTCACTGCTTTGTCACAACTGATTTCATCCCAGCGGCTTGGAGATGCAGCATAACAACATTCTTGTTGTCCTAGACAACCTGAACCAAACTGTTAAATACCTGTCTGATGCCCGAGAATGATTATCATAGAATTGCCTATGGAATCTCCAATAACCACCCTGAAAATGTGCAATTAGTCTGTTCCAGTTAACAGAAGGGGAAAAGTATGCTTTACAATGTTGACAAATTGGAGACATTTTAATGATAGAGACAGAAATGCTACACTCTATTGGATGAATGGCACGGTATTGTGTTCATTGTATTTAAAATACTTTTCTTTCTGTAATACTTAATATTCATACATTTCACAATTATATAATGAAGTTCATACAGATTTGAATCTCACCTGATTTTTTTTACATGAAGGAAACATTATTTCATGAAGAACCATGGATCTTTAAAAACCAATATCCATTGATTTCCGTTTAGATACTGAATGTCTTTGTTTTTGACATATCAGGTACCTGTAAAGCAAATGTCTCCTGCTTCCTCCCAGGTATACATGGAACACTGTGTTCAGTAGACGCAGGAGGAAGGACGTGAACTAAGCAGACTTGTGTTCATGAAGTTGCTGAGAAAAGGAGTTAGGGGACCAGGGCATTGAAGTTTAATTATAAAATATGTTAAATTTGACTCATCAGGATCATTATGAAAATTTATAACTTTCAAAGGACAATGTTAGGTCTATCTACTAGCATATGGATTTAGTATTTCTATGCTATCTGTAGAAGTATGTACACAAGGACCCATGTCCCTGACAATGCTGCATTGTTGTTACTGGACAAACCAGTATTTTGTATTAGAAACCTTTGCTGATCCATGGCCTTCTCATTGAGCATCTTAGCCACATCATTAATCTGTATTCCTTAAATAATATTAGAAAATATTTCTCAATGAATATCTAATTACTAAGTGCTATCATTAAATCCGCCAACTAAGAAAAATAAATGCATAGGGAATTATATTTAGTATATTTCTCTAGAAACTACTGAGAATTCTGAAGTTCTGACTAAAGATTACTTTCTACAAGGAACAGAGACCCTTACTACAATGTTTATGCTGAACAGGGACTAAATGTGATCTGTATGTCTTCAATGGATTTCATAGCTTAACTGATGGTACGAGATAACTTCAAAAAAATAAGAGCATAGTTTTGTTTATATTAATATCCTGCATAAAATATGAATGAGTAATAGTTAACACAAAGATATGAAAACTCAGTTTACTGACAAATTAAGGAAAAACAGAATGTACTGATTATATTCTACCCAAATAAGAAAGAATTACATTATTTTAGATTTCTTATTCCTATTGATATGCCACTTAAAATGATTTAATTCGAAACAAAAATGGTGCAATTTAAACACATCTTTAACTGACATGGGAGTGACACTATTAAACATATATTAAGTTGCCCATATGCAATTCGCACTTGTGACTTTTCTCTGCCATTCATGAATTATGCAATTATCCCTAACTCATGGAAATGAAAGTGCATTAACTGCCCACTGTCATGTATTGTCTCTTTCTATGTCCTTGTGCACACATTTCCACAGTTCATTATTCATGGCTGCATCAAAGTAAGTGTAAATGTACACACATAATATGGAAATAGTCACATATGGATAAATAGCAAATAGATATTTGTGAAGATATATACATATATATACATATATATGTGTATATATATATTTTTTTTCATTCCAAATACCAAAATTTAACAAGGAACACCTCTATCCTTGTTATGGATGCCACATGGTAAACAAAACAGATGTCATCATTTTAAAGCAATAGCAAGAGTTCTTCACACATGAAGAGAAGATGTTGGTCTATAAGCCAGAAATTGAGCCTTTTCATCTTCAACCACTCTTTTCCTAGCTTTTTCCCCATTAAAAAGAAAAAGTTCCTTTCAGCATTGATTAAAATCTCACTAGAACACAATTCAAAAAATATTGTACGTGTGTTCCTAATCATTACCTTTTCCGCAAGCATGTTGATATAATTATAATGAAAGCAATTCATTTCTAAAAACAATTATTTGAAAATAGAAAGTGTGAGGGAAATAAAAATTCGGTGTTTTCTTCACTGCCTGTTATGGTCATGTGAGTTATTCCAACTTTGAATGAAACACCCTGACAATCTGCTGCTGGTGGAATATATTTTTCAGAGAGGTTCTCTGATTTTAGTCGAGGAAGCACTAGAAAGCGCTCATGTGCAATGACTTGTGATATAGGGAATAGTGAGGATTCTTTCTGATTTACATTATTTCTAACATAAACAGAATTGGTCCCATTGAAGTAATTCTTTCTAATTAAATAGAATGAATTCTTATCAAAGAGCCAGGTTTTTAATTTGTGCATAATAAAGTCTTTTAAAATGTTGCTTTAGGCAATAAAAGCAGGATTTAATGACTTAAGAAGGAAAAGTAAAATATTTTTGTAGCATAGACTTTAATTTTACTGTAGATAATCAAATACCATGTTCAGAATTTCATATAAAGGTTATTTCAGCAAGATAACCCATTCAGTATAAACCATACCCTCATAAAGTTAATTGGAGCATTTTAAATAGCAAAATAACAAGACAATTATTCTAAAATTATGCACACACATTCTTTGCTAAGTATTATTTAAAATTAAAACTGAAATAATGTGGGTTCATGAAGAGATTTCATAAATAAGTTTACAACTTTATTATATATTAAGGATATACTGAGGGTCATACTACATGCAATATTTTGATGAAAAATATTTTTCATGATTATATGTGCTTCTGATTTTTCAAAACAAAGTTAAAATCAACCATCTTTGTATGCCTTCATATTTAGAAGAATATTAAATATTTTCAGTCTGTTGTTATATTTTAAATTCTGCATTTCTCAATTTACAAATAAATTTTATGATTCTCAAATATTATAGATATTGATAAAATATAAGAATTCTATAAGACTTAATTAGAGCATGACTGAAAAACTGTAAAGAAAAATGTCAGTAAGTACAAATCTATTTCAAAATTGGAAAGACAATAAAAATAAATAGTTGGAAATATTCCACATTTTAAGATGCATTATGTAGGAAATAACTGTTCTTTCTAGGAGAAACTTTTTAAAAGGTTGTTCCTGCTGAAGTATAACAGAAAGAAAATGTGTTAATCCCTCACATAGTATAATTTTTATGCTTGTAAGTTGTGACTCACAGAAATACTTCTGCAAAGGCAATAAATATACCCAAGAACAATTTAGGATAAACATAAGTTTTCGTTTCTATACAGTGCATTCACTGGCACCATAAATAAGGTGTGACCAGCAGAAGGCACTGTTACAATAAATATATACATACAGCTGCTCATTTACAAACTGGTTGGAAATTCTGACAAGTTTTACAAACTTTACACAGCGCAAATATTCTTTTCACGTAGACATTAAGTTATAAATTTGTCCTGTAATTGCGAAGAAAAAACCCATTGCATAACTCCTTTTTTGCATCATTTTGATTTGGATTGCAGCCCATCCTCAATTTTATTACCCTCATTTTTAACTTACTTAATTCATAAAAGAATTATGTGGTCACACTTACCATCTTTAACACTGCATTTAAGGAATGTTGCTCTCTTGAGAAAAGACTCAGACTGCTGAAGTTAGACATAGATTCATATAGACCCCGCTTCCAAACCAGCTTCTAGTTTCATTCTTATTAACCTTTCGAGGTTTGATCATAATTTGCTAGAGCATGCAGGCATGGTCTTTTAATGGAACTGCTTGGATGTATGAAAACACCTCTAATTAAATCTCTGTCAAACATACCCCTAACAATGTTGTTTAGTTTGTGTTCGTATACAAAATCTCTTGAATGCCTCTCCAAGTTTACAAAATCCATGTTAAAGGAGCCAGCATTGCAAAAAAATGTTACGGCATATGTTTGGATTTTTGTATTTCAGAGTCCTGACTACTTTATCTGAATTACAGATTTAGAGCTTTGTTATGTGTGATAGTTATGATAATATGATCACTAAAGGCACAGAGACAGGGAGACTCAAATCCCTTTGAAAATCCCTTTCTCTATTTCCTACAGCTGCTGCGGCAGTTTAATATCTGATAGAATGATGAAAAAGAACAGGCCGAACTCCAGTTTTAATAAAAATTTTAACAGGTCTACATATAGTTATGAAAAATGTTATTTGCAATGCCAATTTTTAATAAAATTTTCTTAAACCAAAGAAAAAATCCCCCAGGGGAACCTGCTATGAATGTATTTTTCATATGTACTATTTAAGGCTCTTTAAAGGTTATGAAAGTGACTGATAAAATAAGTTCTATTCTATACAACACAAACCTGAATGCACTTGCACTTTTGCATTTTAATCAAATAAATAAGCAAAGCTTTCATTTTGTATATAAGATCAGAAACAAATATTATATTGCATAGTCAATTTTTATTGTTAGCAATAAAAATTCATATTATTAAATAATGGCATTTTTAAACAAGTCAAAGCACTGCTAACATACATGTCAGTTCTATAATCTATGAATGCATGATACTAAGAAATACTACATTTTTATAAAACTGAAATTTTGCTCCTTGTGTTTTATGAACTTGAGAAATTATATGGAATGTTGAAAACATTTATTTTTACAAGAGAAAATAAATATATTAGGTATGATGAATGAAATTTAATTTAAGAACTTCTGAACTTCTGAAGAGTCTCTATAAAATAGAACATACTAAATGGAAGGGCTCACATACCGTGACCCGCAAGGGTGCCCTGCATTGTAAATACCTGTTCATCATGATAACACTATCTGGGAAGCACTCAGGGACAATAAGCCTAGTCCCAAAAGTATCTCTCTCCACAGAAAATAGAAGAAAGTATTTATAGGAGAGCAGACAGAAATTTCAATTTACCTTTCTGACCTGTACCAATTGCAAAACCAGGAGGCTTTTAACTACCAAGACACTGAACACAAACAAGGGGTTCCCTTTTAATCTTTAAATTGCGTGAATTGGTATTATCACCAGTAAAGCCCTGGTGTTCTACTCAAGCACTGATTGTCTAGCAACACTGTCCTTGTCATTATTTCTGAAACCTCTTAAGTTCTAAGGAAGACTTTTTAATACCATACACCATGTAAAATACATTAACATTTATTAAAAGAACTTGATAGACTTTTAGAATTAAAACTAGCTACACTAATACTAGATAACCATTCTATTCTTTACAGAGGGGTGTGCAAACTGTATCTATAAAGCACAGTCTTTATTTTATCCCTAAATAAATATTCACTTTTGAAAACATTAAATTTATTATGCACTGAAATGAGGAAAGTAAAGCATAACCCACCTCATTACTTTCTCTGAGAATTGGCAAGGTTGGAATATAGAACCATCTTCTAAACCTTTTGGTTCTCCTGTACAATTCCTAACAGGGAATTGACAGCAGTTAGTTCATACCATACTTATAATCCCACTATTTAACAATTTCTAAAAAGAAGTTTTTACAATTTTGAAACCAGATCAAATTTGTTGATCTGTTTACTTGATATTTCCCTGTATTTTTATTTAAAGGACATTTTTTTGAATGAAGTGAGGTGGGGGTAGGTGACCTTAATCAGGGGATTTGAAAAAAAATTGGTGGAATCAAGGTAACAAGAATGAATGAAAGAATAATTTATTGCTGTGACCATTTCCCTCCTTGATTTTTGTATTGGGATTACAGTGGATTATCTCCAATCAAATACTATTTATCAGATCCTTGTAGATACCCTTGATAAGTAACACAAATGGAATAAGTTTCTGAGAGCATATCTGAAATGTAAATGTAAGTACTCGATTACCAAAGCTATGAGCACACAAAAAAGATGAGAAAAAACACAGATCACTAAAATAAAGCTTCGACATTAAGTACATCTTTAATTTCCTATTTCAAGTATTTTTATGCCATTTTAAGAAAGATAGTTGGATATTTAGTGAGAGTTTTCAAATCATAAACCAAATTACAAGATGCTAGTTTAAATGTGATTGAAGGAATTTCTCATTTTAAAATACTGTAAGAATTTACAAAATAAAAATTGAGGATTATTTCATTTTTCCAAAAATATTTCACAAGCTGCAGTGTTCTTAGAAAATAAGAAAGCTTGTTTTAAAGTACATGTTCAAGCCTTTAATGAAAGTGCTCATAAAAAAAAATAACACATACAGCACCATCTGGCCATATCAGATGACATGGATCTTTTGTGCATCAAAATATCTATTCTAAAATAAATGGACATATTTTTATTCACATAAAATAAGACATTTATTTAAATATTAATTAGATTTATTTTACTCTTGAAGGGCAAGGAAATACAGGCAATTCTCCCACCCTCCAAAAATCTTCAAACAGATAAATTATTAATTTTAACTGGAAACCATATAAAATTAATGTAACACTTATATTTGATGAATAATTTGGCATTTTAACAAAATTCTGCATTTTTTCCCTCCAAATTTTACAATGTTTTGCCAGTGTGTTTGGGGTTCCAGTTTCACTAAGCCCCTAAATAAAACTCTCCACATGTTTGAAGAAATAAAGGGTGGTCTCTTTCCTTCATGGATTTTGTGCACAATAATTTTAATCTCTAATTTTATCTGTTTATCTCAAAGGATTTAAGAGTGCTATATTTGGGGGAGGGAGAATGTTATAATTACCTGAAAAGTTTAGGTTGCTATTTTTATTATTTATCAAGAAAGTAAATAAAATATTAAACATTATCTAAAATTATTTCATTGCTTAACTTTCATAATTTCCATAGAAACCCAGGTGATGCATTTCTAAGCCACAGTGACCCTAACCATTGGTCTTTACAAAAGCTTTTGCAAGCCTGACAGGTGATTTTTTTTTTCAATTGATGATAGAATAAATCACACTGAACACAGGCATTTAGGAACCAACTATGCAATATTTTTAAGAATAAGCACATTTATATAAAGAGATGAGGGAGAAAAAGTAGAAAAAAAATTCCTGAAATAATAACTTTCTTTTTCACCCAGGAACATAGAGTATTATCCACTTGACTATATCATCATAGCAAATTATGGTTGTAAAAATTACTATACATTATTGCACATTAAGTAGTTTCCAGTTTTTTATTTTCTCACTGGATTTGATCTGTACATTCCTAAGAATGTCATATTATTATTAATTATATATTTCTTACTTCATCAACCGTGTTTTTCAACCTTGTAGAATTTTCTCCGAGGTTTTCAAATACCAAGAGTATCTGAGAGTCAATCTCTTTTTGTTGTTTCCATAATTTAAAATTATACCACCAGACAGCTTTTCTTTAAGATAGATAACTGGGAAAACAGACAAATTAGGATGCAATTATTCACATCACAAAGGAATTCACAGATGGCTTCATGTAAATAGGGAGCTCCCTATTTAAGTGTTTGTTTACAGATCATTAGCTACTTGACAAAGAGGCTAGAGGGGCAGAAAAACTTAGAGCTCAAGTGCTGGGAGACACTGCCAATTGGAGATCAATGAGAAATGGAGACGCCAAAGCATTCATTGAAGCAGCATGTGAATCAGAAAATGTGATTTACTTCATATACCTTTGTGTGTGTGTGTGTGTGTGTGTGTGTGTGTGTGTGTGTGTGTGTGAGAGAGAGAGAGAGAGAGAGAGAGAGAGAGAGAGAGAGAGAGAGAGAGAATATAGCTGTATGTGTAGATGCAAAATGAATGGCTACATATACACAGAGACACACACAGCCTAAAGATACCTTTAGTTACTGTAGAGTAAGACACCTAACAAAACTAGCTGAATTTCCTGTGTTTATTTTGGAGATTAAAAAATCACAAATTTTTAAATGTATATTGTTTTAAAGTATATCCACTCATACAATATATGAAATGTCTACCTTTAAGCTTAATGGTCCAATAATTGTCAAAAACTTTTTAATTTTCTTGTACAAATTAATGGCATACTTAGCACAATAAATTTACTAAATTCTTACTGTGTATGAGGCATTTTGCAAAACGCTAAACAAAAAAAAAAGCGAAAGTCATTCTAGAGAAAAAATAAAATTTCAAGTGTTGTTTTCTAAAACATGGGCATTAATGTTTACAGATTTGCTATTAGAAAATATTGTTATAATGGATTACTATACAAAACTAACAACTTTGTTTTGATTGTGAAGATCATAGATCTGAGTCCCACACCAGTTAGATATATCCTTATCAACTGGAGTTTAAGTGTAAAAAGACTTGAGGTAAGTTTTGTCTCCAGTAGATGTTTCCTCTTATTAAATTTTGAAAGAAAATTTTAAAATGCATATGAGGTGAGAAGAATAAAGATGAAAACATACAAATTCCTGCTAAATGCCCTCTTGCTTTATTGTCAAGGCAAGCATAATCTTTGAGTTATTAACTACTAATGACCCTTTGCCTCTTGAAGATTACCAAATGAAAGTTCAAACTTTTTGCTGAAAAATTAATGCAAGTAATTTTTCAAAGTTTTGATTCTCTTAGACTTCTTTTAAGTATAAAAAAATGTTTTCAGACGTGAGAATTTTTGTAGGGATAGAGACTTGTTCACATTATTTAGTTTGCTTAACATGCTCTGTCTCACTTCAGTGCAATTCCAGAAGCATGTATTGATGACTTCCTGCATGCTAATACTGACTCAGTAGTCGGGCAATAAACTGTATATACAGACTGTGCTTACCATGAGTTTACCCATGTTATCTCATATTTTGCCCTATATAATAATTATTCATTCATTCAATGGTGTCCCAATAACAAACTTAGAAACCTTGGTAGATTTTTTAAATAAGTCCAAAAACTTTTAAGGCTCTATATTTATAACAAACTTTGATCTTAGCACCCATGTTTTATATAGGGCTCTTAAACCAGTCTAGATAAACTAGAATAAAGAGAAATGCTAATGCACCGTTAATTTTAAAGTACTTTAAATCAATTTTCCATCCACATTTTTAAAATAAATTCAAATTGCTAAAGGATCTTATTTAGAACACAAAATCACAGAGAGCACAGAAAAAAGTCACCCCTTCTTTCAAGAGAGTAACTGGACTTTTAAAAATTGCTTTGAAGTCTAACTTGTGATACTTCATTTGGATTTGGGGAGGGAGGGTTAAGGAATAAAGCAAAGTTGTTCAGAAAGAAGAAAAAGTGTAAAAGGGAGAAAAGAAAAACAAGTTTCTTATTACAGCCAAATCATTGCAGAAAAAAAGAGATGGATTTGGCGGTAACCACTAAGTCAAAGTATGATACACTAGAAAGACAATATAAGACAAACACATGTATTAAAGGTAGTACACTTCAAAGACAGAAGGCGATTCATAACATTCTAAATCTTTCTTACCACTCTTTTGGAATAGTTTCCTTTATTTCAACACCATTCCATCCCAACATTCCACCACAAGCCAGGCATTCCATGCAAGTAACAGTGTGTGGCACTAAATTCAAAAAAGTATGACATATTTAACTACTAAAGAAATCACAAACTCTACAAATCATGTAAAGTATTAAAATTTGGACTTTTGACATTTTATTTAAGTTTCACAATAATAAATCTATGTACATTTTAGGTACATAAATTAACAGTTATGACCCCTAAATAAATTTATTTCTCATTCTATTACATAGGCATTCACATGAAGAGCAAGGATATACCCTGAATATTTGGGAAGTGCTTAAATTAGGATACCAAACATAATTTTTTAAATATGATACATTAATGGTTACATCAAGATTTGCTTTTTAAAGAGATGAGTAACTGGCCTGGTTAGATAGCATTTCACTGAGATAAAAATAAATAGTTCAGTGGCTCTTTTTAAAAAAATAAGTCACAAATTAGTCAGACACACACTATTTTGGTTTGCTTTGCCTTCTCTGTTTTAGTATAAATTCGCAAGGACTGCTTTATACAATATAACCTAAGCTAGAATGCTCACAACTGACCCTGAAAAGTTACTGGATCTTTCCTGGGAATACTCTGAAGTGGGTATGTGTACCTAAGAAAATATTCCAGAACCTACAAGTTCTCCCATTTACATGCCCTTCTGTCCAAGACTACAAAAACTGGGTATTACTGCTATCAATTCAAAAATACCAAAATAACTTTGTAAAGAAATTTATTCTTTGGTATAGTAGCAAAGAAATTTTTTAAGTGATCAACTCTGAAGATATAAAGAATTTACTTAATTTAGTAATGTAAATTTTAAAAAGTAGTAGTCTCAAATATTAACTGGTACCATTTAAATAAGAAATTTAAAATTCATAATATTTTAAAAGATGGAATATTTAAAAAAAAATAATTTTGAAATAGTTCTCCTTAAAAGGTATAAAAATATTATCAAGTAAATTTTAAATGATTTTTAAATAAACATGACATTTTAAAGCAAGAGTATTTTTCAGAAAAATTGTTTCAAACAGCCCCATTTGCATTAACTTCTTCATCAAATTGAACACAGTAACTACTCGTGTTATGAAGTCTACTACTTTTTACATGTTTCTATCTAAAGACCAACTTCAAAAAGTGATAACACACCCTTTAAGAATGGAGGAAAGCACTTGTCCTGTTAGTATCAGCCTGGTTCTGTGCCATCAGAACTGTTGGATTTTGTTCTGAACCATGTCATGTGATGTTTAGGTCCCTGTGTGTTTCTAAATTGGTGAAAAAGCGGTAAGAAACTGAGGCATTGGCAACAACTGTGATGAACAATATGATAGGTTTTTCTAAAGAACACTTTTTAGTTTTATTCTAAAAATATGCCTTGTACACTTCTATTCAGAACAAGCAAAGGGAGAAAAATGTTTTGCATGAGAAAAAACAGTGGCATTATTTGTTTTTTAATCAATATATCAAGCATCAGATGAACACTCATATTTATTTCAAAGAAAACCAAAAGAGAAGATGATTGTTTTCATTGACTGAAGAAATTTTTACTTGGAAAATCTTTTAGAGGGATGCTATTCCTGATATAAAGTTAGAGTTCCATCATTCCAAACATTTTTGTGATCGCAATAAATTTCTCTAAAGTTTAGTTAATATATCACTAGTTTTTAACTGAGCTGTATATGCATTTCCTTTAAGTATTTTTAAAAATTAATTTAAAAATAATATGTCACAATTTAATCCTTTTCTCATAATATTACCTGTTTTTATTTCCATATATCTAGTACTTTAATGAAACTAGTTTCACGAATGTTCTGAATATTGACTTCAGATCTTTCTTAAGAGAACATCAACTATGAAATTTAAATAGCTATTCTGTATCTGAAAATATTTGGACTAAATGAATAGTAAGGTCATATTGATGTCAACTGACTTGACATTTAAACAGAAATTAACAAAATAATAATAATTTGGGGTTAAAAATGACTGGCATAAAAATGTCTAAATAATTTATTTTAAATTACTGCAATTCTGTGTATACTTAAGATGTTACTTCTGAGAAACCTTCAAAAAAATAACACACAATTGTGGAGAGATAGTTGGTTGGTGAACCAATTCAGGATCACATCACAGTAACAACAATATTCAGTACCACTGAGCTTGGTTATGATATGTCTCTCTCCTTTTCTTCTGTGTACAAAGTTGTGGAAAGTGGTAGCTACAACAAGCCCTGTAACCCTATCTATCGACAGGAGGCAGAAGCATTCCAATTGAAGCAGAATTAAAAGATGAGGCAGATGGATTAAATAGCTAGATTAGATAGAAGGATAGATGGAGGGATGGAGATGGACAGATTTAGACAGACACATGTAAATATGTTTAAAATCCTTTAAAGCTCTTCAATATTTCAAGTCCTGGTGTCCTCTTTAATTTCTTTTTGGTTCTTTCTCTTCCCATAGAACCATCTCCCTCCATTGTGCCTTAATTTTGGTGATAAGGTGAAAGAAGAAGCTGGGTCCGTGGAAATCAAAGGAAGAGATATCTGTATTTTTATGAAGGATCTCAAAGAGATCTATGCCATGAGTAAGGCTTCATCTGTCACTAATTGGTGGTTCATAAAGTTTTTACTTTTTACCTAGGTATTAGAGGATTCTCTCCACATTGTTCTGTTACCTGTCTCTGCTCTAAAGAGTAATTTGACTATACTTGGGTTATAAACAGTTTTTGAAAATGAGTCTTTACAATATGTCAAAAAAATCACCTTAAAAGTTTTGGAAATGACCATTTTTAGTATCAACTCTCATTTTATATGGAGAAAATATTGAAATGCATTGTGTATTGAAAATGGATACTACACACTCAATCTTGTGTAGGTTGGCTTTTTCCACAGACCTACTGAAGGCCTAGAGAAGACCATGCTGCCGTCACACAAGGGCCCACTAACTAACCTGTAAAATTTTACTTTATAGGAGCAAGTTCTTTCCTCAAAATCATCACCATGATTTAAAACTGAATACAACCTTGGGGAAAGTTCTACAGAGACTGGCTTATAACAAATATCCTTAAGAATTTATTCCAATTTTTAAGAAAGTACAGTAACAAGGAAGGAAAACATCAGCAAGTTATAACATTTTTGCTTTTTTTTTTATCTCTATATAAATGAATCAATTAGAACTAAAAGTCAACAGGCAAATTATGATGCCAAGAGATTCTCCTAAGAAGTTTATGAGACACAAAATCTCTCAGCTTTACTTTGTTAAATACACAAACACTGGATTACTGTGAAAGGAAAATGTGCTATGAGAAATGATGGTTAGTCATAGAAAATGGTGAAATATTTACACAAATCATATCCTCATTTTGTGCATGTTTTTATTCTAAGATGATAATTCCTTTGCCAATTTTTTCTAAACATTTAAGATTAAGAAATACTTGAATTGACCGATAAGTATTTTTCTGCATAGAGACATGCAAAATGATTAGAATAGTAGACATTATTTGAATATACACCACTATAAAGTGAAATTAAATTACTTTTTCTTTAACTACCAGAATGCATGGCTATACACATCACCAAATATCTATTGATTTTAGGTATAATAATTTAGATTATACTATATTCTGGATTGTATTTTGTCTACATATATATTTAAACCATGGCACATTAAAATGAGTATCAGGCATTGTTCTTGGGATAGATGTCAACAAACCTATTGAGAACACTTATACTACTTATTATACTATCTATTCTTCTCTACATAAGAGATTATATCAGAGATACATAACTTGAAGTATTTGGTAAGTGGTAATGGGTCCCAAGAGACCCTCTTTTTCCTTACCTCTTCACACTTACAAGGAAGCATTCAGGACTTACAAATGGTATATTTAATGTTTCACACTATATTAGAAGTATGTTTTAGCAATGTATTTCTAAAAATGTATAATATACAACATTAATAAAATGTGAAAGTAAAAATATACACATCACATACATTTACAGAACAAATTGTAGAGTCAAAAAGATGTGCTTAAACATCTTAGCCCATTTTATGTCATATAGCACAATAACACTACATGTTTATGTAGTTTATTACTCCAGATATTTAGAGACGCTATGAATCAGTGTCAATTGTCCATTGAAATGGAACTATATAGAGACTTCTCCATCCTTGGTTATCCAAAAGGTTGTAGTCATAATCAATAATATGCACATTATAAGTAGCAAATAATTTATATTTTAAAAATCTTTAAAAAACAATGTCCCCTATATTTCATTAATAGTTGTGTTTAACACTGACTTCAGACATTTTTAATTGCCATATATAACAATTTTTCATCGCAAAAACACTTAATAAAGTGCTCACACATTCACTACAAATGTATAATTTTATACGAGATTTTTCTTTAGAAATTTTCCATATCTGTCTTTGGTGACAATTTTCTCTTATCTTCTGGTTCTGTCTCACAGCACCATTAAACTTGCACACTTCATGCTTATTGGCAAAAGTCACCACTTCACACACCACTTATCATCTTCAAAGCCCTTTGCAAAAATTAATGGAGGCCAATGGTATTTCAAGGAAAGAAAATTTTATATTCAAATAATAATCTATATGAAGAAGTCAGTATGTTTACATAACAAGTTCTGTACCCTTTAAACCAAGCTGTAGTACCCTGAAGTCCTTTACCTTTGGCACTCTTATAAACTGGATTATTTATCTATTACAGCTTAAAGAGTCACAGGGATCATCTACTTCAAATCTTCCTCATATTTTCCAAACCAAAAATATGAGAGTTTAAAGATAAATGACTGACCCAAAATAAGACAATGAATTTGTGACAGGCCTAACTGATTTACTAATACTAAAATATTGCTAGAAGATGGCGGCCTAGAGGGAGACTGCACCCCCTGTCGCTCCAGAACCCAGGAGTTAAGAAGGGGAGGCATTGAGAGACTGGGACTGAAATAGAGCCACGGGTGAGTCTGCCCACTGGGTAAAGCTCGGCCCGGGGGGCAGGCCCAGATAGAGGTGGCTTATCGGTACCAGGCAGGGCAGCTAGAGTCTTCCCAAGGTAGCCTTCCACACTCCGGCAGGGAGCTCCTCCCACACGGCCAGCTGCACGGTGCAGGCCCACAGTGAGAGCATTTCAGCACAGAGCCAGTTCCAAATCGTGGAACCAGTAGGGGGCTAGGGGCAGTTTTCTTCGGATGCGCTGCTTTATCAGATTCCTCCAAGACATCAGGCTACTGAAGGCTGGGAGGTGATACACTGGAAATCTACCGGGACACTATAAGCCAATAGCGGAAAACTGCAATATCTCAGGGTCCCACTGACAACTGACCAATATGAGAAAACAAGGGAAGAAAATGTCCCAAACAAACCTAGATACTACATCAATAAAACCCAATGACAGCACAACAGAAGAAATGTCAGAAAGGGAGTTCAGAATGTACGTAATTAAAACGATCAGGGAAGCAAATGAGGAGATGAAAGAGCAAATGCAGGCATTGAAGGAGGAGATGAAAGAGCAAATGCAGGCATTAAATGAGCGCACCAATCAACAGTTAAAAGACCAAATACGGGAAGCAAGAGATCATTTCAATAAAGAGTTAGAGATACTGAAAAAAAACCAAACTGAAATACTTGAAATGAAGGAAACAATAAACCAAGTTAAAAACTCCATAGAAAGCATAACCAATAGAATGGAGTACCTGGAAGACAGAACCTCAGACATTGAAGACAAATTATTTAATCTCGAAAGCAAAGTTGGCCAAACAGAAAAGATGGTAAGAAATCATGAACAGAATCTACAAGAATTATGGGATATCATGAAAAGGCCAAATTTAAGAATTATTGGGATTGAGGAAGGCTTAGAGAAACAAACCAAAGGAATGAACAACCTATTCAATGAAATAATTTCAGAAAATTTCCCAAATCTGAAGAATGAAATGGAAAACCAAGTACAAGAGGCTTATAGAACTCCAAACATACAAAATTACAACAGACCCACACCAAGGCACATTATTATGAAAATACCTAACATACAAAATAAAGACAGAATTTTAAAGGCCGCGAGAGAAAAGAATCAAATTACATTCAGAGGGAAACCAATAAGAATATCAGCAGATTTTTCAATCCAGACCCTAAAAGCCAGAAGGACCTGGAACAACATTTACCAAGCCCTGAAAGAAAACGGATGCCAACCAAGAATCTTATACCCAGCAAAACTTACCTTCAAATTTGACGATGAAGTAAGATCCTTCCATGATAAACAAAAGCTAAAGGAATTTACAAAAAGAAAGCCAGCATTACAGAACATTCTCAGCAAAATATTCCATGAGGAAGAGATGAAAAACAACGATGCAAATCAGCAACAGGAGGCGCTAGCCTAAAGGAATAGCCAAATAAAGGAGAAACCAAATCATGCCAAAAACAAATATGAGTCAATTGACTGGGAATACAAATCATATCACAACAATAACCCTGAATGTTAATGGCCTGAATTCATCAATCAAAAGACACAGACTGGCAGATTGGATTAAAAAGAAAAATCCAACAATATGCTGCCTGCAAGAGACTCACCTCATAGAAAGAGACACCCATAGACTAAAGGTGAAAGGATGGGGAAAAACATACCATGCACACGGACACAGCAAAAAAGCTGGAGTATCCATCCTCATCTCAGATAATGTGGACTTCAAACCAAAACTAGTCAAAAGGGATAAAGAAGGACATTACATGCTGCTTAAGGGAAGCATAAATCAGCAAGATATAACAATCATAAATATCTATGCCCCGAACATTGGCTCATCCACGTACTTCAAACAAATCCTTCTCAATTACAGAAATCAAATAGACCACAACACAATCATACTAGGTGATTTTAACACACCTCTCTCACCACTGGATAGATCGTCCAAACAAAAATTGAATAAAGAAACTATAGATCTCAACAACACAATCAGCAATTTAGACTTAACGGACATATATAGAATATACCATCCAACAAAGAACGAATACACTTTCTTCTCAACAGCACATGGATCCTTCTCTAAAATAGACCATATTTTATGCCACAAAGCTACTGTTAGCAAATACAAGAAGATAGAGATACTACCTTGTACTCTATCAGATCATAATGGATTGAAATTAGAAATAAATGACAGAATAAAAAACAGAAATTTCTCCAATACTTGGAGACTAAATAATACACTATTATACGATGAATGGATAACAGAAGACATCAGGAGGGAAATAAAAAAATTCTTAGAAGTAAACGAGAACAAAGACACATCATATCAAAATCTCTGGGACACTATGAAAGCAGTACTTAGAGGAAGATTTATTTCATGGGGTGCATTCAAAAAAGAAGTAGAAATCAACAAATAAACGACTTAACACTACAGCTCAAAGCGCTAGAAAAAGAAGAGCAGACCAATACCAAAAGTAGTAGAAGACAGGAAATAGTTAAAATCAGAGCCGAAATCAACAAAATCGAAACAAAAGAATCAATTGGAAAAATTAACAAAATAAATAGTTGGTTCTTTGAAAAAATAAATAAAATTGATAAACCCTTAGCCACACTAACAAAGAGAAAGAGGGAGAAAACTCAAATTACTAAAATTCGGAACGAACAAGGAAACATCACAACAGACACGAGTGAAATACAAAACATAATTAGAAGCTATTTCGAAAATCTATACTCCAACAAAACAGAAAACCTCGAAGACATCAACAAATTTCTAGAGACATATGAATTACCTAAACTGAACGAGGAGGACATACACAACCTAAATAAACCAATTTCAAGCAATGAAATAGAAGAGGTCATCAAAAGCCTACCAACAAAGAAAAGTCCAGGACCAGATGGGTTCTCAGCCGAGTTCTACAAAACCTTTAAAGAAGAGCTCATTCCAATACTCCTCAAACTATTCCATGAAATAGAAGAGGAGGGAACCCTCCCAAACTCGTTCTATGAAGCCAATATCACCCTGATACCTAAACCAGACAGAGACACATCGAGGAAGGAAAATTTCAGACCAATATCCTTAATGAACATCGATGCAAAAATTCTCAACAAAATTTTAGCAAATCGCATACAAATATATATTAAAAAGATAGTGCACCACGATCAAGTGGGTTTTATCCCAGGGATGCAAGGTTGGTTCAACATTTGGAAATCAATAAATGTCATCCACCATATCAACAGACTTAAAGTTAAGAATCACATGATTATTTCAATAGATGCAGAAAAAGCATTCGATAAAATACAGCATCCCTTCATGCTCAAAACACTAGAAAAAATTGGGGTAGTGGGAACATTCCTAAACATTATAAAGGCAATCTACGCTAAGCCCATGGCTAATATCATTCTAAATGGTGAAAAACTGAAAGCGTTCCCCCTAAAAACTGGAACAAGGCAGGGATGCCCTCTTTCACCGCTTCTATTCAACATCGTCCTTGAGACTCTAGCCAGAGCAATCAGACAAACCAAAGAAATTAAAGGGATACGAATAGGAAAAGAAGAACTCAAACTATCCCTGTTCGCTGATGACATGATTATATATTTAGAGGAACCTGGAAATTCCACCAGAAAACTTTTAGAACTCATAAGTGAATTCAGTAAAGTAGCAGGTTACAAGATCAATGCTCATAAATCCAATGCATTTTTATACATAAGTGATGAATCTTCAGAAAGAGAAATTAGGAAAACTACCCCATTCACAATAGCATCGAAAAAAATAAAATACTTGGGAATCAATCTCACAAAAGAGGTGAAAGACCTCTACAATGAGAACTACAGAACACTAAAGAAAGAAATTCAAGAAAACCTTAGAAGATGGAAAGATCTCCCATGTTCCTGGATAGGCAGAATTAATATCGTCAAAATGGCTATACTACCTAAAGTGCTATACAGATTCAATGCAATTCCAATTAAAATCCCAATGATGTACCTTGCAGAAATAGAGCAAGCAATTATGAAATTCATCTGGAAGAATAAAAAACCTAGAATAGCTAAAGCAATCCTCAGTAGCAAGAGCGAAGCAGGGGGTATTGCAATACCAGATCTTCAACTCTACTACAAAGCAATAGTAACAAAAACGGCATGGTATTGGTACCAAAATAGACAGGTAGATCAATGGTACAGAATAGAGGACATGGACACAAACCCAAATAAATACAATTTTCTCATACTAGACAAAGGTTCCAACAATATGCAATGGAGAAAAGTTTCCCTCTTCAACAAATGGTGCTGGGAAAACTGGAAAACCATATGCAATAGAATGAAATTAAACCCCTATCTCTCACCCTACACAAAACTCAACTCAAAATGGATCAAGGACCTTGGAATCAGACCAGAGACCCTGCATCTTATAGAAGAAAAAGTAGGTACAAATCTTCAACTTGTTGGCTTAGGATCAGACTTCCTTAACAGGACTCCCATAGCACAAGAAATAAAAGCAAGAATCAACAACTGGGATAGATTCAAACTAAAAAGCTTTCTCTCAGCAAAGGAAACTATCAGAAATGTGAAGAGAGAGCCTACAGAGTGGGAGAATATTTTTGCCAACCATACCTCAGATAGAGCGCTAATTTCCAGAATCTATAAAGAACTCAAAAAACTCTACACGAAGAATACAAATAATCCAATCAACAAATGGGCTAAGGAAATGAACAGACACTTCACAGAAGAAGATGTACAAGTAATCAACAGATATATGAAAAAATGTTCAACATCCCTAGTAATAAGGGAAATGCAAATCAAAACGACCCTAAGATTTCATCTCACCCCAATTAGAATGGCGATTATCAAGAACACAAGCAACAATAGGTGTTGGCGAGGATGTGTTGAAAAAGGAACACTTATACATTGCTGGTGGGGTTGCAAATTAGTGCAGCCACTCTGGAAAGCAGTGTGGAGATTCCTCACAAAGCTTGGAATGGAAACACCATTTGACCCAGCTATCCCACTCCTTGGTCTATACCCAAAGGACTTAAAATCAGCATACTACAGAGATACAACCACATCAATGTTCATTGCTGCTCAATTCACCATAGCCAGATTGTGGAACCAACCTAGATGCCCTTCAGTTGATAAATGGATAAAGAAACTGTGGCATATTTATACAATGGAATATTACTCCGCAATGAAGAATGATAAAATTATGGCATTCGTAGGCAAATGGTCGAAATTGGAGAATATCATGCTAAGTGAGATAAGCCAATCTCAAAAAACTAAAGGAGGAATGATCTCGCTGATAAGCGGATGAGGACATATAATGGGGGTGGGAGGGGTTAGCATTAGGTTTAGGGTTAGGTTTAGATTTAGGCTAAGGAGAGCGGTAAGAATGAAGGAAAGAAGGACTGTATAAAGGGAAAAGGGTGGGAGGGGTGGGGGGGAAGGGAAAAAAAAGAAACATCATTACCCTATGTAAACGTAAAAAAATAAATAAAAAAAAAATAAAAATAAAACAAATGAATACTAAAAAAAAAATAAAAAATAAAATATTGCTAATGTTTATTGAACTTTAAGAATGTGCTGGGCACTGTATTAAACAGTTGACCTGGAATATCACTCTATGATAATTACAGAATTATTCCAGTTATTATTCCCTAATATTTTAAATTGGCAAATTATTGAAGTAGGAGGATAAAAACAAAGCATTTAAGAAGTTATTTTCTTTAACACAAATAAAAATCTCATAATAGGGAGACATTTAACAATTTTTAAATGTACATGTTGTGTTTTTGCCTATGTTTCTATGCAGAAATCAAAATCTAGAATGATTTATGAATCAAAATCTAGAAGGTTTAGTAAACAACATTCCAAGTGAAGGAATCTGTCATGTATTTAGAATCAAGAAAATAAATTTTTCATTAGAATTTTTCATTTTATTTCAATGATGAATGTTTCTTTAAACAATAATTATGATGTCTATAGTAATGTCAAGTCTCCCCTACTAATGAACATGTAATGGAATACAACAGAACTCA
This sequence comes from Sciurus carolinensis, assembly GCF_902686445.1. NCBI lineage: Eukaryota > Metazoa > Chordata > Mammalia > Rodentia > Sciuridae > Sciurus > Sciurus carolinensis. The sequence continues at coordinate 45,622,162 of NC_062222.1, forward strand.
GTGTGGTAAGGTTATATTGGCAGAAAATGGATATATGAATATCATTTTATAACTAAATGAATAGGCTACTGTACAAAATCCTGTTGCTATATATTTTTAGCCAAGAAAATATGTGCAGTCCATTTAATGCTAACAATAATTATATTCATCAATAATTTTTTAAAAATTAAAACCTTCCGGTAATTAGATAAAGTGAAGTACAAATAAATAATTGTCTATAGATGTCATATTGCTGCCTTGACAGACCTAGTCTCTCTTCTAGAATCAACATACTTAAGATTACAAACATAAATATTTGAATATAATATCTGACAAACCCAAATTGCTTATGAGGGATCAGTACATTTGATCATTTTTCAAATAGTTCTAGTTTTTCTATTGTACTCTTTCCTAACAGCAATGAAAAATGATTCTTTTCATACAAAGCATTATATGTATATTTTAGGCCTAAAACCTTATTTATACATTAAATTTGATTAGTGTGTTTTTCCCAAAATTACAAATTGGTATGAGAAAAGTAACTTTTGACATTGAGAAACACATGATGTTTATATTGTCATGAACTACATTATTATAGAGTATGCAAAATAACCCCTTCATATATGAAACCATTCTTTGAAGTCCTAGCAACAAACCTAATTTGAAGCCACAGAGCTAACAATTTTTAAACAAAGTCTTCATAGGATAGGAAATTTATCCAGATAGTTTTCTTGCTACTCAGTTTTATTATTTATTTCATAATTTCATAAATGTAAGTCACATGCTTAGAAATTATATCTAATCCTAAAGTTTTCTTTATTTTATGTATTTATTTTGGTAAGAGAAACAAAAGTGTTCCTAATTTTTTCTAATATAACTGTATAATTTCTCCCTTTTGCATGTATATCTGCCCAGTTTAACTCTTGGCCACCATGAATTTAGAATATAATACTCCACAAGCTATCCTCTGTCTACATAATACTAAGTCAGTGAAAACAATTACTAAAACAATTGAAAGCTTTTATAAGTCTTCCTTAGATAATTGAAGATATCTTAATACATGTTCAATGATGCACACTGTGAATAAGTGTTCCCTGGAGAAAAATAAAATAATTATTATCAGTGGACTCTTTTTAATAATTGGTACTTTATCTCGAAGCTCTAAGCTTCTCCTGAAATCATTAAAGGGAGAGTGAAAGAAAATTTTAAGTGCAACTTTGGCAAACTTCTAAATGCCAAGCACTGAGTTAAGTCTTCCCATGTCATATTTAGTCCATATTGTGGAAAATATTGTGGCAGATTGCAGTGGTAGTCCCAAGCATAGCTCCCCTTTTTGCTGCAAGAGTTCTATACATCCCTGTCCATTGCTGTGAGACTTGGTGTGTGTTCCTACAAAAGGAGGACACACTGACATCAAATTTGATCACATTGGACTGGGGCTCTAGCTCAGTTGGTAGAGAGCTTGCCTAGAATGCATAAGGTCCTGGGTTTGATCCCTAACATCACCATGGATAGACAGATAGATAGATAGATAAAATGTTGGCCATATGACTTTCTCTGTAACCAGAATGTAGTGCATTGCTTCTTCTAGGCAGAACTTCAGAAGGCAGTGCCCTTTTCTGCCATCTACCCTTTTCTTTCCAACTGCCACAGAAATGTGTCCCAGAGAGGAGTATTCCTTTAGCGTAATCTCTAGGGAAAAACAGGAGAGCTGTTGCCATCGGCATGCAAAGAAACAAAAAAGTCTCCATCTGTAAATTGTTGAGATTTGGGGATTTTGTGTGAGTGTAACAAAACCTAACCAAAGCTAACTGATAATATATCTGCTGTATAAGACTGGTTATGTTATATAGCTTTTACAAGAAGGAAACTGAGGCTCAGAGAAGTTAAAGAAGTTTTCTCAAATAATTGAGATTTAGAATTTAAAAGTAAAAATTTCTTTATGAGAGACTTTCTGAGTCTTAGTTTTCTCAGCTGAAAAAAAAGGAGTAGTATTTTTTTCTTATGTCTTACAGTTATATTTTAGAGTTATTTTGGAGATTAAATGAGTTAATATATGTAAAATACGAAGGGCAGTATCTGGCAATAAATGTTAATTGTTGTTTTAATTATTATTGTTAGTTCCAGAGCTTATTATAAAATCACTTAGCCACTTTGAACATCATTTACTCATCTGTGAACTAGAGATAATAATACCTTTTTTATACGCAGGGTTGTTGATGTAAATGATATAAAATATGTGAGATTGCTTTCAAAGGTATTATTAAACTCATGACTTATCATTTAACAAGACAATGGACCATTGTCATAAAAAATACAACCATTATTAAATGTACCAAGAACTTGCAAAAAAAAAAAATTCTTCATGAATCTGAGCTCGTCACTGTAATCAGATAACAGCTAGCTCATATGTGCAAAGAAACAGAAGAGTCTCTACATAGGTAATGTCCATACAACTTTCTGACACTAGAAATGCTCTGTATCTGCATTGTTTGCTACACAACTACTAGTTATACATGAACATGGAGTACCTGAAACATGGCTAGTCCAACAGAGGAACTGATTTCTTAATTTTACTCAATTTTAATTTATTTATATTTAAATAGTTACATGTAGCTAATGGCTACCATATTGGACAACTCAACTCCAGAATTTAACATGTGCATTAAAAACCTCAGTAGTAACTGTGCTTATATTCAGATTAAGGTTTTGGCGTTTTCTTTTTATTTTCAATAAAAAATTCAAAAGAGGGCAAAATCTAGGCAGTGGAATATTTAGGTGATGAGTATTCCAGAGAAAAATCTAAAGAATCATCTGTACACTATGATGAGTTGGCTATAGATTGGTTTCACCAAACTCCCAATAGCAAGAAAATGAAGAAATTCAAAGTGAATAAAGCAAAACTATTTTCATAAAGCAAAGCTCCTAAAGAGAGGAGACGAAAACTTGATGTAGCATAGCAACTGACCTCTCAGAGCTAGTTACTCTGGTTTCAAAACCTGACTAAAGAGAAACAATAATCAAGATGATGGTGTTTTGTACATGATCCCCAGTGATCCCATCCTGGTCCAAGTCTTAGACAACTTTCACCTGGGCCACATCACTAGCTTGAAAATAGGTCTCTTGGGTTTTGTTCTAACTTCATGCATTCTATTCTTAAAATGGCTTCCTGTGGGAGTAAGAGGTCACAAACTACAAACCTTATCATAGATCATACTCTGCTTGAAACCTTTCAATGTCCTATCATTACTGTTAGAATAATATCCAATCTTTACTATGACCTATACATTCCAGTATGATTGGTCCCATGTCAGATCACACCCTCTTCTGATGTCTCTTTCCCTTTCAATTGTGATATCCCAACCACTCTGCCAGTTTTTTCAGTTCTGTGACACCTTGAACTCTCTCTCACCAGGGCCTTGGCATTTCTTCCCCCTCTTCCTGAGATACTCTTTTCACCCCCTTCCTCTTGTACTAACTTGGTTAACCTCCAGTCTCATTTTAATATCCTGTCACAGAGAGGTCTCCCTTGAGCACCACTTTCTCAGGTCTCTCTCTCTTTCAATACCCACGTCTCCTTCATGTTTTTTAATCCAGTTTGTGACTCTCTCTCATTTGTCTCACCTGTCTCCCACACTGTGATGAAGGCAGAAGTAGACCCACATCATATCTGCTTTGTTCACTGCAACATTTTTAACACTTAGCACATGCAATACATGTAGTGATGCCTTGACCACTCTTGTTTCCTTAAAATACCCATTATCATCTCTCTATCTCTCTCTCTCTCTCTCTCTCTCTCTCTCTCTCTCTCTCTCTCTCTCTCTCTCTCTCTCTCTTTTTCTCTGCCATCCTCAATATTTTGGCTATACTTGTCTTTTCTCCTCAGCTTCTGAGCATGCACTTTCCTCTCTGGCTCAGTCCTTTACTGTAATCTGCCTTTTATGTTTACACAATGCACCTCCTGTTCAAATGCCACTACTTGGCCTTCAGAGCTATCTTTTCACAGTGACATCTTCCTGAAGTCTCTACTAATTCTTTATCCACTCTCAATTGGCTCCTTTAAGCTATGCTTTCTTCTCTATTATTATTGATATATAAGATATCAAATTTCAGTCTCAAATTTTAACAGTTGCCCAAGATTGCTAAATTTTTTGGTGGGGGAGAGGGTAGTAAGGAGGCCCCAGCAAGTGAAGGATCCCCTGGCCACTCTGAGGGATTTAAAGGGATTCCTCCTGCCTGCCCCCTCCTGCCTCCCTCCCTGCCCTTCTTTCCTTCACCATTCTTAAATGTAATCTTTAGACTGTACCAGAATGCTCAGTGGGGCAGGGTACTTGTTAGAAATGTGGGTTCCCAGGTCTCTCTCAGGATCCACAGACTCAGAATCTCTGGGTGAGGCCTAGCCATCTGTACTATTAACAGGCTCCCAGTGACTCTCAGGCACACTTAAGTTTGATCATTATTTTCTGAATAGCATAGTCCACAATGGAAATCACCCAGAATCTCACCGTATTAGGATTCAACTGGTTTCATTTTTCTCTATTCACTTTCAGGTTTTACCACATGCATTTGTACAGTTGTAATTAATGGTAATTTTTATATTATAGTGTGAAAAGTTGCTACCTTATCATTATAATTTTTATATACAAGGATGTCCATTTTTCTGATGTGTTGATGTACTATAATTAAACTGTTTTCATATAATTAGACTTACTGTGTTAATCAACTTTGCGTTACTGGAACAAGAAGAACAACTTAGAGGAGGAAAATTTTATTTTTGGCTAACAGTTTCAGAAGATCAGACCATGGACAACTAACTTCATTGTTATGGGCCTGAGGTAAGGCAGAATATCATGGCAGAAGGACATGGCAGAAGACAGCTGCTAAGCTGGTGGCAGCCAGGAAGCGGAGTGAGAGATCATGGCACCAGGGACAAAATATAAACTTCAGAGCATACCCCCAGTGATCTACTTCCTTTAGTCACACACTACCTGCCTATTGTTACCTACCAGTGCAGTAGTCCTTTCAAATGTGGATTAATCCACTGATTGGGTAACGGCTTTCATAATCTAATCATTTTACCATTCAACATTCCTGCATGGTCTCATACATGAGTTTTCAGGGGACACTTCATATCCAAATCATAACACTTACATAGATTTTTCATTTTCTGTCCACTTAAAAAATAGAAAGAATGTCTTTATGAACTTAATATTTCCCTGATCTAGATTTCATCAAATTTCTAGGAACAGGAATATTGAGTCAAAGGATATGACTATGTTTATTGTTCTTGAAATGTACTAGCACATTTCCTTATAAAATATACTACCAATTTTCAGCATAAATCATTAAAATGTAAACCCTCTTCACTCTCTTTTCACAGTGAGCTTTTCCCATTCCTATCTCTACTTGGTCTTTCTACTAATTCCTTGGTCTTCCTACCTTGAAAGTTTCTACTCATTGAAAACTGTTATCTCAACTCTTTGTCACTTGCTTTTATTTCCTGCACTACAATTCTCTCCCCTCCCCAGCCTTGTATCTATTATTACCGTTCTTCCCAGAGACTCCCTTCTTCTAATTGCCTCTGTTCCTCAAGTATCAAATATTACAAAGTTAGATCTTGAAAGATTTGCAAAACACTTTTTTTTTGCTTCATTGTTGTTTGATTATACTTATGGGGCAGTTTTTTTTTTTTTTTTTCAAAACCCAACTTAACTTTAATGAGTGGTGAATTGTAACTAGAATTGAAGTTATGGATACCGATAATAAGACATGGTATAGTTAATGAAATAATCTTATCCTAATCAATGGGTAAGTTGGAAGACTAGGAAGAACTCTAAAGCTTTTTTCTTAGATGTATCAATCAAAGGAATATAAAAATGAACTCAGAATTTTAAATGTCACATTTCGACTCAGTTCACTGAAGTGATAAGATACATAGATAAATATAGATTAAAAACTGCAGAGGTTCCTTCCCCTTTACTATAGACAAACATTGCCTCCCTCTTGAAAATACAGCAGTCTAATAGGGAGAAAGGAAACTACTAAAACAGAGAGGGGCAGATAAATGCAATGTTATGAAGGTTTTCCAAAGATTGGAATGAGGGAGGGCAGTAAGGGGTAGTAAGGTAATAGTCAGGCCCTGCCCATGACTCCTTCTCAGAAAATCTGTTATCTATTCTTGAAATGCCAAGCTAAGCGGAGAGTCCACAGAGCAAATTAGAATGGGAATGACTGAAAAACATCCAGTTATGGCTCCTTAACTCTAAACAGATTCATTCTCTAGAATATGAGGTCACTAGCTCACATGCAGGCACAAACTCATGGGATGTAACTAGGAAGGTACACAGTGCCAGAGCCAACACAAGGCTGAGCTGGGTTCGTGGCAGCATGAGCCATGTTAAAGTCAAGAGGTATTAGGGGACTTTGAGGGTCTTGGTCTACACCCAGAGGGAGGGCGAGAGAGACCTTCAATCAGAAACTAAAGCCAGTTACAACCAGAGAAATTACAGGAGCCAAAATGATGCAGTTACACATCCTGGGTGGTGCTCCATGAGATTTCTCTTTATCCTTACTCAAAATCCCTCTTTCTCAAACCTCACCAGAGTCTGTTTCTACTCCTTGGAGTCAATTCATTCCTAAGAAGGGTAAAAGTCAGATATATTCACACCCCGAAATATTTTATGCTATCAAAGAATATTTATGATTGAAAAATGATATAATTGAGATAAAGGAGAGTATGATCTCATCTGTGTTTAAAACACACACACACACACACACACACACACACACACACACACACCCCTAGAGAAGCAGAGTATAGTTGCACAGAGGTGATTCACCAGTCTATAGATACTGGTCAGCATGTTTCTACAGGGTTCACACCATGGTGGGTGGGTAAGGCATCTATTTTGTTTGTATTTTTTAACTAACTAAATTAAATAGACATTTAAATATCTCTTGCCTTCCTACTGGAAAATGCCATGAGCCATGTATGTGCAGACCCTGGAGACCAGATGAGCATGTTCATGATCTAGTCACTCAGGTGATCACTCAGTTGCATATGGCTGCCAGGGAGTTGGTTTTGAACATTAGGTAGTTTTAAATTATATTTATTCTTTGTCATCTATATTTTAATGTATATCCACAATGGACCATTGGAAGTACAGGCAACATAAGAAACATTGATGTTGAAATGGGAATTAATGAGAAACAAACAAAAGAAAGATAATATTCCAAATTTGTATTATGAGGATTTCCACTGGATCCATATGTTAAAAACATCTGATTGAGATATCTCTGATATTTCCAAAACAGAGAAAATATTGGACCAATTATATCAGGTTGACTTTCACTTACTGGAAATTAAGATCTCCTATCTGCACATATTTTTTCTGAGTAGTGCTTGAAAATATCCCAACGCTTTCTCCTTTATTCAATCATGTGAACAAAAGCATAAAATTATGTTCAAATAGATTCATTTTATAAAGTATAAAGGAAAAAACTTGGAAATACTAGCTAATGACAGCATGTTTTGTCTTTTGGATACCATCAACACAAATTTCAATCTATATTTTAATGTATATTTGGTCTCAAAACTATTATGTTATTTAAATATTTATTTGTCAACAAATCATATTTGTTCTTACACAATGGAAGTAAGCAAAAGAATGTTTCACTTGGCCAGATTGCTTAACCCAAGTTTTTTGTTCTTTATCTGTATAGAGAAGAAATTAGATGAGATGATCTTTTAAGATCCCTTCCTGCTCCCAAATTCCATGATATTAAGAAAGAGGACCTAAAAAAAAATTAAAATAAAAATAAAATAAAAAAAAAGAAAGAGGACCAGTTCCAGTGATTTCACACTGGTCTATATAACAAATATAATTGTATAATCTCTCTTCAATTTTGTCCCATTTCCGGTCTCAACGGTTAAGTACAGATAGATGATAGAAAGACACAGATACAGATACAAAAATAGATGTAGGGCCACAGAAAGAGCAGTGTATCTATGGTACCATGGTGAGCCACTGTCAAAACTGGCATCAGGACCCATGGTTTCTGATACCTATACCAGTGTTCCTATTATTATTATTATTATTATTATTATCATCATCATCATCATCATCATCAATGCATGTACCAACGAGCACATATTTTCCTTTTTATTTTTTCTTTGTTTTCCCCTAATTTTGCCTGTCCACATCATGTTCCCACTCATGCTCACATACATACCCACAACCTTATGCCCTCTCCCTACTCCAGAGTAACTAATTTAACAGTACATCTTTCCATGCATTTTTCTATGCTGATATACGTACTGATACATTCATACATGCACCACAGCGCTTGAACACAATAACCACCCACACAACACACCTATACGTAGATGAGATGATTTGACACCATTTGGTTTCCAAGAGGAGATCAAATCACAAATGCTTCAATAAATTTTCCTTCACCATTAATATACTAGATAATTCTCCCAAATTTATATTTAATGACTGCATAATATTTCATAATATTGACATACCATTATTATTATGGGCACTGTCTTAATTTTTACTTATCATCTCCTCAAATGCCATAATGTCACCAGTTATGAGTTATTAACGTTCTCATTCATTGGCATTTCAAAGATAGCATAGGTTCAACATCCAAACTTATCTTGATTAATTATAACATTCTCCATAAGTTGTAGAGAAACTGGAGAGTCACTACTATTTACAAATGCAACATTTACTGTTTTTTTTATATAGAATTTTTAACTTTATAAAGTAAGGAAATTAATCATTTGGAATAAAAGATGTAACTACACTTTGCCTACTGCTTAAATACTTAATCTGTGTTCCTTATTTGTGCTAGCATGTATAACTGTATACCCTTTGACAAATATCTTGACCTTCCTGCACTTCAGAATGGAAACGATAATATTACTTTCCTCATGGAGTCATGGAGAGAATTTTAAATCTTTCATACATCTATAAATATACACAATACTTGTACTATGAACTTATTTACATAGAATAGTGCCTAGTACATGTGAGCTCTCAGTGAATATTGTTAACAGTGTTACTGATGTCATTATTACTACAGTACAGCTCCAGTTTATGTGGTTTTGTTTTTCAGGTAAGTAAAATTCCAGCAAGATTGTTTAAATCTAGAGATGTTTTTTGTAAGCTTCTAATCATATGTGCTGGAAAAGAACTTTCAACATTCAAAACAGCTTATAATTAAGAGTACATCAAATGGCTCCCTTTGCAGCTTCGTGGAGAAAAGTGAAATTCCCAAAGAGGTTGTAAGTTTTCAGCACTCCCACTAGAAAAAGAGAAATCGTTAAAAATACTTCCTCTGGAGGCTAACTGTGGCTGCCAACAGTCCAAAGAGTGGACGTTTTGTTTACATCAGTTGCCATTCAGCGAATGCAAATTCAGCTGCAAGTCTGTCTCTTCTGTTCTCAAATTTCATATATTTAAGGATAGTAGATGCTTCAGGTATATGAAAACACCAGTAGAACATGCAGCACTTCAACAAAATAGTTCCAACATTTGCATGACAAGCTTACCAAAAGAAGGTTCAGTGAAAAAGGAAAAAAAAAATCTTATTCGAGGTTGATTGTCTAGAATTTGCCAACTTTTAATAATTTGTGGTGAACAAAAGAGATATCAAATTCTATACCACTAATGGAAAGAAACTCATAATTCAATAACCAAGTTGAATAAAATATTTCTTCCATACGTAAAGTAACAATGTCATCCAAGACCCATCTGTTAAGCACACCCCCACACCAAAAACACACACAAACCCTTGGACATCTGTTAAGTACCACACCAAGAACACACGTGAAATCCTGGATGGCGAAATGGTTCTTTTGTACTCTGGATGCTTGAATGTCTTCTCTTTGTGCCCGTCTCTGTGCTCAAGGAGAGTTACTTGAACTTGATCATGTGTTTCTTACTAGCTCTCTGGACACAGAGAAAGGCAGGCGCTGATTACCAATCAAGATTCTCAGGTTCAAGCTCACTGCCTCCCACTTAGCACTCTATCTACCCACCGGAAAATAATTTGTTTGAGCCACTAAGGCTTACAGTTATTTATTCTTTATCCTTGATTTTTCAGAAAGCCCCCCCACACACACACACCAGTGACCCTCACTAAGAGCAGATAGCATTGGAGAAGAACAAAATTCTGATGCTGTGCTTACTTTTAGCAACTGTAGTAAAGCTTTTCCAGTGCTGGCCCTTGATCCAGCAGCTCATGTAGGCTCAGCATTCGGCAGTGCAAGGCAGCTTTAATCTAATTCTCACTTCATTTTTCCCCTGGCTTACTCCTTAGGACAAGTCTCAGGGAGGGGGGAAAAAAAAGAAAAGAAAAGAAAGAAAGTCACAGGCCTGGCATGCCATAATTCAAAAATGCACTGCTAATTACCATGGCTGTAATTCTTGATCCAGCCAAAATGCAGGTACACAATGACTTTACTTGGGGGCAGTCTCTGCTTAACCCCTGCTTCGTTTCACTACCTCTTCAGCACGTTCCCTCTTCTTCAACAGCGGTTATCTCTTGATGATAATAACTGACTTGCTGTCCAAGGAAAAGAACCCCTTGGGAGGCATCCCAGTGAGGAGCGCCAGAGCTGATGCCCAAACAGGTTTGGGAAGGATCGTGACTTATTAGGAAAAAGAAGAAAGAAACCCAATGTATTTCATTCTGGCTGTTTAAAAGGCTTCATGAGGTTTTAAATCACAGCAGTGGACATAAGATGGTAGCAATCTGGTACCTTTCCTGTCAAGTAACAAGCTGTTCTAAAATCCAGAAATGCTTGAGGTCCACTTTATAATGGTGATAACATTTTTAAAAATTGGACACATAGCATTTGGTTCTGAGAGCTTTGTACTTGGAAGAGTTATTTGTATACATGTTCCAAATATTTACATATTCTATATGGACTTAGCATTCATCAGGAAAAAATGCCGCTATCAACCACCACAAAGTATAAAGTCAGTGACTTTGCTGAATTAAAGAACCCCTGCCAAGTGTACCTTCTACTATAATTTAGCACAAGAGTGTTTCAGGGAGTAATTTCATACCTAAACTGGTTATGCCTGCTCTAAGCAACTTACCCTAAGATTTTATTTTCAAATCCATTTTAATTAGGAATTATCTGAATTATTATATAGGAGAAAAAGAAGGAAAAGAAGGGAGGGAGAGGTAGAAAAAGAGCCTTCAAAACACATAAAAAAGTAGCCCTTCTTACCAACTTCCCTCTTTCCACCATTGCCCAAGGCACCTCCATCTTGGACCTGACTTAATACAGTAGCCTACTGAGGTTCTCAGGGTTCCTACCCCACCACTCTATGTGTGAGACCCAGGCAAAATAAAAATACAGATCCCTTTGTTTAAAAAATATGAAAATCTATGTCATTGAAGGTACAAAAGTATAAAATGTTCTCCTTTCTTTCATGACATTCAATTTGCCATGGTGTTTTTTACTTGCTACTTAATACCATGCTTCCAAGGACATGGGAATCCTTGCAGGGTGAGGGCAAGCCCTCAAGGTGAAGGAGCACTGCCATCTCACCCCACAGCTCAGTGTTTGCAGCACACCCACAACTGGGATCCACTTTGCACGAGGTGCTGGAGAGAAGTACTGTGACCTGGTTGGGAGAGAGGAAAACAATCCCCTTTCCCATGGACCTACAATGCCAACCCATGGATGGGAGGTCCCCAGGTGTACAAAGGAAGAACCAAATATGTCCTATGCTCACAAGAAAGGAAAGGAGGAGGTCCAGATTAAGCCAGCAGAGATTTGGCTAAATTTTGACTTTTGTTTTTTCAAAACCAATCTATCATTTTCATCTAGTAATTTTATCATCTATCTAATTTGTTCTTCAGTCAATAACTACCAGAGTTAAAAAATGTCAGAGGAGTTGGAGCAAAAAATTATATACACATGAAATGCAATGTTATTGAGGAAATATTTAGATATTTTAGATAAGTACCTCATGTTTTAAAGTTAATTTAATGGAATCTCTTGAATGATTCTTATGCTAATTCTAAATTAGTCTCAAAGCATCTTAATATTTTTTTAAATGGTCATACAAGTCTCAGCTCTTTCTCTACAAGAAATTCTTATTTATTAGAGCACAGGTGGGAATTTTGAATGTACAGTTACGCATTACAAGCATTTCTGAGTCAAGAACTAGTTGCACAACTTCTTTCTTTTTTAACAATTCTTATGTCCACATTGAGGGCATCAAAAGGGGAACGGAAGGGAATCTGTGAGAAGAAAAACTCTGCAGAGAGCTGTTGATGGCCATGAATCCCTGTTTTCTGCCTCCCTCAGGGAAGGCTAAAGAACATTCCTCATGTCTAGGCTTGCTGAGCCTACCTTGCACCAGACTCCAGCTACAGTGGAACCTATTCATAACTTGGGAGTGACACTTGCCAAGGAGACACCAAGGGCAAAAGAGGGAGCAAAATAAAGGACACTTGGGGCACTCCAGTTTGGGTCACTGTCTGCAGAGGCAAGGTGGACCATGTGGAAAAGAAAGCCCATAGCCCTTCTGAGTCCTGCATAAAAAGGCTACCAGGTAGGCTGATAGGATTCCAACAGAAGGATGCTCTGCTGGGCAAAACCAAAGGTTACCCAAATGTCAAATGGAGACCAGGCCAAGGGGCCCAGAAGAGAAGACTTAATGAGGCACATGAAGGCATCGGCAGCAGGACTGCAGATGGTATAGGGATACCTGCTGGAGGATGGGGAGAGAGGGAGCCAGGGGATACACGTCAGAGCCCCCTTCCTCTTGCACTCCCCTGGGAGATGGAGAGGGAAAGATCTTGAACACTTCCTAATGGTAAGGGCAGCACTAGGCACAGTAAAACTTACTGTGAGGGTCCCCGGAATATTAGAAGAGCTGACTAGACATGCCCCCACCACTGCAGCCACGCAGCACCCTCACCAGGTATCAGAGGGCATCTATTGTCTGTTTAAATGTGTCCCGTCTTGGGGGGTGCCAGATGTGGCAGACATTCCCCTAAGGAAACTTTCAGCCTGTGATTTCATTTCCATCCAAGCCGGGGTCCCCACATGTAACACTTTTCCATTTATAGTGTTTGCCTTTCTTAATCTTTTGGGAAAAAAAATTATATAGAAAAGCGTTGCCTGTTTGCAATTAAATTGGGTTTGGAAAAGATTTATGCAGAGGAAAATGTAAAATGATTGTCATGTAGTATCATTGTACATCTACTCAGACAACTTCTATACACATTGCACAGAAGAAAAAGAAAAATACTTCGTAGGAATAAAAACCAAGATTTTTCAAGAACACAATTTTGAGACAACATAACCTTAACTTTCAGAGAAAAAAGATCAAGTGTAAGAAAGTAAAGCAAAGAGATGCCAGCTGATTTTCACTTAAATTGACATTTCTTATTTTCTATATTTGCACAAAGAAATTTCCAATCAGATAGTATATTGTTTTATTTTCAATATGTACTCAAAAAGTGTTTGCTGTTTAATTTCTGGAAGCTAGAGTTACATTAGATAACCAACCACAACATAAGAGAAACCTGGTAAAATACACCTCTTTCCCACAAGGAGCTTACAATTTAGGCAGAGCAATAAGAACACAGCATGAATCATCAACTTTTTAGAGTAAATGAAAGCTCAGTTCACTGAATTTATGGTGGCAGAAATTAAATCCCACAGTCTTGGTCCTAGAGTTTACAGAGCTAGTAGAGAACAGGGTTAGAACCCAGCATCTTAAATCCTGAGGCCGTCTTGGTTAAGTGACGTATGAAATAGTCCAGATGATCCATCAAAATAGTTGGGTTTCATGGAGAAATAGGGCTTTCGTTAGTCTTGAAAGATTTATCAGAGGCTCCTGTCCTGGGGTAGGAGTGGGGGATGAGAGAGAAAAAAAATTAGCAGATCTTTTTCCTTCTGATTGGATGCAAAACATTTAAATATCACAGTGTCATTGCTTTTATAAGAACCCAAAATACAATTTTAAATGAGAAAAAATAAAACTATAGTGCAAAAAAACCATAGATAGCCAGATATGAGAGAGGAAGATAAATCACCTGAAACTGATTAAAAAATAAAAATGAAAACAAAGGAACCTGAAAAAGTAGAGCACAATGTAAATGCTGAGATAAAGAAAAAGGTACAAAGAGGCCAGATTATCCCAGGTCTTAAAAGTCCAAGGGGGGAGGTTAGTATTAGTGAAGTAGAATACCTCTTAAAGGTTAGGTTGTTCTACTAACATTACTCAGTAAACATTTGGCAACTTCGACAACTGAACAGAGGTGTTCTTAATTTATCAGTTGTAAAAGAAATTGTGACGCACACAGTTTTCATCTCACCAAAACCTGATTACCATCAAGTTTAAAACTATCATTTCTCCATGTTATATTTTAATATTCTGAACATCTGTGTTACCTTTAGAGTACACCCAACACTGAGGCATGCCTGGAATACTTAGATGTGCCTGATCCTATAAACCAAATTAATACAAAGAAAAAGGATTTTGGAGAGTCACGTTCTAAAAATGAGTACACATTTACACACAGGTATGAGCCATTCCCACTTAAGTGGCTTGAGATGGTCTGTGTGCTGATGCCCGCTCTCGAACTGGTGCTCCGCACTGAATTCCCTTTCCTCACTGTTCACCTACATGTTGAGAAAATGAATGATATTCCTCCCACTAACAACTAATTATTCACTTAGATGAACTTTCTACTGTTACTTGGAGGGTTTCTGTACCACTGACCTCCACACTGCCTTTGGCCAAGTTCTGGTTAACACAGGACTGTTCCAGACCGCCTCAAGAATGACACGCGCTGACTGCCGCCTTGCTGACAAACGTCAGTCAAAGCGTCTGAGAGCCCGGGGCCCTGTCAGCCGTGGTCTGAACCATGCTTTCCCAGGAACGCCATAGCATGGCATCTTTGTTCTGTTTTCAGATAAACAGATCCAATTCCTCAACAAACAGACTGCTACAGTCCTTTTGATAACAGTGTAATAATTCAAAACAAATGATTCTCGGCTTTGATGATAGCACTTTTATGGGTCATGAAGAAATCCTCCCACCAACATCTGTTTGATTTTATCTACTTGAACTTTATCCTCCAGTTGAAGATTTATAAGCTGAAATCATCCCAGCCTATTAAAGTCAAACTAATGTTCAAGCACTAAGCAGAGAATGAAAGTGCATTTCCTAGTCATTCCACAACCTTTTGAAAAGCTGTTGTGAGCAAAAGAATATTAAAAGTTTGGAGAATTTTATATTTGACTGAGCCTAAGCCAATACTCCCCTGACAGGAGCCTGATGAATTTAATTTGTGCATTTTAGGAAAAGTAAGTTATTTATGAAATTATTACTTTAAAATATAACATGAAAAAAATCAGAGGTTGTTTACATTAAAGACTGTTTTCTTGATGAAATCCACTATGGGTCAAGGAAATGCAATCCAAACTTCTCTCTCTTTTTTCCCTCTCTGCCTTGATTTCCTTATAGATGACAAATATTTAAGGCATGGCTCAATGATCCTTAAATTTAACTTAATGATAAGTTTAACTGATTACCTTCAAACACAAAGACTATGCAGAGATTTTAATTGAAAGAAAGAGACCACAAGGCTGCTATAGACTAGTAGACTCAAGTTCTGAGTTCAGATCACAAATCCTCCATTGCTCGCTAATTTAATTAAGCAAGTAGGGGATACTCATCACTTCTGTGTGTGTGTGTGTGTGTGTGTGTGTGTGTGTGTGTGAAGGAAAAAGAGAGAGAAATAGTGTGTGCATGTGTGTGACTGAGTATTTCACTCTGTAAAGGATAAAACTTCCACTACCACTTACTCCTGACCACACACAGTTATAAAAAGCATCACACCTCTTCCCTGTTTTTACCTCCTTTTAATTACCCATCTCTCACTTCTCTAGTTTCCTTCCAGATTTTTGCATTCACTGATGATCTCTCTCCTCTCTTTCCTTCTCCTCTATTTCTCTTTTCTTTTTACAATTCCCATACCCCCTCTGCATTCAGCAGGTTTGGATTGGGATAATAAGCCAACACAGAACAGGTTTTCTGAACAAATTGTTATACTTAATTTCAAATCAGACATGTTTTCATGCTCTTAGGGAAAAAAAACTGGAGGACTTTTAAAAATGCAATATCTTTCTTGGTTTTGCAGATGATGGTGCCATGGCACAAGTTGTTGGTAGCTCATTGGAAGACATAGATATATCATTTCTTCATTCATTCTTTCTTTCAATAAATACCAGGCAACTATTAGTCACCCAGCATGCTATTCAGTGCTAGAAAGGCACTGATAAGGAAACCTGGACCCTGTTTCTGGTTCTGCAAAATTTATGGTTTATGGAGGGAGGGAGGAAGGAAGTGGGAGGGACTGCTATCCCCGCTATAACTAATGACACCAACACATGTAGGCAGACCCCAGCATGTGTAAGGAGGCTAGCAAGAGAAGAGCCACAAGGTGGTCAATGAATGCCTCTAAATGGAGATTTGAATTAGTGATGCCTGTGAAATTTCCCTGAGGAACTGGTACAAACAGCCCTCAAAGATAAGGAGAAGTTAAGCAGGCAAAAGAAAGAAGAGGTTCCAGGCAGGGAAGAAGCCTGTGCCAAGGCCCTGTGGCAAGAAAGTATGAGTGACCAAAAGAAGGGTGATTTCTTTTGGATACTGCAGAGAGAGGAGAATGGGAACGTGAGGCTGGAGGGATGGGCAGCAGAGACCTTGAGGTGTTCCTTGATTACGGTTCCTCGCAATACTCATTTATCTGAAGATAAGTAAAGGATTTGATGCAGAGAAGTTATCTGATTAGATCTGCATTTTGCCTAGGTCACTGTGCCTTCGTGTTCATGCAGGAGGAGACAGGAGTAATCACTCATGGGCTGATGAGGAGATTCAAGTCCAGGCAAGAGACAATGCATGCTGGACTAGGGCACAGGCAGCGATGGAGAGAAGCTGGCAGATTTGAGATTTTACAGGGATAAAACTTACAGGATCCCATGATGGAGTGAATGGGGGGTGCGGCAAAAAGATGGGGGAATAAAGGATGACTTTCAGATTTCCAGCGTCCAGCCGGGTGGAGGCTAGTGCCTTCGACTGAGATAGGAAACACTGAAAGATGACCAGGTCTGAGAGAAGATCATGAGTTCAGTCTCACACATGCTGATTTTGAGGTGTCTTTGAGACATCCAAGAGAGGATGTCAAGTCAGTACAAGAACCAGATCTGGACTCTTAAGATTTCTAGTTCTTTCCAGTAAGCTCCTGCAGCTAATACACAATATTCACTTGCAAAATAAACGTACTTGGTTTTTTTTTTTTTCTGTTTATTGACTAAACACTCAGGATAAATGATGAGTGATAGAGGTCAATTGATGAACTTTGAGACTTAAATAAAGTGGTTTTTGCTTATACCAATAACTCCTCAACATATTAATAAGAAACGGCATTTAAGTAGGCTTTATTTTCTGCAGAACTTGGAGTTAACCACTGTTGAATGCCAAAAGATTTAAATTATCTGATTTCTATCTCTCAGTGATTTAATTATTTGTTCAATTACTCCTGGAAATAGGTCCTTTAGCAAATAAATTGCACATGCAGCCATCTATATTTTCTACATGTACAACGTGTCTGTCAATACAACTCATTAAAATATTAAAACAGCATTACAAAGGAACTTCTGTTATATTTAGCAGAAGATCCCCACATTTAAATCTAAAATACAACATAGCTCTATAAGTCATTTACCTGCTTTTGACCCTCTTTATGCTTTAAAATAAAGATTTTTTTTCTTTCAGCTACACAGTGTGAGTATAACTACCACAGACACAAAGGTCATGTCATTGCAGTTATGTTCTCCTGAGACAGCTCAACAATTAACATCAGCTTCTGGGGCTAATCACCAGATACATCTCTTATCACCTATCCCAGTTGCCCAAGTGCTCCCCTCTAGTACTTAATTGCAAAATATGAACATGTGTCACATATAAAATTTGAATTCTCCTTACTTTATTGAAGAAAGACCAATATATTTCCCAATACATGCAATTTTCAGAAGTCTAAGTTGTAATATGGAGAATTCTGTACAGGACTGTCCGATTCCATTTTGCACTAAACAACAAATGAGACTCTTTACACATCTTTAAAGTATTTTGCCACCACAAGGAAGAGATGACCCCCAAAGATTAGCATATACTCTCATCACTGTCAGTGTGCCTCACCCCCATTTGAAGACAACCCATAAAGCTCTGTCTTTCTAAATTACAAACATGCTTGTATAAATTTTCCATTTACAACAAATACAAATTCTGGGGTCAAACATCATAAAACAAAATTTATGATGGTGAAAAAAAAAAATAAAAGCTTGAATAATCCCACAGAAAGGAATAAATTACATGAGTATAGTGTAGATCAGTGCCCCAAGCATATGACTAAAGCCAAAATCTTAAGAGTTCTTATGTTGATTTATTATCTCTCTTTATTGTTACCTGAGAGCAATCTATTTAACCTCAGTGTGCCTCAGGTTTCCAAATGCTAAATTGCAAGTCATATTGTGGTCATCAACGCAACCAACAATGATATTGCATTTATTTTCAATTTCTCTTGTCCATGAAGTTTTAGGCAGAGACAGCAAGCTTTCTCATGGATCAGCGATGAACGAAAATGAAAAAGCAATCTCCTTCCTAGTGAAATGCCTCTGCAAGTTAACTGTCCTCAGGATGCTTAGAGGAAGGTTTTAAGAAGTTCTTTGAATTTTAAACAAATTTTATCCCAGGTTTATGAAGAGTTAATCAGTTCAGAGTTCTGACCACTTGGATTAGGATCACTGGGGCTCGGTGCGGGTACTTCTCCACCATAATCTGCACATGCTTAGCCACAGTGAATGAAGCAAGGCTACTAAACATTCTGGTTATCAAGGACAGTCTCAAATGTTTAACTTGATATTCGATACCATTTGATAGTCAAGATAAAATATAAACTTGAATCAGTTTGAAAAGAAACTACTGAAACTTACCTAATTTACATTCAAAGTAGTAAAAAGTTAAGTAGCATTTTCACCCCTTTGAAAGTGTGCCTGCCCAAAAAAGTCTAGTTTGCATTAAATGCAGAAAAAAAAAATTATGGAATATGAATAGCAATATGCATGACTGCAATAATATAGCTCTAACTAAAATTATCTTTTGCTTTTATAAGATCTTCACATACCTTTTCCTCTGCTTCTATTTAGTATGTAATATTTACCAAGTGAATATACTTAAAGAACTCACTAATTTATTATATATATTTTAACAGCTTTGAGAAAACTTTCAAAGAGTTGAATTCTGAAGCCAGAATAAGTTTTATTTGTATTTATTGATTTGCCCATGTTTTGACTTAGAAAGTCCTATTGTTTACCATGAGCATCCCTGGGCTCCTGAGCAAGGCACAAAGCTATTTCTCACCCACTTCATTAATACCTAAAGGGAACTTTTCACTGGTTTTGAAATTTTACTTTTATATGACTTTTAATAAAAGTTTCTACCTACATGCTGAATATCAAACAGAATTTTCTCTAGAAGATGGAGAAGTACAAGCAGATGTTGAAATGAGAAGAAGGGTAATACTCAAGGTTTTGTTTTCTAAGTCTCCCTTTGGCCCCTTTTACTATACATACTTTGATCTGAAGACTTTCCTTTCAGAATAAATTCACCAAACCAACACCTGACTGACTAGCTACAAAGTAGACATGATTTTTGAATTTTTCTTCAATCTTACTTCCCCAAAGGAAACAATGAAAATCCTCTGAAATGCAAAGTCTCTTTCCATGCAAGGACCACGTTAGTGACAGCACCACTAACTTGTTTACTGAAAAAGCTGTGTCCTCCTTGTGACAGCATCTCACTCAATTTGATGTGAAATAATACAAATGGTGGACAATGGACTAAGATTAAGGAGGCAACCCCCAGCTTTGGAACAAGTCTTTTTCCCTGAAAAACTCTCCTGCCCACCTGGAATTTGAACTCATGACCTTGGTCTCAAGAACAATATTTTCTAACCTAGTGAACAGCTCACATCAAACATTTTAAATAGTCATCTACTGTCAAGTGAGTGTACATGTTTGTGCATGCATACACACACACAAAATGCTCAAACATACACATGCTTAAAATTCTATCATAATATGATTGTTTGGCCACATTATTTTACTTTTAAGATTTTTAATGCAAAGCCATTACAACAACAACAGTAACACAAAAGAGGAACAGAATTGTTGTTCAGATATAATTACTGTTTCATTCAAGCTCTCTGGTGTCCCATGGATTTGCTTTAAACCTGCTAAATTTTTGAAACCTAATGTCTAAATGAGATACATAGAAAAACAAAGACACATAGTCTCATGTTACATAGTCTACTGCTGCCTTCAAATCTTTAGAATGGGGTATGAAAAAGTGAGGGGTTTTTTCTCCTTTTTTGATTTTTAAAGGTATAGTTCATTTGAAAACCAAAGTCCAAAAAAAAAAAGATATTCATCTTTTAGTAAATAACATCATGAATGTATCTGTAGTTAAGAGAATATGTGTATTAATTACAATTTCAATAAGCATAGAAATTGCAAGATATGGTTTGAAAGAGTATGAGATTCAATATGTAATAAAAATACCATTAAGATGCTTTAGACCAAAATCTGAAATAGTATCTTTTGTCGTCTGAACTAACAATTTGGTTTTGGAGAGGTTGCCATGAATGAAAAAAATGTGTAATGACAGCAATAAATAACACATGTCTGTAGCTAATATCCTATGTGGAGCAGCATGAAACACTGACATCATTTAGAGGTTACCAACCTTGCTAAGTATTCTACTCTATCATACTTCACATTGTCAACCAAGAATAAATAAGTTCTACATGTTTTCTTATCCATATGTATCTCCCCAAGTGTAGTATTTACAGTTTACGTATAGCATATATTACATATAATTAAGTGAACTGTTATTATATTGTGCAAGCATTCCACACATAAATAAACCTCCTTATTCATTATAGGACTTAATTTAAATTTTTTTTTTACCATTTTCCCAAGTATTTCCTGAATCTCACAAAATATTAAATTCAAACCAGAGTATTAGATTTTTACCAATGTCTAAGGGTATTATTTTACCAAGACAATGGAGAAGAAAGACCCCTGGACTTCAGGACAAGAAGCATGCTCTGTCAGAACTGCTTGGTCACTTACCACTTGCACAATCACCAAGTTAAGATAAAGTTCAGCAGTTGATGTCCCTATACTCTGCATGGTTGTGAACCAATTAAAAAAGAGCTATTGACTCCAAGCAGAAGGAGGACAAGGTGCCACTTTTATTGTATATAAGATTTGGATTAGAGAATATGATATATATTTCCAGACAAATAGCCTTCATAAGCCTAAGTCCTTGAATAAGTCAATCTACCAACACTGGACGTCACTAAGCCTCTCCAGGTTAGGACTGTTACTGGAATTGAGAAGGACAGCAAAGGTGGGCTTTCTGCAGGCAGGCAGATTCCAAAAGGAGAGAAAGGAGAAAGCCTCTCATTTTCCCATTCAATGCATCTGCACTAACCTTGTGACTGCTTTCAGCCTTGGAAGGAATGCGTGAGCTCTGAACCTAGACCTCAGTGTCTACTGCATTTCCACTTCCAACATTTCTGAGTGATGCCACCATGTAAAGCAGCCCAGACCAGTCTATCCTTGAGGACATATGACTAGTTCAGAAAGAGAAGCCCATCAGACAGCAAGCACCAACACCAGGCATGTGAGACCACTTCAGACCATTCACCAGCCTACTCACCATCTGGCTATAGGAACATGAGGGCTCTAACAAGAGCAATGGAAGAAATGCCCAGTTGAGCCCAGGAAATTTTTTTAGTCTTAAACATTTCAAGCAAATGTAATGATGATTGTGCTAAGTTCTTGGAATAATTTAGTCAGTAATGTAAGTGATACAGAAATTTACACTGGAAATAGCATGCTGCCATACATTATTAAAAATGCCCAAAACACATGGCATCAACTGTGGGTCAGGGTGAAGGGCAGAAGCCAAGAAAGCAAAAGGAAACTCTTAGTGGAGACTAGAAAAGTAGCAAAGAAACTGCTATTAAAATACAAGTAACTAGCCCGACACGGTGGTGCACACCTGTAATCCCAGTGGCCCAGGAGGCTGAGACATTAGGATCACGAGTTCAAAGCCAGTCTCAGTAACAGTGAGGCAGTAAACAACTCAGTGAGACTTTGTCTCTAAATAAAATACAAAATAGGGCTGGGCATGTGGCTCAGTGGTTGAGTGTCCCTGAGTTCAATCTCCGGTAACCCCCCCAACACACACACACACACACACAAAATACTAGTAACTAGAAAAATAGGTCATCTATATTACACAGTGAAACAATCGACAAACTTGTTGGTTTCAATAGCTTGGGAGACAAGATGGAATGGTGTACCCCAAAAAAGACATCTCCACATCTTAAATGCCAGAACCCATAAAAGTGACCTTATGTGGAAAAAGAGTCTTTGTTGAAGTGACCAAGTTAAGAATCTCTAGGTGACTGTGGAGTATAAGCAGCAATGGGGGTCATTCCAATGATAATTGCACTTATAAGACAAAGCAGAGGAGGATAGAGGAGAGGAGAAGGTGGTGCAAAGACAGAGGTAGAGTTTGGAGCTCTGCAGCCCCAAGCTCAAGAAATTCTAGAGCTAGAAGGCAATGACGATGCCTAAATATTGGACTCTGGCCTCCAGAGCTGTGAAAGAATACAGTTCTGTTGTAAACCACCAAGTCCGTGGTTATTTGTAACAGTAGCCCTAGAAAACTGGGGCCCTCAAGTGGGCACACAGAGCAAGGCCAAGTTGATGTGCCAAAGGAGATACCTCTTGTTTTAGTCAGATTTCGCATTGCTATGACCAAAATACCCAACAAGAACAACTCTGACAGTGATTTTGGCTCAGTATCAAAGGTCTCAGTCCTTAGACAGTCAACTCCATTGCTCTGAGTCCAAGGTGAGGTAGCACATCATGGCCAAAGGGCCCAGCAGAGGAAAGCTGCTCAGCCAATGGCAGGGCCACGAACTTGGGTGATATTGCAGAGAAGATGCAACCTCAGTAACCCACCTCCTCCAACCAGGCCCCGCCTGACATGCCCCATTTAAACTAGGATGGACTGATTAGATGACAGCTCTCACAATCCAATCATATTACTTTGGAATATGTCTGCATTCACAGGAGTTTTGCAGGGACACCACACAGACAAACCATATCACCTCCCACAGAAGGAATGTCACAGAAGGAAATAAGTCTCTGTGGGAACAAGACACATAACAGAAGGAACAAGTCATATGTCCAGAAGTTTTCATTTCATTAGATTTATGTATTTGAATTGTGCTCCCTCGTGTTGGTTTTAAAACTATATGGTACTGGAAGTTAAATTGTTACTTATGTTGTGTCTTTACATTCTTTCACACCAGTGCACATTTTTAAATATACAGTATATATTATATAATGCTATGTATGAATGCTTCTATGTGTGTGTAATGTATATAGTAAGTTTTAATTACCCTCTACTATTTCTATAACTTCTAATCAAGTTCTTGGCTCTTAAAAAAGAATATTAAAATGTTATAGGATGTGAGCTATCTTTTTAAATTAGTCAGTGTAATAACTGTTCCAATTCAACTACTGCATTTCAGATTTTCTTTTTTTGAGCCTCCCCAAATAATATAGAAGACAATGACTTTTTTTTTTTTATAACTGTAAGTTCATTGCTAAAGAACATAACCTTATACTTGAGCTTATCTTGCACTTTGGCTTACCTGAGTCGTATAAAGTGGCAGATTATTATATTTGAAGTAGGTTTTGCTAGGATTTTAGCACTTTTAGTAAATGTTTACGATGTATGTAAGTCTCAAGGTTCACTGTCTTCACAACAGCCTGATGATGTAAGTAGTTTCTGTTGCCATGCCCATTTAAAAAAAGGGTTAACTACACTCCTGTGGTTCATCAAGAACAGGTGGAGTTGGAATTCAAGTCTAGGTGTTAAGTTCAAAAGCCTATGTTCTTCACTGCTACACTATGCTGCTTTTCTGTATTTAAATATATAAGAGTGTATAAAAGTATAAAAGCATAAAAAGAGGAGGGACACTAAGAAATAATAGTATTTTCCTACTTCCCTCTTTTGCTGCTGTGGTTCTCAATCCCATTTTTATTCCTCAGTAGTAAGAATAAATAAAGAGACACACAATATATTTGAAGATTTTGGCATATGTGGATGCACCCATGAAAAGTTGACATTACCCTTTGAATTTATCTAATTACCAAAGATACTTCCTGGGACTATGAAATTTGAACAAGTAACTCAGGAAAAATTATTTCAATTTTTAAATAATTAAGAAAAGTACTAATCAACTTGTAAACAATACATAAGTCCATTTATAACACTACCATTGGGCTCATGTGTGAGAAGGACACTGCATATTAAAATGAATTTAATTTAATAATCAACTCCAGAGCCTGTATCACAGCTCTATATGAGGCAGAGAGAACACAAAAGACTTGTCCTCTGCTTCCCTTTGCTCACAGTCTTGTTTATAAAACAAAAAGTCTGACCTTTCTAAACCCATAGAGAAATCTCTTACTTTATGGCACCAAAGTTACATATTAATTGACATTCAAAAATTAGATCATAAGTTCCAATTACTCAAATTCTAATTTCAAAGATTTTTCTAATTCGTTTCTACTTCATCCATATTTGCGAGAGCTTGATAGACACCCCTATAGCCAGTAGTCTTTTTAGTGTGCAGTTAATGGCCTGTAAAGTATTTTAAAATCACTAGGGGAACTGGCTGTTCAAAGGGGAGCAGTTTTACAACACCCATAACCACCCTCTCTGATTGACTGGCAGCATGGTGCAGCCAGAGAGTTCCAGGCGGTAAAATCCCCGCTGCAGGTAGAACTTGGCCCCTTCACATTGTTAGACACCTGTGTCCTCACCCAGAAAGTCAGGAGGCTTGATACCCAGATCACTCTCTTGTCAAATTAGAAATTCTTAAGAATTTTAATTTCTACATATTGCATTTTATTAAAGCAAAGTACATCTGGATTCATTATTATGTTCAGATTTCCCATACTTTGTTTTCAGATCTTCATTTCAATCACATTTCTGTTTCTCTAGTCCCCTTCTCTTCCCACCTCCAGCTCACCTTAATATCTCAATTAACTATTTGGATAATTAAAGTTCTAGTAAATGATAGTTTTTCCCCAGGGAATTTTGAGCCTCTGATAGAAAATACTATGGAAACCACTTATCTGCAGAATCCAGAAGGTGGAATTTAAAATGAAATATGCACTTGAGATCATAGTATGTAAATCAGGAAGGTGAAAAAGAATAGTAAAGAGATAACCGTGAAAACTATAAACAACCTTTTACACAGTATCTAAAAGCTAAATTCATACCACCGAAAATCACATTCTCTCCAACCTCTCAACACCTGGATTTAAAGACGTTAACATTTTGTAGACACTAAAGTGGGTCTGGCTTTCTCATGACAACATCCTGCTGGTGCCTGGAACATGCATTAGTTTCCCAAGTTTCCCCAGCTTCCACATTTACTACTTTATAGTCAATTCTCAACAAAGAAACCACAGTTCCCTTCAAAAGCATAAGTCAGATCATGTCACTTACCCAGAAAGGCTCCCCATTTGAATCAGAACAGAAGTCAAAGTCCCTGCCCAGGCCCCAAAGCTCCAGGAGACATGCTCCCATCCCCTCCAACCTCTTCTCCTCCCACCACCCCCACCACCCACTCCTCTCCCATTTCACTGACTCCCTTTCTGTCCCTGGGGAACCTCCTTGGAACATTTGCATTCCTTGTTAACTGTCTGCAGCGTGCTCCCCCAGATGTCCACGTGGGTTACTCTCACTTCCTTCAAGTCCTTCACAAAGTCAAATTTTATCCGTGCAACTAGGCTTTCTCGGCCACCCATTTGAAATTTCATCCTTGCCCCACCTGACTCTGCCCATTGCCTTCACTCGGATCTGTTCTTTCTTTGTTCCATTACACTTCACATCCTCCAGCAAATCATGTAACTTATTTGTCACATCTGTTGTTGATTTTCAGTCCCCCTCCCACCCTCTACTAGAATGGAGGCCCCACAAGATCAGGAATCTTTCTTTTACTCCTGTTGGATTAGCCCAAGTGCCTAAAAGAGGACTGAGCACAAACCAAGTGTTCCATGAGTGGTGGTTAAAAGGCATGAATGTCCACTCCTGAGTCTGCCAGCTGGCAGCCACGTTCCATGTCACACTGTTCTTCCTCGCTTTTCTTAGGCTGCGTCCACCCCAACTCATGTCCCCTTGGAAACACCGGAAGGTAGCCTCCCTTGACAGTATGCTGATTGCTCACACAGACTCAATGTGACACTCCCCCATGTCATTATCCACACCACCTTCAAACAACCTGGGTGAAATATCACAACGTGCCAAACATTGAAGCTGACTGAAGAGAATCCCAATGGAATGAGGTGGGATGTTAAATAGTGTATTTTATAAGAGTAACTCTGTTGTCCAAGGGAAAAGTATGGAAAATTGTATCTTGTCAATAGGGGGCTTTCGATAGGCAAGTCCCAGTCCCTCTCTTTGCATTCCTTTCATCAGCACTTCCCTCAGGTAGTACAGTGCCACCTCAAATCTCCATGGTCCAACTCTTCACTAACTTCCCTTCTGGCAGAATTTTTCCTCCCTCTCCTAGACAATCTATGTGGCAAAATAATCCCTGTAAATGCATTTTCCAAAGACTAAAGTTAACTGAAGTTATATTCAACCTGCACAGGGAGCCAGAGTAACCATGAACACTCAGGATAGGATTTAGGAACCACTGCAGTCTTCTTCAACATTTCCTTTACTATTTGAACGGCATCATTGAGATGATGCTGAACAAAGCAGGTGCAGGTGGCAAGAGAAACAGGCATGCTTTAATTTCAATACCAGCTTGTACTAAAGTTTAAGAATCAAGTTCAATCAATTCTGAAAATGCAGGTTACCACTATTCACACATTCTTAAAATTCTGGGCTCGTGACTTATGTTTTGTGAATCATTTAACTTACTACTCAGAGATTAAGGTAAATTCTGCTAAGGACTGAAAGTTGACTTAGAGTATGCTCAGGTTCAGTGATCTATATTGAGGAAGAAAAGCTATGTTCCTAAATGCAAGAAAAACATCTTGCAAGTTCTCCCCACAAAAGGAATAGGGGTGCTTCTCCATTTCCAGGTGGGGTTTGCCATATATTCATGTATAACAGAGGTCCAATAATTCTGCTGATGGCTACACAAAGACCCAACTCTAAAAATCTCTGTCAACACCAGAGTTGCAATATGAGCATTTACAATTCTCTGAAAAAAATCAAGTGCATGGAATCAGAACTTGAAGAACTATATTTACAAACCACATGCAAGATGTTGTCGATCAACTTGGAGAGGTTTGACAACCTAACTTTAGTAATTTGAGAGAAATCTTAATAGAGAAGGGAGCTTTTTGAGAAGCCAGAGAGTCCTGAATAAAGTGGGATGGAGTAGATCACCAGATATAAAAGTGCCTGCTGGCTGGCTTGAAGTAAATGAGAATGCAACCTTCGGTGACCCTGATATTCAAGTGAGTTTCGAATTTAAAAAACTGAGCTATATGAATGATTTTCAAAACCAAATTACATTATAGAACCATCTGAGGTTGTCATCACTAATACCAATGGTCGTACTCCAATTTGAAAGACTAAAACCAGACATAGTATACAGGGCAGTTTTCCATGATCATAATGCACATGTTTAAATAATTAGGAAATAAAACAAAATGGTACCTAAGCATGGAGAAAGATCTGTCACTAATTCAGATGACTGACTACATTAGTTGCTAAGACCTAAAGAAGAAAAAAAAATACAAAGCAGAAAAGTAATTGGCTCCTATTAGCCATACTTATAAAATTACAAATGGTAACCACATACACACACACATATAATTTCCAACAAACTGAAGTTCAGCTGTTGGTCTGCTATATTAAAACACAACAAAATAACAGGATTCCCTGAATTCACAATTAGGGGTCATTTCCTTCACCAACTTGTATTGAAGTTAAAGAATCAAGTCCAGTCAATTCTGTAAAGGTAGGTTGCTGCTATTCACACATCCTTAAGATTCTGGGCTCATGGATTATGTTTTGTAAATCAGTTAACTTACTACTCAGAGATTAAGGTAAATTCTGCTAAGGACTAAAAGTTGACTTAGAGCATTAAGAAGGATTAATGTTTAGCTGTGGAGAAGCTGAAGCACTAGGATAGCATGTTTACGCAGTGCTGTAGATCACAATTAATCCAAAATTAGTATAAAAGATCAACAGCAACCCCTTTTGCATGCCAGCTTGGCTTAGCCCTAAAACTCACAACTTATTTTGAGGGCAACCTGTGAACAAAGTTATTCTGCGCCTGTCCTAATAGGTCTAAGGCTTTCAGAACAAAACATGCATTTGAAACATTTAGCTTATGTGCCCCTTGCATTGAGAAAATAAATGCAGTAGTGAACTTTCCAGATGCCTCCCTACATTTTTTCAATGCAACAAATCTAGTAGAGTTGCTGGGTTCTTCCACTGAACAACTCCAAATTTAATTTTCTATCTAATATAAAAGTAATACTATTTTTTTTAAAAAAAGCATTTTTATTCCACTTTGTATTAGTAATTTTATGATAAAAAAACATAACTTTTAGAAATATACAATGCCAGTTAAACATAAATCCATATGAAATTTCTTGACACTTTTCGTATCTTAAATATAACCACTGGAAAGTCTATACAATTTATGTTTGTCAACTTAAAAGTTTATGTGTAGTTTTATTTCAGATATTATGTAAAAATAATTTTAAGAATTCATTTCTCCTGCATGGAAGTACATACTTCTATTAAATAACTGAAAATGTAATTTTTTAAAAAGGGTTTCAGACAGGATTAAAGAAAGTGTGTCTAATTACAAATGTATGTTTTTGTCATCCCTCTCTGTAGTCTTTCATTTACTTTTATAAACCATTTTTTTTAATTTGATGAAAATTTAAACTATTTTTATAGAAGAGCAAATAAACAAATTGTTAACATATAAAATATATTTAATCAAGAACAATTTATTAATTGCTTTTATCTTACTAGTTTTATCAAAGACTATATTAAATATATCAAAATTGTGTTATATCACTCATAGATATAACTATATAACTCATAGAGGTTTTAGTTTTACAGGAAATTTCTCATAAAATTTGTCTCACTTGTGGATGCCCATTCACAAAACTTAGAAAACATAATCTTTGAGGTATATATTGTTACAAATGATACTCAGCTTCACTAGCAATTACTGAGCACCTACTATAAACCAAAGTACATTCTCTTATCTTATCCAAACCTCACAGCCTGTCTGTGGGGTAGTTAATAGTTAGATTTTTCTGTATGTGTTAAGGAAGACCTTGAAATTTGGAAAAGCTAAAAACAAACAAACAAACAAAAAATAAACCCTCCATAAGGACTTTAATCTTCTAAGTGAAACAGTCAAAATATTAACCAGATCTTTTTGTTCCAAAACCTGTTCTTTCTATTAATACATTGTTCTCAAATCCAGGTTATATTACCAAAAGTTTTTAAATTGTTTAAAGTGTTTAAGTTTTTTGACAATACTGAATATTTTCAATGAAAATTATAATTGAACAATGTCAAATTATTAATAAAAATAATAATTTGGAATAACAAAAGTATGCTATAAAGTTATAATTTATCTTGTATTTTATGGATTAAAAATTGGGTTAAATATGTTTAGTGGTTTTTTTTCTTGTTTAGAATTTCAGATTACTTTCAAACATTACAGAGATTGAAAGAATTGTTTTCTTTATTAAGCCTAAATTTAATATCAAGTTTATGAATCTTCAACATGTTGAACTATAAAGCAAGATATAGAAAACTTTCTGGGATAGATTTTGGGAAAGTATAATAGTAATTTGAAAGAAAATGTTAGAGCATCCTTAAGGCAACAAAGCAAAAAAACAAGTAGGTTGAAAATTTAAGCACTTGATAAAGTATATAATCAAATCAGTGGAAAATAATGCTTAGCAAGTAGGTTATTGAATGAAAGTCTTCTCAACATTCAAGCAAAATAAAAGTACAAAGGAAAGGAGGGCCAGCTATAAATATTTAAATAGAAAAACTTTTTGTGTGCTTCCCATTTCCCCACTTTAAAGTAAAAGATGTGCATTCAAGGGCTGAGATTGAAGGAGCTGTATAATTGATACTGCTTGATCAAGGATATTCTTAAGTGAAACTGACATTTTTTTTCTCCCTTTGGCCTCCAGTAAGTACTGGTGAACTAGTCCACTGTAGCACTGTGGCCTTGACTCATGCTAAGGTGCCAGTCATCCCGCCCCAGTGCTCTTGCAACTGTCAACACAGAGAAAAAAGGCAAGTAACATCTTAATATTATTATGAAAATGTTGTTGACCTCACTGACCCTCTGAAAGGACCTTGAGGCCAAACACAAGATGATAAGAAATTGTCTCAAAGAAAAGCAAATGGAGGTTACTCACTGTGCAAGCTGGACCAGTCACTGACCACATTTTTTTATGGAACACCATTTGTACTTAAAGGACAATAGACCAGCTATGGTAAGTCAATCCGGTATGTGATCAATCATAATCTCAGGGTTAAAAAAGGAACACACTGACCCTGTTACTCAAGGAAAACCACTTATGTTGCCAATGACATGTTTCAAGTTTTCCAATAGAAATTAGAATTTCCAAAAACGTATTCACCAAGGTAAGCCTGTCGAGTTCACAGCTTCCCAGTGCTTAAACACTGTTCTGATGAGATGGATGGTCACATCAATAAGAGCGATTTTTTTTTTCGATTGCATAATGAAATATGTCAACTTTTGGAGTCCAGGATTTCCACAAAGAGAAGGCCCTGCTGGCCTTGAGGAAGCACAGTTACGTTGTAAATTATGTGTACACATGTAGGAGGCTACAAGGCCAGAAAGTGGAGGGCAGTCTCTAGCTGTCAGGAGCAACCACTGAGCAATAGCCAGCAGAAAAAAAATGGGGAATTCAGTCAGACAGCCGCAAGGAACTATATTCTGCCAAAAACCAGGGAGTTAGAAGAGAATCTTGAGCCCAAAATTGTGAACATAGCCCTGGCCAAACCTTGATTTAGCTTGGAGACAGCCAAAACTGAAGTCCTAGCTAACCATACTCAGACTCCTGACTCAGATCAGAAATTTCTGTCGTTTTAAAATGCAAATTTTGTGGTCATTTGTTGCACAACACTTAATAACTAAAACATAAGGCTAAGAAGACTTCCTGTGGTTCTAATCAACTTGTTATATAACAATAGTCCTGGCACATAGTAAGAACTCAATAAATCATTGTTGAGGAGAGCTGAAAAGCAGAAAGAATATTTTATTGTTGGATATGGTATACCCAATACTAGAAAAATAAATTTAACTCTTTACACAGACATCTTTACTTTCTATTTAATAAATTACATAATTCATGCATTACTTTTCAGTAACTTAATGCATTGACCTTTGTATTTACATAAGGACTGCAAAGGTAGGCATTATTCTAAAAGGTAATTTATGCAGATATTTGGTTCAACAAAACCAAAATGTGTATACCTTTATTATTTTATTAAAACATCATGTAAAAGTGTATTTTCATAAATAGTAGCAATTCATACTGAATTTAGAAAATTTTCTGCAATGCTATATAAACAGATGAAAATTTTAGTCCAAAAGTCTTGATAAAGCAAGAAACATTAATCGTTTTGCTATTGTAGGAAATTAACTCCAACACATTCATCACTTTCCAAAAAAAAAAAGGCAAAAAATAATAAAAAAGAAGGAAAAAGGAAGAAGGGAGGAAAATGGGGAGTCCAGAGGGAGAAAGCAGTTGACTTCTAACCACAGTTCAGACCTTCTAGCCAAATCTACTTTTAGAGATGATGTGCGGAGATGGAAGTATATTTCCATAATCAGATTTATTTCCTCAAAAAATGTCATCTACATGTGGGAATATGATACACAGTAAAATCCACTATCCTGCATAGTTAATATTTATTAATATAAACAAATAAAAACAAGGTGGTTTATTTAAATTACAATGTAAAAATACTTGCAGGCCACCCTATTTTTTATATTAGTGAAAGCATAAACAAACACATACAGGCTCATGGTTATTTTTGAAGTATAATTTCTATAGATTCCTACACTTACATAGAACTTGCTAAGTTCCAGATAATGTCTTATGTTAACCAACTAATTCTTACATAAAAATTATGAAGCAGTACTATTATCATCCCCATTTTACAAATAAGATGACTGAGGCACAAAGATATTAGATAAATTGCAACAAATCATAACAGCAGCCAGTGGTAGAGCTGAAATTCAAACCCAGACTGTCTAACACTGGAAATCATGCTCTTAGCTACCATCCACAACTATCTATTTTTGATTAAAATATTCCTGGAATTTTAAAACATGATCCCACTTACTTTATTAAATAGATCTGATTTGATAAAAAGAAGGAAGAACACATACCTTGAAAATAGTGTTCTTCTATATTTTTCTTGTGTTAATAACAGAGTTTTATAAATATAATATCCAATAAATTATTAGTTGGCTTAATTTTTTATAATGAGAAAGATATTAATTGAATTTGGTATTATTACTACTGTCACTAAGACAGTCCAGATGTATATGTAATTAAAAGAGACAGTAGAAAGTTTAAGACTGAGAAAAGCTATAAAAATCAGGACAATAATATGGTAATGTTTTTCTCTTTCTTTCTTTCTTCCTGTCTATCTTCAGCAAACAAGTTCTGCTCTGAGACTCTCCTGCCTCTTCAGGAAACTACTCATCCTCAGCAATTACTCTTCCTGGTCATCTCCAGTCCACCATCTCGAAGAGAGTCTTCCCAAACATTATTGAAGTAGCCTCAGATATTTTGGCCCCACAACCTTATGATTTCTTTTTTTTTTTATTTGTTCTTTTTAGATAAACACAACAGTAGAGTGTATTTCGACATATCATACATACATGGAGTATAACTTCCCATTCTTGCAGTTGCACATGATGTGGAGTTACACTGGTCGTGTGTTCATACATGAACATAGAAAAGTTATGTTCCATTCATTCTACTGTCTACTTCCTTCTTCTCTGTCTAATCCAATCTTATGATTTCTAAGGTTATCACCTATCTTCCTCCTTTCTTTCAGTCCAACTTCTGGAAGCACTTTCCATAATCACTATTTCCCTTCCTCACCTGTCATTCAAACCTCAATGTTCTACTTCTTTCCCAACTCCTGGTCCTCCAAGATCTTCAATGACCTCTTATACTAAAGGCAATGGATTGGTGCTTTTTCAGTCTCATCTATTTGATTTATCTGTAGCATCTGAATCCACTGAACACCTTCCTCATTCCTGAAATGTCCTCTCCCCTTGGACTCCATGGAGTCCACATTAATTCCTGTTTTGGAAATTCAACCTTCTCTGCTAGTCTAAATATTAATCTTCCTCCAATTTTCACACACAGATCTTTCTCCCCATTCTACATATTCTTCCAAATGATGAACTGATTCCCAAAGCTTTATCTCTTGAGTTCCATCCCCATATAGCCTGCTGGACATTTGTGAACTCAAAATTAGACTCATCTTCCCCTCAAAACACAAACCTCCTGTCTTCTTCCTTCTCCCTTTTTCTTCCTACTATCTCATTGCATATGAATTATCCAAATCATATGTTTTGAAGTTTGCAAAGCCCCATCTGCTTTCACAACTGACAAACACTTTTCCTACCACCTTCCCCTTTCAACCCCTTTCAACCTCAGTTGAAATTCCCTTCACGTGACTACATTGAGTCAAACATCCTTCACTTACACTTCAGGTACAAACATGCTTGGTGAGTGCCTAATAGGTAATGAAGACTTGAAATTACTTCCACAAGTCCAAAATCAAGGGGTATTTATCAAGCAATAATTCCTTTAATGGTTATTCACTTTCTAATATGAATTAATAAGTGTTAAGTGTTCTCATCTCCATCTTAGAGTTGATCAGTCAGAATCTGAGAAAATCACAATGGTTTACCCAAAATAAAATAGCCAAGAAGTTGCAAAGACCAATCCAGGAAACACCCTTTCTCAATCCTTGGCCTCATATTTTTAAGGAAAAAAACCATAAAGTATTAATCAATACTGATACCCAGGAGAGAAATCTAGGTGCTAGACCTTTCCTATTGTTATAACATTAATATATTAGCTAGATATTTTAGATTGATTGCATGTCAAATAGCTATCTGAGTCTTCAGGAACTAGGGTCATGACAGGTGAGTTTTGATGGAAAAAAACAAAGAGAGAACCTCTCAGGCCAAAGTGGACCAGACCTGAGGAAGGTCCTCTGGTAGCCAAGGCAGTCTTGAGGATGGAGAAAGCAAAGAGTAAGATGAAGTGAAAACAAACAAGTGTGTTGACAGGTTGTTGAGAGTGGGTCTTGGCTCAAGGCAAGGGATTAAAATCATCCTAAACTATTTTGTTCATGAAACTCCTGTCCAGGAAGTGAAAGCATAGTTAACATCGTCTGAATCTAATAGTGTGCCCTGGCAGTGAACCTCAAAACTGCCTCTTTACTGCCTGTCATTCCACTCCTTCTGTTTCAAAACTGACCTATTTCTACACATACTTTGTACTTTTGGCCACATCAACTAAATAAAACTATTTATTAACCATGACCCGTTTTTTCCAACACAACATACCTTTACAAACTTTTTCTAAGTAATATCTCTATGTGACAATATACTAACTTTCCAAAATAGCCTTACTCATCTCTTCTAACCCCAATTATTTGGAAACTCTACACATTTCTCACCATTCCCTCCTCCAAGATCATTAACATAGACAAAACAATTTTTATTATAGTTGTAATTTTTTATCATGATTAAGAAAGGAGCCCTAGAGAAAGGCAATTTTGTCAAGCTCCTTATCCATCCCTGTGTCTGAATATCCTTCTCTGTGAAAGAGGGATAATAAATAACACTACAAACTTCATAGGGTTGTTACAAGGATTAAATAAGATAAGGTACATAAAGCACTTAGTGCAGTGCCTGCCCATAGTAAACTGACTAGAGGTGGTGTTTAGTGGTAGAATAGCAGTAGTAATAACTGTTAAATAGAGGAATTTGAAGTGAGGTAACTCCTGGCTCTCAGCTCTTCAACTTACTAGCTTTATGACCACTGCCAAGTTACTTACTCTACCTGAATCTGGTTTTACTATCTTTAAAATTGTGATAACAGGATGGGAATAAGGAATTAGAAAGATTAAACTAAACTGTATAATGCAGCATAATACCTAGTATATGATAGTCTACAAAAAGTAATTCTAGAGTATTAATAATGATACTAAAGTATTCTCAAGACTAAGAGAACTCACTTGAATAAAAATCACTTGTTTCTACAAATACTTAATGTATTTTGTGCTGCTCTCTGTGAGCAGGGTTCACTTCCAACATGTAACCCATCTAAAGCTGGGCCCTGCTTTCTGCTCACCTCTGTACTCAGTATGCACCATTTTATTGTCCTGGAAGGTGTTGCCCTCTCTATATCATACCCAACTCTCACAGTCAACTCACCCATGTAACTCCTACTCATGACTGAAAAGTCAGTTCCTTAAATGATAGAGAAACTTGGAAGAGATCTTTAAGCTCTGGCTGAGAACTTGATCTCACCTTGACCTTGTCCATGTCCTAGTTTAGGCTAGGCACCCTCCTATGTGTCCTCTTCCCTACTGCACCCTGCATTTCCATTCACTACCAGTCCCATTGTCTGTATTTTTGATTCATGCCTACTTGGCTAAGCTAACAAAGAAACAGAGGGACAGATTCTGAATTGTTCCCTGCTGTAACCCCAGGCATAAGGACAATGCCTATAATAAGGCTTCATATTTATAAAGCAAATATGTAAGTAAAATATAAGGGTTAAGATAAATATAAGAGGTATCCACAAAATATTAGAGAGGTTTAGGGAATGGACACCTGTGACTGTCATGAAAGGAAAAAACAAAAACCATTTAGAAGGTCTTGAATGTTAAGTGGGGCTTGGGCAGGAGGATTTTGAAGAAAGTAGGAAGGATATACGGTAAGAGAGATACGAAGGGGAACAGTCCTCAATATACAACACCCCCTTCCCATTTAGGTTCTGAACAAGTTAAAAATAAAGCAGATAATAAACATGGAAGCCAAAATTTGGACTTTAATATTTAAAGATGCCAAACTGAAAGATGTAGCTCATTTCAAGGTCAAATGTGCCTGCTAATGGAATCCCATAGTTAGGTGGCAACTCCAACTTAGTAGCTCCCAACATAAGAACAGCATAAGGTCCCAACATAAGAACAGCAGATAGGTGGTGTCATGCCCAATCATTGTTTCCCAAAATTATCCATCAGAAAAGTCACTCCCTCTTTATAGAGGCGAGCAAAGGTGGAACAGAAGGAAATCAATAATGTACTGAGGAAAGACTTTCTCCACATGTAAACTGGGAGTCTGGAAAAACATTTTCCCCTAATAAGAATAATCAGAAGGTATGTTGGGAATCCTGGGGTAAAGGATATTTTAAAGGACATAGTAGGGAATGAAAGTGAAAGGATGAGTTGGGGCCTTAGAGAATGCTCCAATTGCTATGATGACATATTTCTAGATAATTTATTAGGCAAGCTGTAGCCACTGAAAACTTTCTAGGAAGAGTATCATGTGATCCAAGCTACTCAGAGTGACAGCATACTGCAATAGTGAAAGAATAGATTTTGGAACTAGTCTGCCTGGGTTCCTAACCTATTTTATTCTCTTTGTGTACTTTTTTAATTTAATTTCTCTATGAAAGAAAAGTTTGCACAGTAGGAAGAGGACTAGCTTTGATTTAGGCAAATCTGCATTTGATTCTCTATTCTGTCACTTATTAGTTCTAAAATCTCATTCCCAGACCACATTTTATCATCATTTTATCAATATTGTTAGGCTGATAATCAATGAGAAAATGTATGTAAAATGCCTAGCAATTAGTAGACACTCAGTTAAAGATTATTTTTATTGTTATTGTGTGGTCTTATAGAATGTTCAGTCATTGAAACTATGCACTACATCTTTTTCATTCTGTATATAATTGTTTTAGGGGACAGAATAACACCACGCCATAGGACATAATAAAAACCAATTTAAGATAAAAAGACAAAGATGGGTCAAAATGCCTGGTGCTTCATAGATGGCTAGTTAAATGGTAGTGCTAGCAACTTCGAAATCTTATGTGTTACCAATTTTAGCTAGTCACTTTTTAGGTTATCTTTAAACAATTGCCTACATAGGTCATAACTCTGAGAGCTAAGAGCTCCACTATATTTATGTATTTAAGAGATCAGATAATTCTGTATATGTTGCCCATGTAGAAATCATTATTTCATAGCATTTTTTTAAAAAAATATATGAAGATTAGTTAAGGTTTTTAGCTTGAGTCTACACCATTTTATAATTCGATATTAAAACAAGGAGACATTTTGCAAGGGGAAAACAGTAGAAAATTGATTCCTCTTTAGACAAAGCTGAAAAACATCTTTTTAGTTGCAGTGAACAGCACAACAGAAACCGCTATAATCATATACAGATGATGGGAATTTGTCTAATGTTTTATGGTGAATCATTGATGAGGCCAGCAGAAGGAAAATTTGTAGAAATAAAATCACCTTGACAGTAGAGTACCAGGGTCAAAAAGCAAAGTAAAGTCAATGTTCTTAGCTTTAATAAAAACAGTATGATCTGTCATCAACACAGCATTTTTACACTCTTGGACAATGCACTCTGAGATCTCCTGCTGGGTTTCATTTGATTTTTACCAAAACCAACAAAGGACAACTTATAGCTGGTGATTCATTGTGACAGGAGAAAGCCATAAAGATACGCGTGTTTAGACCCTTGTAAATAAACAGTCTCCAGTGAGATTTTTCAATACAAAGGATGTTATCCAGGCTGTGGGGGAGCAACTACTAGATTTTTCTAAATTATGAATCTATCTCTAAGAGTAAGAAAAAGCAATTATTTTGTTAAGTCATTGCCACACATCTCAGGCTGTTCTTCAAATGGGCTGAACATAGGCCTTAGGTAAGAAATAAAAATGCAAGCATCCGATGAGACGGAACAATGCCATGTAGTCTCCATAACAATACCGCCAGATAGCAAAGCCAAACAAACAGAATAATTAATAATTAAACACAAAGATTAAAAGAGATTGTCACTAGGGTTCTACCCTAGGAAATGGTGCAAACTCTTAACAAAAAGCTCACATGATTCATCTACAGTCAATTTTCCTAGTCGAACAAGGTAAGATACAAAACCAGAAATCTTTTTAACTGAACATCATCTTTTATTTTTTTTTTAAAGTTCCAACCAAACCAAACTAGTAAAAACTGATAACATATTATTTCCAAGTATTACCCCATCACATCATTTTGTGTCACCTTGAAATGTTTATTCTCTTATTTTTTAAAGTAGGTACTAAAATTTTAAACATTTACACTGATTTCTATGATCAGATGTATTGTTTATAAACTGATATGTAATAGCTGTCAAATATTCAAAATCCAGGATCTCATGTAAGTTCAAATAAATGACCAGAAAATATATTTATTTGGGAAATAATATTAATATGAAATGCCCTGTGACTACTGTGATTTTTTAGCATTCAGTAGAACTACAATAATAAAAATAATAATATCCATTTTAGAAATTAGATCATAGCACATTCTGAGGTTACGTTTTTAAAGTTGTGGTCCTCAGTAAAATAATGAAAAGAGAAAATTTGATAAGAAAAAAAATCAATATTTGAAACTCTTGGTTTTATAACCATAACTAAATGATATTGTGTTTGTGTCTCTTTCATTCCATTATTTCTCATTAGCAAGAGAATGCAGAAGCATTATTTCTGCAACCACATTTGCTTTGGAAATAATTATACACAATATACTAAAATAGAATCTTATCCTAATGTCATTGGCATTAATAAAAGACATATGGCTTTTTAAAATGAGATGCTGCACTATGCTTCCCCCAATATGAATAGTGTTTTTACCCACTGAGAAAGTGACTCTTTCCTGGTCAAGTTTCAAGTGCACCAACTTGAGTAATGTAGCACATATCCCCTCCCTCTCGCTTGCAAAAAGATTCCGGTGTTCTATTTTGAATTGCCTTAGTTCTACCTTTAAGATGATTAAAGATATAATTATATTGTCTTAAGATTTTTTTTTTTCTTTTTGGTTTCATTTTTCAGAGAGAAGTAATGATGAGATAATAAAACAGACAATTTCAAAAGCAAACTGATGTCACTTCATCTGGTTAATGTGAAAGGGCTTTTTCCCCTAGCACATCAGAAAGTAATTTACTTAAAGGAGAGATAGTTATGATAAAACTCAATTTAAACAATGTGGTTTAAGACTTGATAAGATTTAGAAGACCTTGCTATTTATATTAAAATCTAAATTCTCAGTTCAGTTAAACTTCCATATCTTTACAATATCTTACAAGAGCTATAGGACAATGTCATTTTAGAGGAGTCACTAAAATATTTCGGAACACTCATTTTTAAATGTTAAAATGCCTAAACCTTAAAAAATTAACATGAAAAATCCTGGAACCTGTGAGGGTTCTCTGACTTTTTCATTGTGGACAGCTCTTCCATATTCCAAGCCATCTCTTAGATCTCTCAGAACCCTGTTGCCTCACCTTGTGACAAGCGTCTTGAGATCACTACCCAACGCTGCACATTGACCTTTATCTGCCTACAGTCCCCTTTTCTTCCAGTCTACTCAATCCCAAATCAAATCTTCCAAAACTATCACTTCCATTATGCCCTGCATCCTCTTGAGGAGTCCTTAATTATTGTTCATTTTTGCACACACAGACACACACACAGACACACACACACACACACACTCACACACACATACACAAAGTGGCAGTCCCAGTGTTGTGGAAGAGCAGCATTGACACTGGTGAGCTGTGTGGCTGGCCTCTGGGTTTAATGCTCACTATCGCCAAGCAGGCCAGCTTCTTACATGGCTTCACAGGGGACAGATTTATCCCCTTCTCTGGCCATGTGCTTTCTCTTGTTGAAATGCTTTCCCCTTTTTACTTCCTAATTTAGTCTCAAAGTTCCACCTTTTCCTTGAAGAAAGGTTCTAACCAACATAGTTTTATTTATTCCTTTGTATTCCTTCCATAATAAAAGTCAATAATGATACTATTAGGGCTACCAAAATATTTACTGAGTTCTTCCTATGCAAAGACACCATGCTAGGCTTTTATATCTTAAATAATATGTCATGTAATTCTCATGAAAATCCTTATGAATGACTTGAAGCATCAAGAGTTTAAATTTCCTCTTACCATTGGATGAAAGGCAGCATAGGATTTGCAAACACACGTCTGACTCCAAAGCCATAGTTCTTAAAACAAATACCAAATATTATCCTCATCTATTTCTTTTGTATATATCACAAGGCCCTAAGTTCCTTGAGGGCAAAGATTTTAGAGATCTTCAACAAAAACTCTATTGACTGCTGAGAACTGTATGCAGACTTACTCAAATATGTTGCTGAGCATATCTGAACCTTCTGCTGTTCCATCACCTTCTGTATCATCTAGCCATTGTTAGCAGTTCACTGAATTACTATGATCAAAAAGATAAAGGGGTCAAAATTTAAAACCAAATGTATTATTATGACTTTGACCTAGAAGAGTATAAAATAGGAGGAAGTGAATAAGTGAAGATGAAAGAGCTACACAAATACAAGACATTCCTTTGTGGTTATTAAAATTCTACTGAACAACAACAAAGTGAATGGAGTAACTAGAGTTATGTTTTTAAAAAAGGTTTCACTAAAGAGGAAAGTTTTAGCAGAACATATATATGTGCCTTTAAGCTTTATGAAGGCTTTTTCAAGTTCATGTCCAGTTAAATACAGTGTCAAGAGTAATATTCAAACGCACTACAGGTCAATGGGGATGCTAATGACACCATACCTGGCCACCCAGACCCTATTTGATCACCCTGTGCCTTGTGTGTGCCAGGTCCAGTGCTAAGGGGGACAAAGAGATAGGGACAGGCTTAACCTGCACTCACATGCAATCAACAGCAATATAGCTGTTCAGTCCATACCACCAGCTGAAGCCTCACTTTTCACAAAAATACAAACAGTAACCCAAGTTGGAAGTGTTTTCTTTTTTCTCTGAAATCTTCTAGAATGTTCTTAAGGTTTACCTCACTTTGCATTTTTGTTTACAGGCACAGACTTTGGAACTAGGATACTGGATTTGAATCTAGTTGTTGTACTTATAAGCTCTGTGACTTTGGGCAAGTTACCTAATCTCTCTGTGGCTCATGAAGTCAATAATAGTACTTCATATGGTTCTTGTGAGGATTAAATGAACTAAGGCATGTAAAGCACTCAGAACATTCCAGGTACACAGTAAAAGCTCCTTACCTATTAGCTGTTATGGTTAGTACCAATTTCCACCACCACCACCATCATCTGGCATCCATTGTGTATATCCTTGCCCATTAGCTATTTTTACATGTGTTTAAAGAAAATTCAGAGTCCTTTTTCTATGTGCATAGAGAGACTGACATTGTGTCCTTTACAATTAATATTATTCATTGAAACCATGGCATACAGACACTTCATCCTATGATCAAATGCAGAAAAATTATTCCTCTTTTCTTTTTCTTTTTTTTTTTTTTTAAGAGATAACAGAAGGATCTCATTCTTTTTTCCTGCAAGAACACTGATTTAAGTCTCAAGAGACTATTTCTTTCTTATCAAAATCATAGTATGGTGCCCATTAACTCTGAAGGCAGTTTGGCCAATAAATTCTAAAAGATCATACCTTAAGATGGACTCAATTTTGAGAAACAGGCCAACAGCTTGATAAATACAATGCTACCAGTAAAAACGCAAAGAATATTCTCTATAAACATTAAGGCAAGATGTGAGAGAAAGGATCTTAGATAAATCATTTCAAATATAGAGTCAATTGCTTTGCTTTCAATCCCCTTGAAAGGAAAAACGATTATGCTTTTTAGCTGTCAGAACAAAACTCCAGGGTAATTCATAAGGCATTATATTAACACATATAAAACAAAATGAAAAACAGCTTCTCAGTATGACCTTACACTTGAACAAAATCTGGAGCAAGTGTATTGGAGGCCAGATTAATACCCAGTTTACCAGGCAAATAAATTCCACAGTGAGTCACTCTCCAGCTTCTTTATTCTGCCTATGAGGAAATTACAACCCTAGTTTTAAATAGAGCAAAAATATTTTAAAACAAAATAGGGGCAGCTACTCAAAACAGAATCACCACTTTTTTCTTTATTAGGTTTAGAATATTTTTTCAAGACTTTGGAAAAGAAATAAGTCAAGAAAGATTTACCAACTTCACAAAAGGTTGAAAATGCACTTACTAAAAAGAATA
Organism: Sciurus carolinensis; assembly: GCF_902686445.1. NCBI lineage: Eukaryota > Metazoa > Chordata > Mammalia > Rodentia > Sciuridae > Sciurus > Sciurus carolinensis. The sequence continues at coordinate 45,664,747 of NC_062222.1, forward strand.
TAAAATAGCATAGTGCCATTTCTGTTACCTGCTTGTATTTTAAGTACAGTATATTGAACAATATCGTACACAAAAAGGAAGTGTATTTACTACAGAGGAGACAGTTGGCTGGGGCTCTTCAAAAGCAGATATTTCAAAGTTTACTTTCACATGGGTTTTCACTTTTTGACCTGCTCTTGACCTGGGTAATTCTTGCAGACCAGTGAGTTTAACAAGGCCTGGGATCTATTAAAAGAGTGGTAGCCTGCCTTTTACTGAGTAGCACGCTGATGGTTTAAAGTAAATGTTATGGTTTGTCACAGGAACCAATTTGGTTACCGTTTGTTCTTCCTGCCCCTGACTGCTGATATTTTTGCAAGTGTTTTCCATTCTTTAAATTCTATAAAGAAATCTGCATGCTGTTATTTTAAACTTCAGTATCTCTCTCTGTCTCTCTCTCTGTCTCTCTCTCTCTCTCTCTCTCTCTCTCTCTCTCTCTCAGTGATTCATATTTTAAAAAACTTGGCTGCCGTGCACCCAGGGTTTCCTTTCATATTCTTTGGTAGAACTTGAACTCAGGAACCAACATGAACATGAAACCTGTTATCTTTTGAACACTAAATAATTATTGTCACTCTCTGATTTGACTAGAATTTTAAAGCTGGTTAATACATTCATTGATCTGTGTGTTTGGAAGAAAAAACAATATGAAATATGTATCAATTCCAAAGTAAAATAAATAATGTTTAAATGTACATATATATGTATATATAAATAAGTAATATGTACTCTAAAGGATTGCTATGAGGAGTAAAGGAAATAATATACATAATATTAATGATCTACATGGGAGGAGGCTCGAGAAATTTCTTGCTAAATAGCACTCATTCAAGGACTAATGAAACATAAAATTGATTTTTACTACTTTTTTTTATTATCAACACAGGACCAATTTGAAAGGTAGAATTAATAAAATAACAAAAGAAAATCAAGCATTCATTAGTTGTCTCAAATTTGCCAAAGAACATAAGCTGGTTTTGACATGAATATAGAGGGAAATTAAACCAGGCCTTGGATGAGTCTTTTTCCCTTTGTACAGTATTAGGGACAAAGATTCTATGTATTGCACAAATCCTCTAACTCGTGTCTTTTGGATGTTTTATTTTCCTTTTCCTCAGAACAAAGATCGACTGATTCTGTATACCAGTGCTTCCAAGTGTTATTAAAAATAAAAATTACCCATTTTTGTTTTTTAACTGGGAATTGAACTCAGGTATGTCCTAGCACTGAGCCACACCTCCAACCCTTTATATTTTGAGACAGAGTCTCACTAAGCTGCTAAGGCTAGACTCAAATTTGAGATCTTCCTGTCTCAGCCTCCCAAATAGCTGGGATTACAGGTGTGCACCAACACAGTTAGCAATTACTAATATTTTTTAAATATTAACATTGCTGTAGATTTATAAAGTTTTAATTATTGTGAAAATGTCCCATTTTTATTCTGACTAAAGAAAGAGGGAGGTGAGAAGGGAATCAAGAGGCAATTATGTTACACTACTGATGTACCAACGGATGCATAGTTAATAATTAACATTTGTATTATTTAAACTAAAATGCTTTATAGTGCTGAGGCTATGCTGTTGCAAGCATTTGTATCTCTACTAGATAACTAAATATTAACTAGTACTTAGGATCCCCAGTGCTTTATATGTTTTATTTCCTTCACTCCCCATGCCAATCCTTTAAAGTACATATATTTTCAATTGCAGAGGAATATCCTGGGGTCAGAGTAGTGAAGAAACTTGACCAATATCACAGAGCTAGTTAAGTGGCAGAACAGCACTCAAACCACTTTTGTCTGCCTACAAAACCTTTGCACTTTCCCAAGCACACTGCCATCTCGAACAAGCAATGATGACAGAGAAGAATGAAACAGACCCACCTTTTTGCCACTGTGTAAATGACGCTGATCAGAGAACATTAAAAAGATTCTCAACTTGGCACACACCAATAATCCTAGTAGCTCAAGAGGCTGAGGTAGGAGGATTGGGAGTTCAAGTCCAGCCTCAGCAACTTAGTGAAGCGCTAAGTGAATTAGCAATACCCTATCTCTAAATAAAATACAAATACGGGGATGTGGCTTAGTGGTTAAGCACCCCTGGGTTCAATTCCTACCACCAAAAAATTAAAAAGTTTCTCAACTAAAAAACAATAAGAAATCTTTATTATTTTTTCATAAAGGATACAAATTTAAAAATCCATTTAAAGAATTATATTTAATTAGCATTAATTAACTATAATATGGACTCTTTACTGTCATTTTAGTACAATAAAGAAAACATAATGTTTTAGGAACAAATGTGATTAATCTGGAAGTCACTCAACAAACATGTAAGAAAGGACAACAATGTGTCAGGCTCTGTGCTGTGTGCTAATAATGTAAAACTAAACCACTGGGTTCCTACACATATAAATACTGTTACATAACAGATAGATACAAACTGTGTGAGAATGAACTGAAGGGAGATTTAAAGAAAAAAAAAACATGCAAAGTAAGGGATGCTCAACTCTCCTTAAAAAGTCAGTGATGTCTATAATGGAGAAGGAAGTTGAGGTTGTAGTGATGGATGAGTGTACTCCTGGAGTTGGTGGAAGAATTAGGACACATAAAGGGAGGCAGGGAATGGTAGGCATCAGATTCTAGTGCGACTCTCAAAAATCTCAGCACATCAGAAACACTTGGGGAATTTATTTTAAATTTCTTATGCCCAAGCCTTACCCAGACACAATAAGTACAATTGCTTTGGGTGAAAAAGTAGAAGAGGGAAAGCTACAGAAATGCTATACTTTTGGAAACAGGAGTAGAGCTAAAAATCAATTTGAGAAATGAATCAGGTGTCACACTAAAACCAAAGGAAACAAAATATCAACACGGCCACATTCGAGGATTACAGGAAAATTCCTGAAGCATTCTACGTCTCTTTTTAGGTGTAGATATACATTATATATACCTTTGTGCATGTATAATACATTTCAAAAAGAACTGAATTGGCTTCTTTTATATTAACTGCCACTTACAAATGTGATCCAGTATCAGCTTTCTTTATTGAATTTTCAGCAAGCCAATCTCTCTCAGCAGGAGGAAACGCTTTTTATAGGAAAACGATTAAGACAATTTTGTCTCAAAGCATCCTCCCAAAGAATATCCTAAATGATTGGGAAGTTATATCCCAAAATCCATCACTGTTCATAGAAAGCAGATGGACATTATTGCGACAATGTCATGGGTACATCCTAGCTAGAGACAAAGCATGTACAGAGGTCCAAGCTCAGGCCTATTTCCCTAAATTAAGTCAGAGTAAAACGTACGTGCTAGAGAGACGTGCTAGAGAGAAACAAACTGAAAAAATGCTAAACATTTTATCAATTTGTTTCTTTCTAGGAGATAAAATGCTAAACATTTTATCATGTATTATAAGAAACTGTACTCACAGAATTAAAAAATAAAGTCGTAGCAAAGAAATACAAAATAAAGAATAGAAGAAGACTGGGAACTAACAATTCTATGCTTCCAGCAACACAATGATGATAAGATAAATGATTCTTTGATAAACACTTAGTAGAAAGATCAGAACATCTATAGTAAACAGGGGTGCAAATGACAGATGACTCATTCTATGTAGATATAACCAGAATGATGAGGGTAAGCTATGTAAAAAGAAGGAGCACATGAAGTGTATTTATGTGTTTTTTCAAACTGAAGATAAAAATTAATTGTGCCAAATATGGTCTTTCAAATAAAGATGAAGAAAAATAAGGAATACAAAATGAAATTCTGCTGTCCTCTATAGCCAAGCTGGATTTTGCAATACTATTAATAGTTAATAAAAAGGGGGGTCAGATGCAGTGGAGCAAACTTGTAATCCCAGTGGCTTGAGAGGCTGAGGCAGGAGGTTGGTAAGTTCAAAGCCAGCCTCAGCAACAGTGAGGTACTAAGTAACTCAGTGAGACCCTGTCTCTAAATAAAATAAATAGGGTTGGGAATGTGGCTCAGTGGTTGAGGGCCCCTGAGTTCAATCCCCAGTACTCCATCTCCCCCTCTAAAAAAAAAAAAAAAAAAGCAGGGAGGGAAAGTCAGCTGTTAAGATCTGAAAATTTGTGTTCCCCAATGTTTTAGTCAAACTTTTTTGCTGCTGTGACTTAAGGACCCAACCAGATAATTGTGGAGGAGGAAAAGTTTATTCGAGGGCTCTCAGTTTCAGAAGTCCTCAGGGCTGGAGGTGAGGCAAGACATCGTGGCAGAAGAGTGAGGCAGAGGGAAGCAGCTCATGTGGTGATCAGGAAGCAGAGACTCCACTCTCCAGATATAAAATGTATACCCCATAGCCTCACCCCAATGAACCACTTCTTCCAGACACACCCCACCTGCCTCCAGTTACCACTCAGTTAATCCCATCAGAGATTAATTTTCTGATTGGGTTAAGGACATAACCCAATCATTTCTCCTATGAACCTTCTGTCATTGTTTCACATATGAGCTTTTGGGGAACACCTCACATCCAAAACCTAACACCCAAAAATACATACGTTAAAATCCTAACCCCCCAACATGATGATATTAGGAGATGGAACCTTTGGAAGGAATGCAATTTGTGCCCTAATAAGAAGAATTATGAGAAGATTTCTCTCCCAGTCATTCAAGGATACAATAATAAATTGACAGTCAGTCACGCAGAGGAGGGCCTTCTCCAGAACCAGATCTTGCTGTCACTCTGAACTTTCAGGGACTGACATCCTGTCTCCAGGACAGTGAGAACTAAATTTCTGAGGTGTATAAGCCATCCAGTCTACAATATTTTGTTACAGCAGCTGGAACTAAGACGCACGGGGTTGCAAGTATTTTTATAATTCAGTGTCATCATCGATAAAACAAAAGTCTGGAAGTTGAGATCACTAAGAGCTATATAAAAGCAAAATTCTGAATCCATACAGAACATAAGCAAGTTTATCAATGAAATTCAGAGAAAACTGTACTTTTGCAGAATACCATGAGAAAACCCACATGAACAGAATGATGCAAATTCCGATAGCCCAGAGAAAGAACCAGTCAATGTCCTCATAGGACATCATGTCACATCTTTAATCAAACACTTCCAGAAATCACCACTTCTACCTGAGATCCATTAGAATCACTAGAACAGGTAAACTCTCATTTGACCCTCTCCTTTACAAATCTCTCTTTCTTTCTCCCACCTCCCTCCACATACAATCTTGCTTTCTTTCTTTTAGATAAATAAAAAGAAGTTACATCTCCTGGTCTCATTTTCCAACACTGGATAGAAATACACTATAAGTATCTAATCTTGTCCACTGATCTAGTCTAAAGGATTAGAAGATTCTAGAGTAGAGAATTCTAAGAATCACTCATACTTCCCAACCACTGCATCTTAATGGTTTTTTGAGAATACAAGTTTTCTGCCAAACAATTTTCTCCAATCTGTTCCAGCCTTCACTTTTCTTCTTATAAATAATTGTGGGTCAGAAATGTAGTTCCTGTTTGCTCAGATTAATCCAAATACTGTGTATGTGTGTGTGATAATGCTACTAGTGGAAGATAGAATGTCTTCTGGCAAATCTACTTGCATATGTATATATAATACTTTATTACATGTATTTATTAAGGTTGGAAGGATTTGACATACTATATCTGTATTAAAAAATCTATATTATGAATGATAGAAAATTGTTGACATTTTAATACAGGGAGTTAAAGTAGAATTAAATATGCCACATTGCTTTATTTATCACAATATCCCCAAGTATAAATCCTGATGAAAGGAATTATTTTTATGTACTGATTATTTAGGAAATTACCTAATTGAAATAAAATTGGTGTTATATTTTCAAATGTTATTTTTACTGTCATCCCTGAAGTGCTTTGAAGTGGGTTCATATTATAAACCCATTTTTCTGGTGAGAGAATTGATGTACAAAGATTCTTGGATAACTCAGCAAGGATCACACATCTGAGGACTAAATTAAATTACTGAAAATAACTTTCAAAGAATAAAAGGTTATATAAACATAATAGCATTAACAGATTATAGAGAACAAAAGAGAGGAGCATAAACAAAATATTACCTCATCCACCCTGATGTTTTCATTTTAAAAAATCAAAAAACTTTTCAAAGAAGCATACTGCCAAGTTTATAGGAATAAAGAATTATATATGTAGATATAAATTAAACTTCTTCTTCTTCTATAGAAATATATGAGGATAAAGAAAGTAGAAGTTTTATTAGGACAGACCACCATTTCAAAGAATTTTTTAAATCTTCCTGAACCGTCAAACCCTTAAAAGAAAAATGAAATTAAAAATATCTTCTAGGGTTTCTGTGATCTCAGGTAGGTAAGTCTCAATCATGAAGGGCACCTTTTGAATTTTCTAAAGCAAGGAGTACCCAGGATTGTGGCTTTCTCAGAAAATGTTATTATACATATTGCATTTTTTAGACAGTTTTAGGAAGATCTTTCCTTTGGTATCCTGACTCCTGTGTGATTATTGTCCTGGAGAATTGGGTGTCTGCATGGTATTCCCAGGACACCATCAATGGGTATCATAAGTAAGTACAAATATGTCTCCAATGTAGAGATAGTTAAAGAGATACATATGTACAAATGAAGCTTTGTAAACACAGATCACAGACGAGGTGGACAAAGCAGGAAACTGCCAAAGCAGGCACCCCACCCTCCCCACTGGCCCTCACCTTCTGCTAACACACAAGTTCAAGTCTCTTATATCACAGAGAACAAAGAATCCCCTTTGAATATTTTTCCCTTTTTGCTGTTGTTCTTTTTAATATTTTACTAGTAAAAACCAAAAATGGTTTACAACAATACATCTGGTTTTTCACTTGCCACTCCCTCTTTAATCTCCATAAGATTGAGGGCCTGTACACAAAAAGCTAATGACCCTGCTTCTTCCCATAATTCAACAGCCAACCATTCTTTTGACTTTTTGTTCAGTTGCTCATTCTTTGTTTTCCTCTGTCTTCTTAAAACTTACTTGTCTTTGCTTTCATGAATCCACTTATAATTTACTTCCACTCTGTCCCGTTTATTGGTCTCCCTTGTGGGCTCCATTTAACTGATCTGCATCCACAAATATGGATATTATCCTGAAGCAGTAGGTCACAAACTTGACTGTGCTACTGATTACCCTGGAAGGTTTATTAAAATAAAACAAACACAAAAAGAACTTTCTAGGTCCCAGTTCCAAAGCGTTCAGTTCAGTGGGTCTGGAATGAGACCTGATAATTTATATTTCTAACAAGTTCCCAGATGATGTGGAAGCTGCTGGTTGAGAACCACACTTTGAAAACTACTGATCTAAGGTTTTTTTTTTTTTTTTTTGGTGCTGGGGATCGAACCCAGAAAGAACCTTGTGCTTACAAGGTAAGCACTCTACCGACTGAGCTATCTCCCCAGCCCCTGATCTAAGGTTTAATCCTATCTTTTATCTCCTATGGACTCTTATTCAGAAACTTCATCTACTCTGATGATTTTCACTATCGCCTCTTGTAAGTAACTCTTAAACTGATACCTCCAATCCCGAACCTTCCACTAAACTTTATTCTTGCATCTCTAACTTCTATTTTTTTTTTTTTTTTTTTTTTTTTTTTTTGTACTGGGGCTTGAACCCAGGGCTGCTTGACTGCTAAGCCATATCCACAGCCCTATTTATTTATCTATTTGTTTATTTATTTATTTATTTATTTATTTATTTGAGACAGACTCTTACTAAGTTGCTGAGGTTGGCTTTGGACTTGTGATTCTCCTGCCTCAGCCTCTTGAGCCTCCAGGATTACAGGCGTGAGCCACGGTGCCCAGCTCTAACTTTTATGTTCACTTGCTCTCTCTCCAGAATTTAATATGTACAGCCCCGTTCATCACCTTGTTTCTCAGGCACCATTTCCCTCCCTATATTTCCTTTCTTGTCCTTTGGGTAACACCCATCATTTCCCTCATCATCCAGGTTCAATGTGAAAATATCATATTTCTTGCTGTTTGCCATCAAGTGTGGTGTCTCTTGACTGCCCTTCCTTTCATTGTTACTAAGCCAAGTCACTGTAGGTATGCATTACTTCATACCTGGACTCTGGTAATCACTTTTTATCCTTCTGCCCCAAACACACTCTTCACACAAATACTACTGTCAAATTAATCTCCCTCCAATACCCCTTGTAAACTTTGATAGTTTCCCATTGTCTGTGCCAGAGTTTTTCAATTGATGTGGGTCATGAATGGATTACACGTGTGCTAGTATATCCATTTCCTAAGCCATCAGGGTATCCAGCCTATCCTGGGACAGCTGAGCCCCAAGCAGTCAGAAGCAGCTGAAGGACCACCTCCTGTTCTCCCATCACCACTGCACATGGGACAGAAGTGGCCAGTGTAGAGGCTGTTCTCTCCTGGTGATGCTAAGCAGGCCTGGGTGAGAGAGCTGAAGAGGGCACCAGGCTGGAGGTTCAGGTTTTGCAGAGACAGAACACATGGCTCTGTCATACATTTACCATCTAGCTCAGAAGCTGGAGGATCCACCAAAGAGAGCTCTGACATCAAAGTGAATCGGCAAAAGTGTACAGCATTGTAGAAATGGGAAAAGATCCAGGAAAATGAATCATTAAAGAAGCTGACACAGTAAAATTTAAAAACAACAAGAACAAACCGGATGACTTGAGTAATTCAGCAAGGCTGATAATGATGAATGACAGACATCAGGGTGGGAGGGAGCAGTGAAGGGGGATCTGAGAGTCAAGATCTATAAAGGTAGAATAATGCACTGGATGCAAGCACCAACTCTGGAGCCTGGGCTCAAACTCTGACTGCCCTTTTCAACTATTTGACCCTGGGCAAACTGCTTGACATCCCTGTGCCTCCGTTTTCTCTTCCGTGTATTTACCACATAGCATTATTGTAAGGATCAAATGAGTGAATATATGAAAAGCACCATGGAATCATGACACTGCACTAAGTCACCTCGATCCCCCTCCATTACCACACCATGGAATCATGACACTGCACTAAGTCACCTCGATCCCCCTCCATTACCAATGTTCACTACAGAGCATGTACAAAGAAAGTCAGCAAACTCAGGAGTGCTGAGATGTTGGAACACCCACTTTCTATTAGGAAGAAGGCATGTGTATGGCACCATAGCATCACAATCTGTAAGCACCTTGTGCTTTTTTATTTTACAGTATATTCACATTATGGTCAAAAATATCTCAATCTATAATACTGTTCCTCCCAGTTATACAGGACAGTTTACTCAAAAGACCAAAATCTAGATCAAAAAATTTCCATGATAATTTTTTCAAATCATAGTTAACTCCACAATTATATCAAATTTAGATTACTTTCAACCACACACTTTTTTATTAGAACTTTATGGTTATACTAGTAGTTGGGTTCACCCTGATAAACCCATACATGCATGGAAATTGATTTCAGTTCATGATTCCCTCCTTTTTCCCTTCCTGTTTCCCTCCTGTTCTCCCTCTTATCTCCCCTTCTCCTTCCTCTACCCTACTTCACTTCCTTTTGCTCATCTACTAATTTGTATTTGATTGGTTCCTTATGTAATCTTATCCTTTCCTCCCTCTTCATTTTACTCTAACTTCTTCATATGAGAGAAAACATTCAACCTTTGAATTTCTGATTTTGGCTAATTTACTTAGCATGATATACTCCATTTCCTTCCACTTATTGGCAAATGTCATAATTTCATTCTTTTTAATGGCTGAGTAGAACTGTATTATATATATATATATATATATATATGTGTGTGTGTGTGTGTGTGTGTGTGTGTGTGTGTGTGTGTCTCATACTTTCTTAATTCATTCACCTAAATAACAGGCAACTGTCAGCCACCCAATTTTTAAGACATGGCTTAAACAGTAGGAGTTATTAGTTATTATCCCTAATAACAAGAAACTCAGCAGATGGAGCTTTGGGTCACTTCTCTGAAATTTAGATGGCTCCTTCTGCCTGATCACACTATGGCTTCCACAGCTTCTGCAGCCCAAACTCCCACAACAGTGTTCATGAAGGCAAGGTGGGGTCAGGGAGCTCTTCTCATCTCTCTTTTCATCAGATGAGACTTTTTTTTTTCCAGAAACCCTCAGCACTCCTTCCCTTATGTCTCATCATCCATAAAGGGACAGTAAAATCACCATTGGACCAGCCACTGGCAAGAGGAAATGGTATTATCACAATAGTTTAGATGGACCAGGATCTACTTCTCAGGGCTGGGCACACCTTCTCTAATTGTATCGTGCCAAGATACCTGAATAAAATTAGGAGGATTTGAGCAAGGAAGAAGATAGGCAAACAATATGGCTTGACCAGTAGTCAATTAGGGATATAAATAAATGCCAGACTTTAAGGTAAGAACTAGAGATCAACAATGAAAGAAACATCATCCTTGTCCTTCATTTCCAAGATCAGAATAGGTTCAGATTTCTATCCTAATAGGGATATCCGTGACACTAAATAATAATACAAGTTAATTTAATGTTTTCCAGAAATTAAACACTCTTAAAATTTTAAATCATACATGCTACTCACATAATTATTGTACCTTTGCTACTCATTGAGTTATTCATTAAAACGATGATGTTGCCCTAAATATTTCAATATACTATGAAACATCAAAAAGAAAACAGAATTACAAACTATTTGACATAATACATAGAATGAAAAGAAGAAGTAATTTTCCTCATAGTCACAAGAAAGTTTCAGACTGTCTTCTTGTTTCTACAGGCTGATTTATCTCACTCTCTAGAGTGCGAGAAATCCCCACGGTCAAGGCTTGTCCAGCAGGTAGTATGGTGTTTGCTCCATAAATGTATGTCAAATCAAAGAATAAATGAATGCATGTCCTTTCAAATCATATTTCTATTTGCCTTTTCTCCTTCTTTTTCCACTTTATTTGCAGTGACTTTATTTTATTTATCATTTATTTTTCACCATTTCATTTGATCTCACTGATAGCACCTGGTTTCAGATCATATATTATTTTGTTTTATGTGGGATTGATAGAGGTAAAAGGTATGATCGGGGAGATTTATAGATATAGATGTAATAATGAAGGTACAGACATGAGCAAGGAACAACTCTGAATGTTCACTAGGGCTCTAACTACCATCGCTCTGATTGCTCAAATCCTTCAGCCTTCAAAATTAATCACTAACATACATTTTCCCTTATAGCCAGAATAGAGAAAAAAATTGTGGAAGATTTCCAAAAAGATTGAAGAGGTTATAGATATGGGATATTCTTTCAATGGAATGAGAGAATCTGATACTTTAGGAGTGTCCCTCTTTGTTAGCCCTTGAGTAGACTGTTTACAACTCTGCAGATAGAAGTTAAAATGGGAAAACCTCATAGAACACTAATAGCAATACAAAGAATCCCTGTCCATAGAAATGCAAGGTGTGCTGAGGAATGCATCTGATTATTGCCCTCTGGATATTGACCAATTTTGTCCCCATTCGTAAATTCATTTCAGCATCCCTAGTCTGAAAATACACATAGGACACTTTGATTTCCCTTTTGATCTTGCTATATATCTCACTGGCCCTCTGATTAATTAATAAGTTAAATAAAGTTTTTGATGCATATTCATCTTATATGGGAGGCATGATTTTACCTTTTAAAAAACAAATATTAATTTTGTGAGGTAAATAGGGCTAGTTTAAATTAACAATTGTTTTCACAAGAGAGCATTTAGAAATCTCTTTCCATCATTCAAATTCACTCCCATTTTCAAACCATCAGTGTTAAAAAGCATTAATGGTGCTTGCCTGAACTTGCTGAGATGGCAAACAGTTGACTATGCCTTCAGCACAATATTCTTTCTTTAATTAGAAAATGAACCTGTTCAAATTCAAAACTCAAACAGACATTCATGGAGAAATTCAAGAAGAGGATCATAATATTTAGCAAAGCACCAATCCAGAGCTAAAAAATTTCAAAAACAGAAAATGGTTCTCGGCTTGGTAGGTAATGTCTTATTTACTAAAAGTAGTTGTCTTTTTTTATATAATTACCATAAATAAGTCACTATAAAATGTATTAATTGGATTAAATGTGTCAAAAAATAGGCATCTATCAAGATAAAGACAAACTGTCACTCTTTGATTGAAGAGAGAAATGCCCTTTTTAAGCTTAAAGAAGACATGACTTTTTCCTTTAAGAAGCCTCAAATATTTGCTTCGGTTTTTATTTTAAGCCAAGAAGCAGTTCTTACACTTTAACATAGTGGAAAATGTCTCTCCTATCATTCTCCTCTTCTAAACCTCCACTACGGTGGCTATTGCATTTAAAACATAAATGTACCTTTGTGACAATCATGTCACCTCTCTGGTTTTTAGTCATTGGACAGAAAGTGCACATCTTCTCAGATTGATGTTTCCATCTCAGCTGACTGATCTGGCAGGAGGAGCAGCTATAATTTGCCAACAGGTTGACATAGCAAAGCCGGGGCTGGGCAGACAGCACAGGACCTTTCATCGGGTGTAATCTACAACACATGCGTATTATAGAGTGCCAGGTGTGGATCAGTGGGTATCACAGTGAGACACAGAAAAGGATATTTCACCCATTTTTGGGTGCTTCATAGCATAAAAAACATAGGGATGAGCCACAACTTTACCTTTTTGGGTGGAAAATTACAAAGGTCAACCCAGACTTGGAAATAAATATGCTGTTCCCACCAAGGAAGTCATTGAAAACAAGAACATTAATTTGCTTAAACAGCTATGTCTCAACCAACAGACTGAAAAAGTACTATTAAAAAAACAAACAAACAAAAAAACCTTAATAACACATAGCAGTGTGAATACTTCATCCAGCCTGACATAGCTAGGAATATATATGATTCCATGAAAACTGTACTTGCCTGAGATTTTTCTTAAACACATTTAAAAAAAAAACAAATCAATTTCCATGTAAGAAAATTAATAACTGGAAAAGAAATATGGTACTTTTTTCCTTTAAATTTAGATCCATTCCTGAATTTCTTCTCTTCATATGCGTGTCACAGATGTGTGAAATTTAAAGAGGTCTAATGATTAATTCCTTCATGGAACTAATCTTCTCAAGAAAATGTGTAGTTCCTTTTGTCCTCATGCAAGGTTCTAGAGTCTCAAATTTTCTTACCATCATCATCTTTCTCTAGGAAAATTCATTCTTCACTTATATGCTTTATCACCTGTCCCTATTTCAAATCTCCAACATCATTCTCTACTCCCTCTCTTATGTAGGATTCACCATCTCCATGCCATTCCCTCATCAAACTTGCCTGTACCTGCTCCTCTATCTCTGGAACCTACCTCCTCAAACTCTTCTAGTTTTTCGAGGCTCATTTCAAAGTTTTCTCAGGTCATGCCATCATTTCTAGATTAGCAACAAACTTGTTACAGAATAATTATTCCAATTATCTTCATTACTTCATATTGCTATAAATTTCCAATGAAAATATAGCCTTCATCGAAATCCACATCTAGATTAAAATATGAAGGTCTCAACCAAATCAGGTATTATAACACTGCCTTGAGCAGAATCACCTCAGACTTCTATGTCAGGAGACAATAAAAAAAGCCCTGTTCTTTAACCACAATTATTATTGGGTCTCTTTACAGTAGCCTTGCTTCACCCAAACTGATAGATGTTCTTTGAATTTGGTCAGTATATCCCTACGACTAAATGCAAAAATAGTCATCTTGGAAATATCAAAAGGTTCAACATAACACATTTGAAGAAGGTGAAATCTGGGTTCAGTGGTATCACTGTCTTGTCCCCAAAGCCACCTAGACAGCAATCCTAAAAGTCAGGATTTGTGCCATCTTCCACAGAAGAGGAAGATACGAATTAGGATGTGAATTAATCAAGGTAACCTAACCAGATTACTTTGACTCTAAAACCATGACAGTTTTACTCTTTGTTCCTGCTAAAATCAGAAGTGTCTGAAGTTTTTGTGTAAAGACACAATTCTATTGCCTAAAGATCCTTAATGGAACATCGTATTTTTATATGAAGATTAGCAAAAGCAAACACTTAACTATTATAGTGATGTTTCATCTACCTTCCATTTAATGGATAATTAGCAGTTTCATGACATGTAGACATGAAAGGGAGAAAATGAGATAATAGAGCCAGCCAAGAGAGTCTCTTGCCTGTCCACCCAGGAGCAAGATCAGGACCACTGGCATTTTGCCAAAATACACTCAATTTCTTTCCCTTCAAAATTTTGTGTACTATTAAAAACTTTAAGACTCACTGAAATTTTAAAGAGTCCAGATAAAGCTTCTAGTACTCAGACATTGTACCTTCTATTCACACAAACCAAATACATTGGACTTTTCCTTTCCTCTCTACTCATCAGAAATATGTTGGATGTCCCATTTCCTTCTAGAACCTTGCTCTTTGTTAAACATTTTATTCTAATTCTTAATAATGTACTTGAATTTAACCATAGTTTTTAATAGAAAATGTCTAAAAGTCAATAAGTACAAAAAATTTCAAACACTGTCTTCGAGATATTTTTAGCTGTTTGGTCACCCCAGATCTTTCCCTTCTCTTCATGTACCCTTTCAATGGTAGTAGTAATGCTTTCAACAAAGAATAAAATACTAATGATGGGTCATTGTTTTTCATATTCATATTTACTAGTACATTGAAGAGTTCACTTTTTTTAAACTTTGTCTTGTTGACAAGTTCAACTCAGAATAAGAAAACTAAAATCTTTGAACTTAATTCTGACTAGTAGGAAATAAACATGCAAGACGGGACAGTGTTAAGAATGAACTTTTAATGAGTGTCTGTTTCATGACAGGCTTCACACATAGAAGACAGGCATTATTCCCAGTTCTCTTCATATAAGAACAGAAGTAAGGGGAATTGGGGATATAGCTCAGTTGGCAGAGTGTGTGCCTGCATGCACAAGGCCCTGGATTCAATCCCCAGTACTAAAAAAAAAAAAAAGAACACAAGTAAGTTTTATCCTTCCATCCATTTGATAAATGAGAATTCAAATTCAAAAGATATCTTACTCATGTGTTCTCAGATAATAAATGGTAAAGCTAGGATTAAATATAGATGTATTTGATTCCAAAGTTCCTACTATTTGACAAACCTTAGGAAAAAAAAAACTGATTATGTGGGTTTTTTAAACTTATAAAGAGAAAGTTGTCATACTCAGATAACTACCATAGCATCTGCAAGTAGACATTTTTTTTTCTCAGATAAAAAGTAGGTAGCAGTCCAAAAATAAAGATTCTAGAAGGCAATGTGGTTTCAAGAATAGAAGAAGAGTAGGAGAAAATGGAACAGCATTTAGAGAAATCAATCAAGTTCCACAGGAGTTCTCAGATGTGCTCAGATTTCAAAAGGACCTATGTAAAAGCTGAAGAAAGGGCAGGATCACCAAGATGAGTGGGGGGCAGGGAGGAACTTACATCTGCTGGCAGAGCATGAGGAGGTCTTAGACCTGGATGCACTGAGGCTTGGAAGGAATTCCAGTCATCAACAGGATTTGTAAAACTCTGATGAAAGGGAACCCTGTGTAGGAAAGGTATTTAATATTTACAGAAAACAGAGACAGAAGACTTATCAGGCCTCATTTGCCTCTGTCATCCTCACCAAGGGAAGATAATGGGAAAAACATACCCAGGTAAAGGGACATGGATTTTGTAACCAGTAATTCTTAGGTTTCTTTTTTGGGGGGTGGGAGTACTAGAGATTGAATCCAGTGGCTCTTTACGACTGAACCACATCCCCAGTCCTTTTATTTTTTATTTAGAGACAATATCTCACTAAGTTGCTTAGGGATCTGCTGAATTGCTGAGGCTGACTTCAAACCCCTGATCCTCCTGCCTCAACCTCCTGAGCAGCTGGGATTACAGGCCTGTGCCACCATGCCTGGGCCTTATGCCTGGCCTTAGTCCTTTTTTTAAAAATTTCAACTCTTGCCTTTATCCTGTTCCTGATAGAACATCAGTACCCACATGGATGTTACATGCACTATAAACCTTCCTATCCATTATTTTCCTCAGTAATTACCTTCACAGATACCTAATTTCAGTAAACCCATTCCGTGGCCAACCTGATGCCCTTCTACCTATAGACTTAGCATCGTCAAGAGTGCATCTGTGCATTATGCCCTTCCTTCTGTCTAAGTCAACCTCTTATCAGCAGTGATCTCCAGTGATTGACATGTCCCTGTCTTCTTATTTCCCTGCCTCCACATTCCTACTTCACCCCAAGAAGCACAAGCTCTGAGAGCCCACCCTGGCCATGAACTTCCCAGTTCCCTTTGTGCCACAACTCTTGCACTCTGAATGTATCAGAATGCTCCTAACTATATTTAATGTGTGGCCTTCCTCTTCTGGTTTTGTGCCATCCCCAACCAAGATTCCATGTCTCATCTCAACAACTCTCACCTATCTCAAAAAATTCTAAGCTTAGATCCCTATAACCTTCTAACTTCTCCATTTCTATCATCAAATTATTGAGCCCAACTAGAAAAAAAAATCAAAACTGTTTAGATGGACACCACCACAATTTGGGCTTTAAATCAAAGGACTTTCAATATTTTGTGGCAGTTATTTTTTATGTTTCTCTCTCCTTTTTCTAGTTTTTCAAAATTGTATGACTCTCTTTAAATCCTCTTTCCTACCTGTACACTCTTTGTATCCAGATGACACAGCACCAATCCCAATCAAAGATGAAGAAGTTGCTATGAGAAATAAACTCCCTCCACCTGTCACCCTCCTACTTGCACAGTTAACTTCTGCAGGAGTCATCCATACATTGTGCCCTTTTTATGCCCAAGCCTTCCTTCTTATAGGACCTATGTCTGCTGTAATAAAGAACCTCAGCAATGATCTCTAGTTCCCTGTCTCCACAGTCTTTCACAGTGGTCCTGGGATTGACCATGTGACATGCTGTGGCCAATGGGACAATGGCAAATGTGATGCAAACTGAGTTTTGGATGGAGCTCGTGCACTGATGTTTGGGAGCCCTAGAATATAACCCATATAAATAATTTGAGGCTAGCCAGCAGGATGGTGAAAGACACATAGCCTGATCTCTGCCTTAGATAATATTTGGCAAACTGCCAGCCCTGGGAAGTCATTCTACATCATTCAACCAAGGTGATCCACCAGCTGACCTCAAAGATTAGCCAATCAAGACCAAAAGAAGTGTCCAATTGAACACATGTTTGTGAGGAAAAACAAACATGTGTTGCATTAAACTACAAAATTTTGGAGTGGTTCAATATGTAGCAAAAGCTAATTGATCCTTGTTCCATCTGATTTATCTTCTGACTCCTGTACATTCCACTGACTCCCTTTCATCAACTTAAACAAACTCAAGTGTCTCCAATCTTAAGCCACATTTTCACTGTCATGTAGAAGTTTCATATCCAAACTCTTTCAAAGAACTGTCAATTCTCCTTACTTTTCAAAACTTAACATCAAAATATGATTATTACAGTCAAACCCCAATGAAAAAGCTCTTAAAATTAGCAATGAATTTGATAAAGCCACATATTTTATTGAGTCAGATACCTATCTAATTTGACCTTTCATTTGCACATTTGTAACATTAGCAATATTTGAGCACCTCTTTGTAATAATCTTACTCCCTCCTTGTCCTCCTGAAACTACTACTCATATTTTGGTACACCATGTAAGTGTCATTATTAATTCAGTTTTTTAAATTCATGGACTTCTTTTTCTTGATTATCAGAATACATGTGTCCTTCTCTCTGTCACATGCTTTATTATACCTTTTTATTTCCTTGAAAGCCTTACATTAGATTTCATATTTCTTATAGCATATTGCCTATCATGTAAAAGAAAGTCCAGTTAATGTCCCATTCACAATCTCTACCAAAAAAAAGTAGGAATAAATTTATCCAAGGAAATGAAAGATTTCTATAATGAAAAGTATAAACACTGATAGAAGAATTGAAGACAACACATGTACATACACACACATAAGGCAAAGACATTACATGTTCATGAATTGGAAGAATTCATGTTATTAAGATGTCCATAATTACCCAAAGTGATCTACAGATTCAATGCCATCCCCATCAAAATACCAATGACATTCTTCAAAGAAATAGAAAAAAATCATAATTATTATTGTTTAGATATGAGGTGTCTCCCAAAAGCTCATGTGTGAGACAACAAAAAAAAGTTATATGATTGGTTATGAGAGCCATAACCCATTCAGTGCATTAATCCCTTGCTATGGATTAATTAGACAGCAATAGTAGGTGGTACAGTGTGACTAAAAGAAGTAAGTTACTGGGGGCACGTCTTTGGGGCTTATATTTTGTCCCTGGTGTGCAGAACTCTGTTTCCTTGTTTCTGAGCTACTTTCCTCCACCAAGCCCTTCCGCCATGATGTTCTGCCTCACTTCCAGCTCAGAGCAATAGAGTTGACTGTCTAAGAACTGAGAACTCTGAAACCACAAGCCAAATAAACGTTTCTTTCTCTAATCATTCTTGTCAGATCTTTTGATCACAGCAATGAAAAAGCTGACTAAAATGATTCATATGAAACTACAAAAGACCCAAAATAACCAAAGCAATCCTGAGTACAAAGAACAAAGCAAGAGGTATCACAACACTTGACCTCAAAATATTCTACAAAGCTATGGTAACCAGAACAGCACAGTACTGGCATAAAAATCAACATTCATACTAATGAAAGAGAATAGAGAACCTAGAAACTAATTCACATATTTACAGTTAACAATGTATGTTGATAAAATATACATATGCTATACTGTATATGTTCTTAGCATATATTATATAACTCCAGAAGGGAACTCAACCCCTACTTCTCCTTATACACAAAAATCAACTTAACATGGATCAAAATCCTAAATAAAAGACCTGATACTAAATATAGAAGAAATACTATATAAAAACACATATAGAAAATATAGAGGAAACACTTCAAGACATTGATACACAAAGAAAGACCAAGACTTTAAAAACACAGAACAAAAAAACAAAAATAGACAAATGAGACTATATTGAACTAAGAAGTTTCTGTGCAGCAAAGGAAGCAATCAACAGAGTTAAGAGACAACCAGCAGAATGGGAGAAAATCGTTGCAAACTATTTGTCCAACGAAATATTCAAAACATATAAAACAACTTAACTCAATAGCAAAAAAAAAAAAATCATCCAATTAAAAAATGGGTGGATGATCTGAAGAGATGTTTCTCAAAAGAGGATATACAAATGCCCCCAAGTATGTAGAATGAATAGTGTCACTAATCATCAAGAAAATACAAGACAAAAAGTAACAAATGTTATCGAGGATGCAGAGAAAGGGGAAATCAAACATGTTGGTGAGAATGTAAACTAGTACGACCATTACAGAGAACAGTATGGAGTTTCCTCAAAAATCAGAATAACTGGATTTCATTCTTTTTATAGATGAATAATATTGCAGTCTTTTGTGGCAACATAAATGGAACTGGAGGATATCATGGTAAGTAAAATAAGCCAACTACAGTAAGATAAATACCACATATTCACACTCATTTGGGGAAGATGAAAAAGACGGTCTCACAGAAGAAAAGAGAATAATGGTCCCTAGCAACTAGGATGTGTGGAAAGCGGGGGAGAGAGGTTAGATAACAGAGACGAAAATATAGTTAGATTGAAGCAATTGGTTCTTGTTTTTCAAAGCAAAGTAGGGAAACTACAGTCTACAATAATTTATGATATCTTTCAAAATAGCCAGGAGAGCCCAAAGACTCCCAACACACAGAAATGATAAATGTCTGAGATGGAAATGCTAATTACCCTGATTTGATCATTATATATTACATACATGTATTGAATAATCTGACTATAATGTACACAATATACACCATGTCAATTAAAAATTTTTGAAGTGTTGGATTTATGTTTCATTTGTATAATAATCAAAATTCAAAATCTCCTCAAGAAAGTGAGTAAAATGAAATTTAACAGAGATGAATGTAATGGCCTGAATATAATTCAAAAACATCAATTTACAAGCATATTCTACATTTCATTTTAGAGTGTTTATATTTTAAAAGACTAGGAAAGTAATTTGTCTTTAAGCTCAACTTTATCCAAAAATATGGCAATAGATTTGTTTTTTTTTAAGTATTGAAAACTTAGGTTCATGTAGTAGAAGCATAACCTACCCCCCAACATCCACACCCACACACACACCTCAGAGAGGCTACAGTGCTTTGTAAAATCCTATCTGCTCACTTTGTGGAAGCCACCTTTTCAGAAGTGTGTCAGCACTGTGGGTCTGAACACCATTACAGACCCACAGGGGAGAATGAAACAAACTGAGGATGTTTATCTTGGTAAAGAGAAGACCGAGACCACAGACGATGGCAGTTTTTCAAATGTGAAGTGCTGGTCCCTGGAGGCCCCTGGAGTTCCCATGAACAGAATTAGGACCTGTAAGAAGGTTCAGAAAGGAAAGTTTTCACCAATGAAAAGAAAAAGTCTTTACCAACTTAAAACAGTTCAAGAATTAAACTGGCTGCCTCACAATGAAGGGGGCCCTCACTCCTCAGATGCGTGTCCAGTGGAGGCTAAATAGCCATCTGTCAGCCTCTCTGTACCCTCCCAGGGACAGTTTTTCATATTTGGAGGATTTCTCTGGCTTACAGTTCTGTAGTTTGGTTGTGTCATGCAATGGTTTATTGACAAGAGGTTTTTGTTGTTGGTATTGCTGTTTTTGTTCATTTTCTATTCCTCTGACTTATTTTACCTCCTGTAGAGCAGCACTAAATCTATTTGTATAGCACTTACTGGAGCGACACTGCAATATCTCTTTGGAACACTATCCTCTGAAATGTTTTGAAGTTGTGCCAGCTGAGACTGTGGTCATCACTGTCACTTCCTTTTAAAGCTTTCATTCTATCTCTGCCCTTGGAACAGTCCCAACAGAGGCAAAGGCAACTTCTTTTACGAACAAAATCAACATCAAGCCCTCTCTTGATTCAACACAACAAAACAGGAGGTAGCACTAACTCCAGAGCTACTGTTCCCAATATTCAAGAGCTTGTCAGAAACATTTCCCTTCCAGTGACTCTGGAAAGCACTGGTTGTACCATAACTCTATTAGACCAATGGTTATGGTCTCCAAACAATAATCCTCATTTTCTGCCCTATCCATCAGAGAAGGTGGGAGGCATGAAAGAAAATATAGTCTAGACCCCAGTGGAATCAAAGTTACATAATCATCTCCATGACTCCTTTCCTCAGAAAGGAAAGAATGATAAAGAAATTGGAATAAGGGTGAAAGTATGCCTTAGACTAAAAATGAATCAAACTAAATGGATTGATTTTAGTTTCCAACTCTCCGGGGAAAGACTAACCCTCCATGAAATGAGAAGATCCTCCATCATTCTCATAGATCTGTTAAAGGGGTGTGTGTCTGTGTGTCTGTATGTGTGCAACTGAAGCATGATAAACTGGAAGCAACATGAAAGATGTGATATGAATTGTAATGATATCTTTTGATCTCCATCTGGATTTCCTTTTGACCTTTTAAGAAACCTTAGACAAACTAGTTCTTGAGGTTCTACTTTAAGTGTTCATAATATTATTTCAGGTCTCCTGCCAAGTGTGCTAAGTGTTTCATGGCTTCTCAAATGTCAGAAGTTGTACCATGGCAGCATAGAGCTACCAAAGAACATAAGATTAAAAATGGCAGAAGGTGTTTCTATATTTCAGGTTGAAATTCATAGACTGGAATAACCTTGAGGGTAGAAACCATCTCTATTCATATTTAAATAATTTAGAACTGAAACACAGAGCAGGTTCAGTCTTCTAGAATGTGGTTTATTCAGCTCTAAAAGGTTTAATCTCCACCAAGCAAAGAACAGTGGATTTTAAATTCCTACAGATGAAATTCATAGAATCTAAGGATTCTTGAGAGTTCTACTCTTAAAATCTACAGTTCTGCCAGTGAGGCTATTGGTGATTCAAAGCAGAGATACAAATTATCAAATATACCAGAAATTACCATATGCAGTCATTAAAAGGATCTTCGGATTGCATGGCTGTAAAGTCTGGACTGTGCTCTTTAAGAACTGTGAGAGTCTGGGTATTAGAAAGCTATTTGGAGGTATCACTAAGGATAAGGTGCAAGCCTTCTTTCTACAAATCACTCACAAGCAAGCAATTGGTGCAGAATTTGTTGAAACTGTCTTTTAGAAACAATTAAGCAAAGAAGTACATTAGTAGTGACTCCCTACCAACTCAAAGACATCCTCTTCCTGATGATGCTGCTGGGTCCAAAGAAATTAGAAAAGACTTAAACAAGGATCTAAGCCTCACTTCAGATTCAATATGATGACAAAAAATGCCCAGTGTGGGTCAGGAGACAGTCTACTATGATACATAATCACACCTTGATGCAGCCCATAGCTTTCAGAGCATAACTCCCTTGTGAGATGATATTCCAGAAAGCACCATTATTCCCAATCATTCCTATAATCAGTGGAGGCCAAATCTACCCCTAAAAGTTTTTTTGAGCCTTTATTCTTTGTTGTATGCAATATTTTATTGGGAACTGGTGTTTTAGTCAGCTTTTTCACTGTTGTGAATAAAGATCTGACCAGAACAATTTTAAAGGAGGAAAAGCTTATTTGAGGGCTCACAGTTTCAGAGGTCTTAGTCCATAGAAGGCAGGCTCTCTTCCTTGGGGTTTGAGGTGAGGTAGAACATCATGGCAGAAGAGTGAGGCAGAGGGAAGCAAGGAAGCAACTTACATGATGATAGGAAAGCAGAGAGAGAGAGAGAGAGAGAGAGACTACACTCTCCAGATACAAAACATATACCCCATAGCCATGCCCCCAATGAACAACTTCCTCCAGCCACACTCCACTTGCTTCCATTTACCACTCAGTTAATCCCATCAAGGATTAATTCTCTGATTAGGTTAAGGTTATAACCCAATCATTTCTCCTTCAAATCTTGCATTGTCTCAGGGGTGAGCTTTTGGGGGACACCACATCTAAACCACAATAGCTGGTTAGAAATAAGGCCTTGTTCTCAGGATTGATACTAGAGTTGTGTCTGCGTTTAAAAAACAAAAAACGAAAAACAAAAACAGTTTCTGACCTTAAGAGGCTACCACTTGATCAAATGAGAAAAGTAATGAATCACAAATACGTCAATTAATTATTTAATGATAGACAGATGAGTTCTATAAAGGTAAAATGGGAGCTAATACCCAAAGTACTGACCTATTTTTAGGCATCCATAAAGACTTTTCTGATGACATAACATTATACCTGAGATGTGAGGTATGGTAGGAATTTGGAATTTATTTCTCCTGTTGGTCTGCAATTAAACAAAGGATAGCTTGATTTGTGTTTCCACTTTAGTGAAAAGTGTTCCAGAGTTCCCTTTAATACTTCCTTCTATGATTCTAATTGGGAATCCCCCTTTTCTTCCTCTTCTTTCCATAATGGTAGGAAGACAGGAAGACAAGGGAAGAGAAGTAGAGAAACAATTACTTGAATTATGTTTTCTTTAAATCTAGAAACAAATAAGCCCATCTTAATACAGGTAAACATAAAACATGAGAGTTTTAGCTGGCAGGACAGACTAGCCATTCAAAGGCCAACCATTCTACAGGGAGCTGCTGTGTGGTGACATGATCTTTACTCCCGCTGAGCCTAAGCTGAGACACAAACAGGCCTGGGCTTATCTGTGCCCTGGGGATGCTCTTCCAGCACAGAAGAACATGAGAAGATAGTTCCAGGTTTCGTGTGAGATAATCTCTGGGGACAACCAGAAATAACCAAGTAATATTGGGGGAGGGGTTTAAGACTCTTTTATGGCAAGCAAGGATAGCCACAATAAATTTAGGAATATTGGCATGCAGGGACCTATGTATACCCCACAGGCAGATGAACAACAGTTCAGGCTCGGGAATCCTGTTGCTTGGACTCAGACCTTTCCTACCCTGGTGACCTGGAGCAAATTTACTAACTTCTCCAAACATAAGTTTGCTCATCTCTAAAATGAGGATAATAGTAATATTAAGTCACAGGACTGATTACTGAAATTATACGTATTAAAGTCTGAAGCTAGTCATTTGGATATTATTTATTACTATTATCAGCATTTTTTATTAGCAATTGAACCAGGATTTGCTGTATTTTTTGAATAAAAAGAAAAAAGAATAAAACCTCCAAGTTTTGCACCCTACTAGTACCCTACCTTATTATTTTGACAAAATCACCAGAGTTTAAAATTGTATATCTTATGATGTCACTTTCATGCTTAGAATTCATTGAGGTTCCTTGTCACTTCCTTTTCTGCATAGCATAAGAGATCTTTTTAATGCCTATTTCAATTTTCCTGCTTATCACTCTCTTTTATTCAGTCTATATTCCCAAATGAACTCTTATAATCTCAAGCTTCCATGCTTTGGAATGTGTCATTACTCCCACCTGCAAAGCTCCTTTTTATTCTATTTCCCCAAACACTTCAGACCAACTTGGCAAAATTTTACTTCTCTCCAATGGTTCATTCAACCATAGCAGCCTCTGCATAGAGATCTCTGACATTTCTGACAATTACCAGTCCTCTTGGCATTTTGAAACTACTAGAACCTTGTTCACCTCTGTTAGACCTTTGTGCATATGTGTTCCACTCCACTAAACTGTGAGATTCTGGAATACAGAGGATCTAACATTAGTGTCTAATGCACACTCTATAAAACAGGTACCTCAGTTTTTACGTTGTGACCCTTTGTTGTTATTTCATTTAAAATTGACATGCAAGGCCTATGACCACAGCTATCTTCAAGACTATGAAATCATCTTCTTTGAACTACTTTGGAGTTCAAAGAATATCATTTTTCTCATTCAATAATTCTGGGACTTTCCCCTCATTTTAAGGAGTTATGGTTTTTGACAATTCATAAAACTAGGGCAGGTAAAGGAAAATAGAGGTCTCATGTTAAATAATTACATTCTACTACAGAATTTGTGCTTCATAAATCCGCAAAGAATTACACAGATGGGTGTTATATATCTATCATCATCTAACAGCAGCAGGTAAGAATCTTGGATAAGTAAGGGGCTAACATCAGAAGAAAAGCCTCTAGGGATCCAAAGCCAAACAGATCCCTAGCCTGTCTTGTTTGGGTGCCAATTACAAGGATTCCCAAAAGAAGTATAACTCGCCAGGCATGATGGCCCAGCCTATAATCCCAGTGGCTGGGGAGGCTGAGGCAGGAGGATCTCGAACTCAAAGCCAGTCTCAGTAACTTATCGAGACCCTAAGCAACCTGGTGAGACTCTGTCTCTGAATAAAATATAAAAAAAGGTCTATGGATGTGGCTCTGTGGATACACACCCCTGAGTTCAATCCTGGGTACAAAAAAAATAAAAATAAAAATAGAAAAGAAGAAGTGAAACTCTCCACAACTCCAGTTTGGGGCAGTCAAGTGTCTATTTCTTCATTTAGTAAATACTTATTGAACACCTCCTCTGCTCCAGGCCCTATTTGTAAGTATTGCAGCAAAAAAGACAAAGTCTGTGATACAATAATTCTGGATTTTATATAAGGAGGAGCATTAAGAATTGGAGCATTAAGAATAGTTTCCCTGTAAACCAATTTCTTTACTCACGGACATTAATTGGCTATTCTATTGAAATAAATGATTCTTCTTACCTCTCCAGTCATCTAATTATGACACAATACAATCATAGAGAGCCAGCTATTGAGATGTTGCGACCTCTTACGATGAAGAGTGAAGTGTGCCAGAGGCCTGGCAGAAATCCCGACCTCAGGATCACCAAGATCCTTCTGCATGTCCATGAGGTCTTATCCCATCCTCTTCCTCATCTCTCTGGACCCTGTATTCATATGCAATCTGGAATAAGAAATTCATTGCAATGCCAGTCATCTGCTTATGTGAACAGGAGGCCATTATCCCCAGCTAAAATGTTAATTAGTCACCAATAGTAGTATCATTTTTTTATGAACTTGTTTTGCTGGTAAATATTTTCTAGTCTTCATGGGACATATGATAGCTTAAGACAGCATTTGCTTTTATCAAAGCTGCTTTACATTTCCTGATATTTAAATGATCTCTAACATTGAAGTTTAAAAAAAAAAAAGTACAACTAATTCTGAATATTTACATTTTCATTAGTTTGTTATTTAAAAAAATTCACCCAGGCCATGAAAACATGAACATTATAGAAACCACTTACAATGGAGGTTAAAGGTGAATTGATGGGGAATTAATTGAATTATGATTGTATGAAAACATAAAGGACACTCAACTATTTCCTGTTATAAAAATAAAAGATGCAATATTATTTGGGATATAAAAACCCAGTGCAGAAGTTTATTTTGAATTCTGTTCATCATCTTTTCCTAGTGTTGAAGGCCGAAGCATATTAGAAGTCCAGTGCTTCTATCATAGTTTAAAATTTTATAATGGCAACACTTAGAAAATACCAAGACAAAATGCCAACATCCTTAGATCAAATGATTTTACACATTTGAGAAAACCAATGTAGTAATTGATCAGGAATGTGAAAATAGCACTTTACATTTTTCCTCATATGAGGGCTATCTGGTTTTATCCTAATTTAATTACTGTGTTACCTAAGGGCAGTGGAGAAGTTCTGAAAAGAGAAAGGAAATTGAAAGGGCAGCAGAGCAAAGGAGTGGCATAGTCCTCTAGGGAACTTTTATCCTCAGAAGACAAACAAAGCCAGCTAAATATTACAGAAGAATCATTTAGAATTTAAAAGGAAAAAAAAAGACAAATTCAAATGGTACAGATTGCCCAAACTAGTAAAAAAAAATTTTAGACAATTATTTTAATGTTATTTTAGGTCAAAAATTTCCATAAAGTCTGAGAAATGCTATCATATGATTTATTTCCCCTAGACCAGAATTCTTTCATCTCCAGACTACCCAAACTCAACTACCTAAATTAACATTTTTCCTTTTTTTAATTTATTTTTCTTTCTAGATCTACATGACAGTAAAGAATATTTTGACATATTGTACATATAGAATAAGTATAACTTGTTCCAGTTAGGATCCCATTATTGTGGTTATATATGATGTGGAGTTACACTGGTCATGTATTCATATATAAGCATAGGAAATATATCTCCGATTCATTCTATTGTCTTTTCTATTCCCCTCCTCCCTCCCTTTCCTCCTTTCCCCTTTGTCTAGTTCAATGAACTTTTAATCTTCCCCTTCCTTGTTGTGGGTTAACATCCACATATCAGAGAAAACATTCTGCCTTTGATATTTTGGGACTGGTTTATTTCACTTAGCATGATACTCTCCAGTTCCATCCATTTACCAGCAAATGCCATAATTTCATTCTTCTTTATGGCTGAGTAAGATTCCACTGTGTATATATATACCACATTTCTTTATTCAGTCATCTGTTGGAGGGCACCTAGATTGGTTCCATATCTTGGTTATTGAGCATTGAGCTACTATAAACATTGAAATGGCTCCGTCATTATAGTATGCTGATTTCAAGTTCTTTTGATATAAACTGAGGAATGGAATAGTTGAGTCAAAAAATCCAACTAACCCAATCAATAAATGGGCTAAAGAACTGAATAGGCATTTCACGGAAGAAATATGAATGGTCAACAAATATATGAAAAAATGTTCAACATCTCTAGCAATTAGAGAAATGCAAATCAAAACTACACTGAGGTTCCATCTCACCTCAGTAAGTATGGCAATTATCAAGAATACAAGCAACAATAAATATTGGCGAGGATGTAGGGAAGAAGGTACACTCATACATTGTTGGTGCGACTGCAAATTGGTGCGACTGTTCTGGAAAGCAGTATGGAGATTCCTAAGAAAACTTGGAATGGAACCCAAATTAGTATTGATGACTTGTTTTAAAATTACTAGTTGTACTTATAAAACAAATCATGTTTTTTGAACATCTATTGCTCATCTATTGTCAGTAAGTTTCTGCAGACTCAAAACTTGGATTTCAGATAAGCTTACAACTTAGCCATCTAGTGGACTTTGGATTAACCCATATTTTCAATGGAACAGAAATCACATTGGTACCATATTGCTTTTAGAGCCATGACGCCATAAAGAAGCTGCATTTTACAAATAAACATGGAGACGTATGTGTTTGTGTATATGTGTGTTTGTATATACTTATCTCCTGCTTAGAAAACTTTAATTTGTATCACATTGATTTCAAAATAACCATGATCTTACAACTGCCTAATATAATGACTAGTTTTTTCTTTAAGATTTTCTTGTACTTAGGGAAAATTACAGGTATTATTTGAATAATAAAAAATAGAGATTTTTAAATATAGGAAAGTTAATATATATATATTATAAATATGTCCCAGGAAATAAGTGTATAAATCTCATTCACAGAGAAAAACAGTACAAGTACGAAACTTAGAGAAATTCATATTTTCTTGAGTTTGTGTTCTTAACCTGTTAAAACTATTATGTGTAGAAACAATTCGTGTTCCTCCTAAATTCTTATTTATTTCTCATTATGTTCATTACTGATGGCTTATACTATCATAATCAGATTAGTGCCAAGTTCCTCTGAAATATGAAAAGGGGTCATTATGTATATATCATAAGCCTTGAATTTATTTTATTTTCCTCTTAACTTGCATATCACAAATTTTTCTTATCTCAAAATTTCTTGTTTCACATACAATTTAATTTTATTATGACAGACAAACTTAAATTACCAATTAACAGAAAAAAAAATCTGTGAGGAAAAATACAAAATTAAACATAATGTCAGAAAAGAAGGATATAGAAAGGTAAGGATCCAGATTTAGCATATAAAAATACAGGGATCCCAGGCACAT
This sequence comes from Sciurus carolinensis, assembly GCF_902686445.1. Classification (NCBI taxonomy): domain Eukaryota; kingdom Metazoa; phylum Chordata; class Mammalia; order Rodentia; family Sciuridae; genus Sciurus; species Sciurus carolinensis. The sequence continues at coordinate 45,693,695 of NC_062222.1, forward strand.
TTTAATATCAGATAAAAATAAAATTTAGCATAAGTATATCCCATGCAACATTTAAGATACACTTGGACTACAAAAGTATTCATGTGTTTACCTAAATTTTAAATTAAATTAGATGTCTTGACTGGGGTTGTGGCTCAGTGGTAGAGTACTTGTCTAGCATGCCTGAGGCACTGGTTTTGAGTCTCAGCACCACATATAAATAAATAAAACAAAGGTCCATCAACACCCAAAAAAATAGGTTCATCAACAACTAAAAAAATGTTTAAAAAAAAAATGTGTGTCTTATATTTTATCTGACAAGTTTAATGAAGGTGAATATATAGGTATTGTTATTTGTCACAGTTTCAACTGTTTGGGGTCAAAAGGAAATTTCACACATTCAAGAGCTGATTCCTTCTACTCTCAGGAAGTACTGTCCCCTCTCCATCTACTCAGGTGGTTTTCCTCTTGACTTGGGGATCAGTCTCTCAGAAGGGACCAAACAGTAGAAGGGGCGTCCACACTTTCAGCACAACAGCAAGGAGAAAAGTGTATTTATTAGGCCATAGAGTTAAAGGCTTATATATGAGCCAGACTGTACACAAGGGACTGTGCATTCCTTATCTTCTTTCATCTCCAACCTCCCATCGGCCACTGAGGTGAGTTCTATTATAATTGCCATTTCACAGATGAGGAAACTGGGGTAGGAAAGGTCAAGTCAATTGATCAAGATTGCATAGCATGTCAGTGAGAAAGTTGAATCTTCAATTCAATCAGTCCCTACAGGGCTGAGCTGTCTTTCTCCCCTAGTCGAGAAAGATGCAGTTGAACCAGCTCCCATCCTTCTGGAGAGCACTCTTTACCCACCTTTGCCACTCCCTTCTCTCAAAGGTGTGATGGACAAGGACTGGCAGGTCCCATGCTCACTGTTGGGCAGGCCCACAGCTTTACCAACAGGCTGTCTGAAGACAACCTAGACTGGTGGGAACTGTCCTGTGTGAGCATGGAGAGAGGCAGATCAAAGGATCAAAGACCCATGTGATTTCTTGTCCATAAAATTGAAGAGTAAAATGTGAAACTCTTTATTGTTTTCAAAATAATGATCAATTCTATCTTTTGCTCCAAAATTTTCAAAGTTTTCAAAAATTAAGCTTTTTAACATCATTTTTTTCTAAATTTCATCAAAACATCATCTGTATTTTCTTAAAAAAGTAATAGACCTGAATACTACTAGTCCAAATTATTCAACATTAAATTCTTAAAGAAAAGTAAATATAAACTTTTCAATTTAGAAACTGAGAAAGTATTTTGTTTTCTTATTTGTTTGTTTGTTTGGAAAAATTGACTGGCATTTACCTAAATGACAGGCTATTTACATGTATGATCTATATTAACTTAACTGAATCCCACAACAATCCTATGTGGTAGATATATCTTCCAGATAAGGAAACTAAAGTGCAGAGAGGTAAAGTAACTAGCCTGAAATCACACAGTCAGTAAGTAAGTCTAAGACACAAAATCCAAACCAAGCAGCAGTTTGCTTCCAGTTTCCACTCTTAAATAGTAAGCTCTTAAGAATATTGTCTTCCTCATGATAGTATTATTCATTTTTTATAATTCATTTTTGATACAACTGAGTACTTCCTGTTTGGAATGGCCTCCTTGCCTATATGTGTATAAGGTTGAGGACAATATTTTGAAGGTCTAATGAATCAGACCTTGAAGGAGAGTCCACAGAATCACTTTGTGTTCCTGGCTCAGTTATCTCAACTCATTTGTGCCAGAAATTCACCACTGCACAATAAAAGGCCAATGGCCAAGGCCACACTTGGCTCAGAGACTGTAAGGTTGGAGCAAGGACACCACATACTTCCGAAGTACTTCACAGAAGGTTGCCAGAGGATTAGCCCAGCGCTCCTATGCCAGGTTCCTATAACAGCAACATGCAAGTTGTGGACACTAATTGGTCTTCACAAGTATTTTGGGTGATATAAAAATACAACTGCAGGAAAGGCAATTTCTCCTTAGAATGTGACCTGCTTCTGTAAGTACAGTCTATTTCATAGGTTTGAACACATGAGAAACGTTTTATTATTGATCTAACATTTTAAAATATGTGCCACCCTCCCTTTCATTCCCCCAAGGCTTCTATACCTGCCACAGTTAAAATTAAACAGAGGGACAGCATGACTTTATGTCCTATTTCCTTTTCCTCATCTTGCACATGTCTCAAGGCCCCCAACCACCCGGTCACCTCTTACTACACACTTTAGGTATGTATGTAGGCATACGCATACATGTGTACATACGTAGGCATGTATGAATGTGCTCATAGAACAAAAGGACTTGATTTCCATTTTCAATCTATGGTATATGACTCCTGGATTGATTATACCTTTATTCAAAATTCTAAGATTTATGTCCCCCAAACTCAGAAAAATATCTAACTGGAGTTTGGCATCACAGTTCCCAGTGGCACACAGATCACACCACATAGGGTCTACAGACATGGTGTTATGGTTTGGAAGTGAGGTGTCCCCCAAAATCTCAGGTGTGAGACGACGCAAGAAGGTTCAAAGGGGAAACGATTGGGTTGTGAGAGTCTTAATCCAATCAGTGAATTAATCTCATGACAGGGATTAATTGAGCAGTAACAGAAGTGATAGGGTATGGCTGGAGGAGGTGGGAATTGGGAGTTTGACTTTGGGGTGTATATTTGTATCTGGCATGTGGAGTCTCTCTCTTTGCTTCCAGAGCAACATGTGAGTTGCTTCCCTTTGTCACACTCTCCGACCATGATATTCAGCCTCACCTAGAGTCTGAGAAATGGATCCTGCTGTCTATGGACTAAGACCTCTGAAACCATGAGCCCCCTAAATAAACTTTTCCTCCCCTAAAATTGTTCTGGTCAGATCCTTTAGTCACAGCAGAGAAAAAGCTGACTAAAACACATGGAGTCACAAGTATGAGAGAGAAGTTGGAGGTAAGAAGAAGATGGCAAAGAGAACTGAGAGTCCTAAAGGGAAGAAGGGAGGGTTCTCAGCAGTGCCCAACTCCCAATGTCTTCCTGATCATTGCCTTGACCAAATGATAATCAAAGCAGCCAGAAGGCTGTGCTGCCACATGCCTAAGCCCTATATGGCACCTACTCTCTGCCCAGGACTACTCTAAGCCCTGTACAGATACTGACATATTCTAGTCTGAACTTATGGAAATCACAGTTCACCCCATTTTGTCTATCTAAACCATTTTTTCTGATATTGCACGAATCTCTGCTAATCTAAAGAAATCCCTTATTTTTAAAAATTATTTCCAAAGGAAATATTTCAGAAATATCCTTTCTCTGCCCACGCTCTTTTTTTTTTTTTTTCTTTTTAACCTTTCCTTTGTCTCTTTAGGTCATTTCATGAAAGGAGCTTTGGGAAGGCAAATAAAGTCACAGAAGTTGCCTGTGAACTAAGGACTATAGTCCTGGGTATTGAGTGTCACCCACTGAATGTGAAGTCAACTCCCAACCTGGGATCCAGAGGGACTGAAGCAGGGTTCTCACAGCTGCATAAATTAACCACCCCACCCCCGTGCACACAGCGGCACTCAGGGAGTTAGGAGTGACAAGCTTCAGAGTATGAAAATAACAAAAAGAAAAAAGAAACAGTTTGACCTCAAATTATTTTCCAAAGGGAAAAAAAGGAAAAGAAAATTCTGGTTTGAATATCAAAAAGAAATTGAATAGTTGATCAGTGATAACAGCACCAACCTGAACACTAACCTACTGAATTTAATGTTGGACAAAATGATTTAATACTTATCAGTGGCAAGAGGCATATGGAGAATAGGAAGTTATATATGTCGAAAATCACATGCATTCATAATTAGTTTGATGTGTGTCACAGTGTGGTAAAGACCAAGAAGTGAAACTGACTACAATATCTAGCAGGCTAATACCAGGTTGCAGAAATAATAATGGTGTCAGGTAAGCCCTTTAGATTTACCTTCATGGGACTATTAAGACTTTGTCTCAGTTTTTAAGCCTTTGTTGTTAACTATTAGTTAGACTTTGAGACCTTTGAACACAAGTAATTGTTACAATTTGCAAATGCTGATAGAACCAGTCACTGATCTCTCCTGTCACCTGGAACAGCTTTATTACAGAGTCGCAGCAAGTTTTTGCCTACTACCTGTTTTCATGGTGCTTAAATAAGAGGGTAGTCAAGTCTACATTTTATCACATTAATATTAGTGCTAGATACAAGTCTTTCTTTTTCATTGACATATGATTAAGAAGTTTTTATTTAGGTTCAGTGCATTACTCTAAATTGTCTTTTTCCCCCATTTTTCTAAGATTATATTTCAAGGACTTGCATTTTGAATATCACTAAATTCAAAATTATAACCCTAATTACAGGTGGCATGAATTAGATGTTATGTTAACAGAAATCTAATGGCATAATTTTTAACTTATAGAAAGTTTCTAGGTTAGATAATAATCATGTAGGGGTCAAAGAAAATATTAAGAAAAAGATAGATAACTATGTTCTAAGCGTTCTTTAAAGCATATTACATATAGTAAATTACACAATCCTTGCAAGACCACAATGAGGTTGGTATGCACTGTTTATTATCTTCCCTTGTGACATGTATTAGCTCTTGGTCACTGTGACAAAACACCTGCAATAACCAATTTTTAAAGAGGAAAGGTTTATTTCGGCTCATGGTTTCAAAGGTTTCAGTTCAAGGTCACTTGATCCCATTGCTTTTGAACCAGTATCAAGGCAGCACATCTTATTGCGAATACATAGCAGAAGAATCTGCTCTCCTCAGGGCAGCCAAAAAAAACAAAGGAAGGAACCAGGGTCCCCAATATTTCCTCCCATGGCACACCCCCAACTTCCTCCAATTAGATCTCACCTCTTATAGGTTCCTTCAACTCCTGACAGAGACACAAATTAGGGTCCAAGCCTTTGGCACTCAGGCCTTTGGGGGAGATTCAAGAACCAAACTACAGCACTACTGATGAAGGAATTAAGGTAAGCAATAGTAACAAGCAGGAATTTCAAATCCATGCCTTTAACTTTTACACTCCTTTGCCTCTGATCCGTACGAGCACATAACGCTACCAGTTTACATCTAAGAATGTGAAGCTGCTGGGAATCACTAGATGAACTAAGAACAAGTTCCACTTTCAAATTTTATGCTTAAATCTAGGAAGATTTTTTTAAAAGATAAGACATAGAATATTATTTGTTCTATATGCAACAGAAACCTCTTAGGAAAGGGACTTCTAAGGCAAAGCCAAGGAAAGATGAGTAGAACAAAGGTAAAATAGGTACTGTGAACCTCTGACGAAGTGAGACCCTAAGGTGTGTATGTCTTTGGAGTATGAACTGGGATCTCAGGGTGGCTCCGGGTAGAATGGAGTTACCCAGGGTCATGACAATAAGAGAGCAGCAGCAGCAATAGTCAACAGCAGCAGGCAGGTGACCGTGAAATTAATGATCATTCCATACTGGATTTCCTTTTACTGAGATAATTGGTACAAGAATCAGGGCCCTATACTGGGCTAAGAGAAAGAGGAGTTAGAAGTTGAGACCTTTCAACACAACTTCTTTCAACACATAGACCTTTTCTGGCAAGATATTTACATATATGCAAGAATTAATTTACACAGTTATTAACTTTTTAAGTGCCAACAAGTTTTGAATTTTGAAAAATACAATGATGACTAATGATTTTCAGGATACACTATTATTGATATATTATACTATATTATGTTGTATTATTGATTTATAATAGTGCATCAGAATCACCTAGAATGCTTATTAAACCACAGCTAGCAAGGCAGTATGCCCAGTTTCTGATTCAGTCAATCTGAAGTAGAGCCTCAGACTTGTGCCTCTGGGAGTTCCTGGGCTAATGATTCCTATCCAGGAACTACTTTGAAAACTACTAGACAAACATCAATGAAGTAAATATTTTTAAAGCACTTTAAATGGTCCATTTAAGAAACTACATTAGTGTACACTATGTTTATATATCCAAATATGCTACAAACACATGCAATAATATTTCTAAAAGAGAAAAGAACCTGAATGTGACTCAAATCTCAATTTTTAAAAGTAGAAAAGACCATGTTAAAAAAAAAAAAAAAAAAAGGCCAGGTGGGTGGCACATGCCTGTAATCCCAAGGGTTTGGGAGGCTGAGGAAGAAGGATCAGCAACTAAGTAAGACCCTAAGCAATTTAGCAAGATCCTGCCTCAAAATAAAATATTTAAAAAGGTTGGGGAAGTGGCTCAGTGGTTAAGCACCCCTGGGTTCAATCCCTAGTACCAAAAAAGAAGAAGAAGAGGGAGAAGAGGGAAAAGGAAAAGGAGAACAAAAGGAAGAGGAAGTAGAAGTCAGAAAAGAAGAAGGATGAGGAGGAGGAGGGAAAAAGAAAGAAATGTTACAGGATGAATCTGAGAGTCGGGCAGTGGCAGCAATGGAGACTTTTCACATATATGCAAGCTGGCATCTGAACTTACCAGTTGTATAGCTGTTCAGGACCAGTTAAGGCTGATAAAACTTTCATTTGCTGACTGGATCTGCAGCTCAGGGACAAGATGAGCATGTGCTCCTTGACTTCATCCAGCACAATGGCCTTCGGGATGGGGGCACTCAGTGCTGACCATGGACGTGAACTCAGAGCACACAGGCAAACTGCAGAGAGGGAACAGTCACCCTGCCAATCACCCAGCGTCCATTCAGTTCCTCCCACCCCACCTCGCCTCCAATGAGAAGCTCACACAGGCCTCCAGTCTCCACTGTCCTGCCGTTGGCTCTCAGCTGTCTACTGGACCCAAAGCTCAGGTGCAGAGATGCTGAAGACCAACACCCTCAAACCTCACAGCTTCCAGACACTGACAGGGATCAGGTACAGTGCTGGCAGATCCTAGTCAAGCTGGAATAGTCATTTCTCCCACAGACTTAGGAGATTTACTCAGACTTTGCCCTCAGGAATTCAATCTAGAACTGGGGCTGTAGCTCTGACGTAGCACGCCTGTCTAGCATGCGTGAGTCCCTGGCTTGATCACCAGCACTGTAAAAAAAAATCTAGTCTACACCTTCGAAGTGCCCATTTGGTGTGAACCATTGGACCAGAACCAAAAGTCAGCCTGGAGGCAGCAAAGAAGGCTGGGACTTTTGGATCTAGTTCATAGGCTGAACTTATAAAAAATCCCCAAGTTCTGAGAGATCCTACATAGGAGTCCAGCTGTTTCCTCTCCAACAGAGATTCCAGTAGCCTTGATAAAGGACTTAAAAATGGGAGAATGCTGAGCCTGGCCCCATGCACTAGTCCCCAAACCTTAACCCCTGCCCTGTTCCCTTCTGTATATATCAGGGTCTTACATCCCTACTCTTGCAGACCTATTTTTGGAGGAGGTAGGCTCATATGCGCTGACATAAACATTCCTTTGATCTCAAAACAAAACACTACAGGGATGTAATCAGCAAAGTACAAACTATGGGTAACTCTATAGGAAAAAAATTTGTATCTCTTGGGCAAATAAACTACAGAGGGGAAGCAAGAAAGATGAAAAAGAAAGCCTATTGATTAAGAGAACTTAAAGCAATATTAACCAGTTATGATATGTGGATAATGTTTGATGCCAATTGAAAAAACAAACTGTGAAAACATAATTTTTATGAGACAATTAGAAATGTGAACAATGCATAGGCACTTAATGATATTACAGTGATATCATGAGTGTTACTATTTCAGGTATGATAATGATACTGTGGCTAAAATGTTTTTTAAAAAGTATTTAGGGATAATTGTTATAATAGTTCCAAATAGAAAAAATGTTTAGGATTTGCTTCAAAATAATATATAGATAACAGAGCATAATAAATTAAACAAGATTAGGCATGAATTGGAAATCCTTTGGAGCTCAGCAACAGATATTTAGTAATTCTTTGTACTATTCTGGTTACTCCTATGTCCTTGAAATATTTCCATGATGAAAACCATTAATAAACTAAAAAGAGAATGAGTTTCATCTTAAAAGTCACTTATAATTTTTAAAATTTTTCTTCTCTATTCATTTTGTGACTCCAAATATTCCAGGTTCATCATGCTTCCCAGCTTCACCAGAGGAAAGGATGTGCCATACAGCAGGGTCCTAACAAAGCATGTTAGAAGAAAAGAAATACCCACCAAACAGAAAATACTCAGGGAGGAAAGTCACTACAAAGTCGAGAGTGTTCAAATATAAAACAGAAAACTTTTTAAATGAAAAAATCATGGAACATCTTTCTTTGGAATGGACTGCCAACTTAGGAAAACAGAAAGGTGGTCTCTATCCTTTGATCTTCTTCATCTCCCATAATGTTCTTAGAGTCAAGCTGTTCCAAGGTATTCAGACCTTCCATGGAATTTAAGTTCTTTGTCTACACCATAACCAGGCCAGAGAACACAAAAAGAATTACAAGTTATCAGATTCATCTACAAATAACAGCATTCCAAAATACCATAGGCAGAGAACCCTGGAGAAATCTTTCATTCTTCCAAACCCCGTATGTAACAGACTGCCCTGCTAATTAAATGAGACAGATGCTGCATCTGGCGGGAAAAGAGGACACATGGTACAAACAGAACTACCACAAAGTGCTCAGGATAAATAAACTACTTCCTTCTTCCTAACCGCAACATTGCCTACATATATATCTCTTGGGGCTACTTTACTCCAGCGGGCGTGGGGGAATGTCTATTTACTTTTGTTAACAATGCTACCAGAATGAACTTAGTTATCTTCTAGTTTGATGTTAAATAATGGGAGAAAATAAATCAGTCATATTTATGAACTATAACAATATAAATGGGCTTTATTAGGTCCAGGTCTTATATGTCTTTGCTAGGATAAAATTAGATAATCCTCTCTTTTATAATTTTATCACCACAAACTTTTTTAAAGAATTTATTGCACTTTAAGGCAAAGATAGATATGATATTTTGCTGTTTCCAACAGACAAGAAACTGAGGCATTAGAAGAAAAAATAAAATCCCTGACTGTGCAGTAAGTTAGCCACTCAGCTACAAAATTGTCTCTTTGTGTAGAAAATTATCTTTTTAAATGACTTCTATGACTCATGTTTGCTTTATGTCATTTAAATATACAAAATAAATAACAAGTGACTATTTGGTGCTAAGCACTGTACCTGTCAATTTTGAAGGCATTAATACTACCATACACAATAACTTTACAGAGTCCTAACTAGACATGACACACTACATTAACCAAACTGATTTTTATTAAAACTCTCCTGTTTATTATCATTATTTCTATTTTAAAGTTAGGAACATGAAGCACAGAGATGTTAACTAATTTCTCTAAGGTCCACAGGTGGTAAACAGCAGAACTGATACAAAAAAGCAAATCAAACATGACATGTGAAATTGAATATCTGATCTTGGCCCTTTCCTATTCAAAAGGGAACGTTTTAGTCTAGAAGAGGAGACAGACCTAAACAATCATCAATAATGCTAACAAAGAAAGTAAAAGTAAAATATTAAAAAAAAAAAGATTTGGCAATAATTGACAGTGGATGTTCAACTATTTTTTTAAAAAAGCTTTCCTGTCACATCAAAGGATTTTATGCAAGAAATCTCATGAGCACTTCTTGTGGGTGTTGACTGCTGTTGGGTGTTGAGTGGACGCAAAGACAAGGGAGAGACATTTTCTGCCTTATGTACAGAGGATCCACTCTGCCCTGGGCCAGCTCCTGGAGACAGAGGAACACTAGCCACTGCCCTCCAGAGGTTTACAGACCACAAGTAAAGAGAGTATACCCAAAACTGACTTTTCTAAATTAATTCAGGATGTTTAGAGAATATGTTTCATCCTTTCAGTCTTCCTCCACTGGTCTGTTAAGTGACCACTTTTTGGTTTACTTTACTGTGTCAAAGCTGCAAACAGGCCCTGATTTTAAAAGTTCTCTCTGTTCTCATGCTCAGAGTTAACTACATTTTCTTCAAAGCTGTATAGGAAAGGTCATAAGTAAGTCACCCAAAACAAGATTTTTGTTATGCTAGCTGATATTTTCTGAATGCATGCAAACTATAAAAATTAATTATTGGTCATTTCATCCAAAAATGGGCTATCAGGACTTGATGTGCTATGATATCTCAATCACCAAATTTTAGTAGGATAGTGCAAGTGATTCCGCCTATGGAATTAACACAGGATTTTGCACACTGAAGTTCCCCTCCCGCATCAGAACCCAGATTGCAAGTACACAAATGTGTGTCCCTTGGTCTTCCATATTAATCACCTGTACTTTCCCAAAGGTATGTGCAGCTTTTTTGGAAAACACACATTATCTCAGCATGAACACAATCAGGTAACAACCACAGTCATCACCTGGGGCATGAGATTGGGTACAGAGTCTGTGTACCCACTAAGTCAAAAGCATAACTAATGCTGGCATGGGCAGCATCTCCAATGTGCTCTGCACTTGGGGGCAATGTCCAAATCTTGGCTTGATTCTAAGGTAACCAGAGGGAAGTTCAGTTTCCTCACCCACCAAAAAATTCTTCATATTATGTTGTGGTCTGATTTGAGACAAATGGATACAGGAAACTCTGAACTTAACACACATAACTTAAAATTATTTCTTGAATATCTTCCATGAGTAGAGCTGACCCTATCTTAATGCACCTGTGCTGGCCTCAGAGATCAAAAGCACCCAGGGTGATACTGATGGGCGTGGCCAGCATCAGTCATTCTGAGGACCATCTGTGGAAAACCGGGACACACTGCAATTATGAAAGCTATATTCTGGTAAATGCCTTAAATGCAAGCTGTTATTGTTTGGTTGTATTGAAATAAAATGAAATTGACAATTACAAAAGGCTATAAAACTGCTTTGCTACTGTTGAAGAAACCATGAAATAAGTCAATATATCTTCCCATGCTTAAAACAGGCCCAATTTATTTTGATATTCATGCCCACACTCAGATGTTTCCAGTGTATGATCTAGTATGTCATCAAACGAACAGTGGCTAGTGGTATATTAACTCCACCTTTTCAGTCATTTCCCCCCTTTGGCAAGACTGTCCTGCTTTTAAATATATCTCATTTTAGCACGGAGAGTCAAAGCTCACAAAAGTAAGAATATCAGACTTGATAAACCTGCTCAAAGCCCTTTACCGAAGTGGGAATTCTCTGTTTCTGAGAAACTGAAAGATTTAATGAATATATTCTTGCCATATTATGACATCTCATTTTTCCCTCTCATAAATACTTGTCAGGTTTATGATTTCCCACCCATTGGCCAGGAATGGCGTTGCACTCGCTGCAATGGTGGGCGCTCATACCAAGTTTAATTTCTCTCACAAGAAGAGTTGACAAAAGATCACAGCCACTAAGCCCTGGAATTACCCTAGATATTGCCCTCTGTGCTCTGCAAATGAAATCCTACAGAAGACCCTTTGGAAAAGAAGAACATGATGGTTAACACTCAGAAATCCATTTTGCACAGGGCAGCATTCGTACACACAGAAGTGCGAAATAACAGGCAGAGCTGCCAGTTCCTCGATGAGAAAAGTCAGATGCCTAGCTCTACACACACACACACACACACACACACACACACACACACTACACACATGCTATCCCTTGCAGACGCGGGCATCCCTCCCCCAACAGCTTCTCGTTCCCACTCATCTATCTCTCCCTTGGTCTCCTTCTCTTATGCCCTTGATTGACTACCAGGTCAGATAAGAAATTAAGACCAGTGAAATCAGAACCAGATCGCACCTGTCCCTTCTGCAGCCAGAAGAGAACTGAAATAAAGCACTTATGAAACTGCTGTGATCATAACCTTCAAAACACTGAAGTCCTCCCAGCTGTCGGCGTTCCCAACCAAAGGTTCCACAATAGAGACGCTGGCACAGAGGCCCTCATAATCTATTTCTAACAGAATGCTGTCATTTTGGGACAGGGTGAAGTGTTGCAAACTGTAAAGGTCCCTTTATAGCTACAAAGATTCTGAAAATAGCTGTTGCTCTACTGATTTAGACTTGCTAATAGGAGGATCAGTTTGCTTCTATTTAAAATGATTCATTTGCTCTGAAAGAAAAATGATAGTGAGCAGTGATAAATACTTTGAAATGTGAACAACGCTTACTATCTGTCTTCATTGGACAGACATTGGCAATTTTTCTATTTCTTACAACCTAACTATTGACATTTGTAAACAGCTACTGGACCATCTGCAATAAAGTTGAGCTCTCAACTAGAACTGTCAGTTACTCATTACTAGCAGCAAACGAATAAGGAAGGGAACCATTTATTTGCACAATGGCCTATAGATGTACCTGAGTGTATATTGTTAGCTATGTTCAATGAGGGAAACTTGAGCAAAATTCCTCAGTACTTCACTAGATAATAAAGATCTTAGATTTTAAACAAAGCTGTTTCTACTCAGTCTAGATTATAAAGTAACAAACTACTAATTCATATGAAGAGCTCAACCCTTAGAATATCGAACTGAGGATTTTAAAGATATGAAAGGATTTATAACTGCATTATTTCATTAATATAAACATTATCATTTTCAATAACATATTTTATTTCCAAATCACTAGCAGCATCTAATAGGATGCAAGTCAGAGCATAATAAAATGTACAGAGCCCTGCAAATAATGCACATTTCTGTTTTCATCATGCCTGCCCACACTGTACCTTTTAAAAATTCTGTTGTCACATTGCCATAACAACTGCAAGGGGAAATTAAGCATTTGCTAAAATCATATGATAGACTAAAGGTAAAGACGGTCAGAAGCTGTGTTAGCCAGATGTTAAATCCTCTTATATTTGATGTGATGTTACAAATATACATATACCTAAGACTGGAGCCAAGGAGTAGGAAAAGTTTGTAAATATTTATACACAAAACATACTCTGTGTTCGTATACGTATTACCTCTAATCTCCTTCTTCTAATGATTTATTTTATACTGTCTCAATAGACACAGTTTTTCAACTGTGCTATTTTTCTTTTGAAATAGTAGATTGTTTACACTAGTGCTTCAAAGATATTTATGTAATTAGGGTTCTATTTCTACATTGGCTTTTAAATCCAAGTTCTTCTTGTTTTGGAATGTCATGTGCTCCCAAATAAGCATAACAGGTCTATACTGAGAGTCCAGCCCTCTGTTCAGGGTAGGGAGGGTTGTGGGTACGCACCCAGGCAGTCTAACCCAACTGCCTGATTTTGAATGTGGCTTGATTTTGAATTCTGGCTCCTTCACCTCACCTACCAACCTCTCACTTCTGCAATGTATTCATCTTGAAATGAAGAGAAAAATGGCACCTACTTTTTATACTTGTGAAGATAAATACATTAATAGTTGTGAAGTGGCTAGAATAGAAGCCTGCACGTAATAGATGCCAAAAAAGTGTTTATTAAATTAAAATAAAATGAACATGCTCAACTCTTATTGCATGTATTTTAGTATATGAATTCAGAAGTATAACTAATAAGATAGTGTCAAGGATTTATGTTCTGCTTCCAATAATTATGAATTGATAGAACAGTAACAGTATCAATTTAAAACATCACCAACAACAACACTTATGGAGTGTTTGCTATGTTCAGGTACAATTCTCAGCCTTCTCTCACATAATCTTCCCCATCACTTTGTGAGAGAGAAACTGCTGTTGCTCCTATTTTACAGATGAAAAAAAATGAAATTTAGGAGAAATTACACAATTTTCTTAGATCCCAAAATCTGTAACTAGCAAAGAAAGACATGAAACAATCAGACTCTAAGGTCAGAGCCCAAACAGCTGAGCTCTTCTGTCTACCTCAATGTAAATTTCATGGGTCATCATTTTGTTGTATTTTGATGACTCAGCGAGCTATCTCAAACCCTCCTTGTGTGCAGAAGAAGGCTTATCATGGTTAAATCACTTCACTGAAAAATAAAAGAGTTGGTGCTAGGCCCCTGGAGATAATGTCTAGGCTTTTAGTCATACAAGAGTCTGTTTCAAGCTGGGATGGAAAGAATGCAAGATTGAGGATCACAGAACCAGGATCCCAGCACTGACTATGCCACTAACTCCCTGTGTGATGAAACAAGAAATGGAATAAATCCAGCTTATACAGGTTTATTGTGACACAGTCATGTTTTAGCACTTGACTAGTATGAATGGAATACATTTAAAAAGAAAGTCTTTTTCTTGAAGAAAAAATATTTCCTTGAACCAAAAACATAAAACTAAAATTTTTTGATTTCTCCATATGTAAAGATAATTCTAAAAGTAGATTCTTTAACACAATGCTAAACCTGATGTACTTTATAGCACAGTAAAATTTGGAGCACTCAGTTTCTCATAATTTAAGAGGGCAGTGGTTAAAATCTGAAACATACTATTGAATGAATATCTTTTTCTGGTTCAGTAGGATATTGCCTATTACAAGAAGTTCAGTGGGATGTGACCAGATTTAAACAATCAAAAATTGATCAAAATATGTCTCTGTGTGTGTGTGTGTGTGTGTGTGTGTGTATGTGTGTGTGTCTGCGTGTACACTGCTTTCTTGCCATTCCAAGTAGTTTTCCATGTCAGTTTGCTCATGCACATCCCTGAAATTGTGAAAAAGAAGTCCAAATGCTGCTGGAAAAAGAACCTGGAGTAAAAAATAGTGACTAAACTCCTGCGTTCCACTTCTTATGAGAGTCACGGAACCATCAGCTGGACATTCCATTAAAGTCCAAGTGGGAGTCTCAGGAGACAAGTCAGCAGAGTGGGCTGTGGACAGAAGAGAAATTCCAGAGTGCCTCTGCTTTGTTGTCACCAGTTAGAGGGGAGCAAATTTCTAGGGCCTGAAAAGAAATGAAACTGTGTCCCGGGGTGTTGGTGTGGTGCTCCTCTTTCTAGACTGCCACAGTCAACTGTGCCTTTATTCCAAAACACCTTTAGCATAACTGAAATCATTCCTTCATATTAAAGAAGCTGATGACAAAGAAAATTCACTGAGAATAAGAGTTGGTTCAGAAAGGATAAAGTCAGCCAAGGAAACTATGAAGTCCAACCAAATTATCTACATGAATCTATTAACACCAGCCCCACTGATGACTTCAGAGACAGTGCTGACTTCAGAGAGGGGCAGGAAAAAAGGCTGGAGGATCATGTTTGGCTTCCCATAGCAAATCTTTCATATTCAAGAGACAAAGGTTTTGTCAATTGTTATATAATATATGAAGTGACTGCTATTAACGTATTAAATATCCTCATGTACATGAAATAATGAGTGCTTATCAAATATATCCAGGAGCTGAGATTTTTGAGTTCCCAAAAGTCGCCTCAAGGGACGTGCTGGAGAGTGATCTTGGCCAAATTATATTTCATGTGGTGTGTATGTATGAATATGTAACAACAAATTCCACTATAATGTATAACTATAACGTACCAATAAAAAAATGGAGAAAAAGAAAAAAATCCCCCAAATATTTCTATACTAGAAAATGCAAATTTTTATAAAATTTAAAATGTTCTTTTAACACCACAAATTGTTCTTATTAATCTTGAATTAGGAACTATAGTTTTAACTTGCAAAACTATGAGTTGTGGATTGGCATCACATGGTGTTAGGTCCCCAAGACTCATAAGTAATATTCAGGTCAAAATCAAATGCAAATTGGCATTCAAAAACAATTCCACACATTGGCAAAATTCTTTCTAGATTTCAAAACTCTTTTTAAAAAAATATCGGTTATTCTGAGGATCAGAAAACTACGTGATTCTTCACTCTCTTGCCAGTCACTCTCTAAAATGGATGTTTTTCTTTTCTCCTCCCAAAAATATTATAACAAAATTTACTACAAAATTCACTAAAAAGGGTTCATAAACCACTTCACTACAAGGCACCTACTCTCAAACATTACATTAAGAGACTAAAATCTATGTTAATTCCATTTTTCATTGTGATTTTTATTAAAACAATACAATTTAGATTTAAAAATATCAATTACAAAGTTTAAAAAAACTTTCATTTTATGTTTTCATGAAATTCCAGAAATATTAAAATGAAAAAAATTGGTAATGTCTCTTAGCTCACATCAAATGTAGGTTGATATGATTGCTATAGTACGAACCCATGGTGTTCTTACCTCTGATTTCATTTGTATTTATGAATATACATCAATCATGTCTTCATATTGGAAAGATGCACACACATTCCCTTGCTGAAATGCCTATTGTCTATAGGATTTAAAGCCAAATAAATGTGTATTTAAACATGTAACAGGCTGTATCCTGATAAATATATTCTTTATAACAATCAATATTGAAGCCCTAAAATTGATTATATGAAAAAATGACCATTTCTCTCCTTGCATCCTAAAGTATCTCATATCCCTTGTGAGCTGCCTCACAGGTAAGTCAATAGGAGCTCCACATGGGATCTGAGAGAAGAATTTTGCCCTGTAAGTGTAATCCATTTATTGGTTTATGGACCAAAAAACCTCTCGGGAGTGTTACAAACTCATATGCTTTCCTTGAGTGATGGGTTTTGCGCTTGGATTTCTTATTTAATTGAAAGATGTGTAAAAACTTATGTATAAATAGAGTTCCCTATTGGTTACACATTTCAAGAGTATCTCAAGAGTATAAATTATTCCATCAAGGGGTTGGAATAAATTATACTCAATAATTGGAATCAATTTTCCCTAGAGTAAGCACAAAAAAATTCCCATTAACATGGATAGAGGTTGCATAGAAAGCATGAGATGAAAATATAATATCACCTACAAATTAGCTTTGTATTCCTGTATAGCCAGAGAAGCAGCACAGTGAGATAAGCCCACTCATATTGAACTATATCCTTTCTGGGTAAAGTCCCCATTGCATTTTGGATATGGCACAATGTCAGCAGATCGATAGCAGAAAAGAGGATGCACAAGTCTAAGTGTGTAATCACTGTGGTTTTTAGCTGTCTCCCATTAAATGACAGCAGAGCCACCTGATTCACACACACCTTATAGGAATTCTGTAAAGACTCTAAGAATTATTATATGAAAGATGCATTCTACTCCTCTGAAAAAATAAAAGGTTAAGTCGAGCAATTTGAACATCACTAACAGCAACTGTCATGTATTGGTAACTTAATATAATCCAGACACAGTACTAAGCATTTTACATATGGCATCCTGTTTACCCAGGAACATAGCAAAATGGCTAGGCATGCACATTCTGGACTCAGAATCCATAGATTTCATATATCAATGATATTACCTTCTAGCTGAATAATCATGTGCAACCTCTCTGTGACTCAGTTTCCCCATCTGTGAAATAATGATAATGATAAAACACTTAGAAAAATGCCTGGCATAAATAGCAATTTTTTGCTATTAACTGTTATTATTGTTAGTAATTAAAAGGAAAATAAGGCAGAATTCTATAGAGCCCATGTAATCTGGGAGCATTGAAAATTGAAAGTTACTGCTTTTCCAGTTGCTCATTATAGTAAAGAGATCCTTTCAGCTGCCAATTTTGAATAATGTATGATCCAGAGTGATGTTATCTGTGACAGTCACCAGCTTTAAGTTAAATCATTGTATGAATACCAAATAAATAGACTTTTTTATACTGAAAAAAAAAATGTATTTATGGCAAGAGCTCCAAAAAGAGTCTGCAGGAGGAAGCACAGGTCAACTTGAAAGATGAAAGGGCAATTGGGAGATTTAGAAGTATAAAGTTTTTCATGGGCTTCCCCAAAAAGAATGTAGATTGGAGTTGATGATTAGTTACCTAGACTGGGATTCTTGACCAATAGGGGAAGAGAAAAACAATGATCTTTAGCCTCTACTGCAGAATGCTCCATTTCTTAGCAATACTTGCTCTGTCCCAACTGGAGAATTCTACATCCTCATCATGTTGAAGTCATGTTTGATCATCTGACTTGCTTTGGAGGATGACATATGAGAATTATAGTGTTGCTTCTGGGTAGGATCTATATGAGCCTGAATGTGCTAAACCAAGTTATTCTTTTGCCTCTTCCATCGTTATAGGTAATGTCCTCAGCTGGTGTTTTGGAAAAAGGAAATGATGCAGGTGATTCCTGATGGGCATATGACATGAACAAGGGATGCACACACACTTTTTATTATAAGCTTTTGGCATTTGGAAGGTGGTTTGTCACTTCAACACTAGTCAATCATGACTGGTACAGCTTGGTACAGCTTCTTAGATAGGGTCTCAAGGGAAGGGAAAAACTTACTCTGAGATGATGAGGGCCACATCAGAGGTGTTATGGTTTGGGTATTAGGTGTCCCCCAAAATTTCATGCGTGAGACAATACAAGAAGGTTTAGAGGTGAAATGATTATGTTATAAAAGGTTTAACCCAATCAGTACATTAATCCACTAGTAGGAATTCACTGGGTGGTAAATGTAGGCAGGCAGGGTGTAACTGGAGGAGGTGGCTGTCTGGGGATGTGCCTTTGGGGTATATATTTTGTCCTTGTTGAACAAAGTGTGTTCACTCCCTCTCTTCCTCTCTCTCTCTCTCTCTTTCTCTCTCTCTCTCTTTTTCCTTTTTGATTATCATGTCCTGAGCACCTCTGTTCCACCACATCCTTCCACCATGATGTTCTGTCTCACCGTGAGCTTCAAGGAATGGAGTCAGCTGCTTATGAACTGAGACCACTGAAACTGTGATCCCCCAAATAAAAATTTTCTCCTCAAGTTGTTCTTGTCTGGTCTTTTGGTCACAACAGCAAGAAAAGCTGACTAAACCAAGGGGAGTAATCTGGCCAATGTTATCAGCCTTGCAAGTAATAAGAATAATTATCACACATAATAAGAATAATTTCAATAAGTGGCCACAAACTCAACAATTAGAGAACAATTGGGACCCCATGCTTATAAGAGGACTCAGAGAAGACAGAAGGAATCATATGTCTCCTATTGCATCCTCCAAGTGGAAGAAGGAGTTTGAGGGACAGGAGTAACTCAGACTCCTCCAGAGGAGAATCAGGTGATTTTTATTCCTATTTTCGAGGTTTTCCTTTGTACCATTCTCCTGACCCCAACTCCAGTCTTTCTAGAAAGACTTAAGAAGCAAAGTTGCATATAGAAATAGAAAAATGGATCAACAAAATAACTAGGAAACCAATATGAGTAAAGTACTTGCTGGGTACATGGGAGGTACTGTGAGTATATAAAGAATGACTAAGATCCATCCCCTCTTCAAAGGATACTAATAATTATTAAGAGTCTCCTATGCACTAAGCATTTTACTAAGTACTTCACGTGATTCATGACCTACATCCCCAGAACAGCAGAGGAGGATCCTATTATTATCCCCACTTTAGAGATGAGCAAATGAGATGTGGGGAGAGGGGGATCTTTGTCTGAGCACTGAGAGTGAGACGGTATCAAGACATGATCTCAACTCTGAAATTGTCTCTGGAAGCTGAAGTTCATTACCACTGCCTGATACCTCTGCCAAACACCTTTATTTTGATTGTGGGGCAAAATCATAAAGATAAAATTCAATTGCTATAGCAATCATAAGATAGAAGATGGTTAATTTTCAAATAATTGGCAAAAGTAAATGAAGGGTCAGAGTTACAGAAAAAAATATATCCCTGGTCATATTTGTGATCGGAAGAGACTTCATATGGAAAAGGTGTTGAGCAAGATGATAGAGATTGGTAGGATCCGCATGGGTGGCAAAGGGTTGCTGTGTAAAGGCCAGTTCAGAAACAAACAAAACCCTAGCAACTAGGTACCATCAAAAAAAGTTCGCTAATAAAAGGCAGAGCAAGTCTTTATCTCAGCTTCAAATATGATGGCACAACTGGCATTCTTCAAATATTTCTTGATTCTGAAGCTGAGAAAAAGAGAGCAAGAACTTCAAAAGGACCTTTTTGACATTTATTTCCTTGCTCTAAACACAGCTATAACATTGTCAAGATTTCGTTCTTAAAGAGACTAATCTCTAGCATAGGCAGCTCTAGCTGGCCTGGAAAAGCTCCTTTTGCATTTATCTTCCTGTTTAAGAGACAGCTATACCTTTGAGAAAGCCTCTTTCTTGGAAGTATTTCCGACTGAGCCCATTTACCATTCAGATGAGAAAACCGAGGTGCAGAGAGACAAGGAGATCACCCAGGGTCACACAGCAAAAGAAGCCTCCCTTGGAAATCTCCAGTTCCTAAAAAAGCAGGTTGCTAGAACCATAGCCCCAGTGGGTTGGTTGCCTGGGAGAAGCAGAGCAGTTAATGATGCTGACAGAGGGCAATAAAGGGACTGAAAGAGTCTGGGAAGGAAATTATAAAATACACTGTAATGCTATTGTGTTTGATAACAAGTGTACTGAACTACAGGAATTTCCAGGAATTCTTAAACTTCTACCTTCCGTATTATATGAAATTCCACTGCCTCCATAGCTCAGAGCATTTTATTCTACATCAGAAGAGAATAGAAGATTCTCCCCAAGTCTAATAAAAATGGAGTGGCCTTCATAAGATCTCAGTCAATTTTATGAATTAACATTAATCTTTGGTTCACCACACATACAAATCTCTTAATGCTATATGAATTGCAAATTCATATTATTACACTTAGTTAATTTGAAAGACAAAATTTTAAAAGATGTTCAAGTGCAATTCTTCAGAGCATACATTTTTTTGTGGACCGGCAACAGTGTTCTTCAGCTTTGGTTTCGGAACAACTGTGCATAAAAACAGTTCTAGAATCATGCTGAGTTGGTACTGGGTTCTGCCTGAAGAGCTGTTAGAAAACGCTGGAATTATCAGTACAACAAGTGAATTTTGGGACCTGCTCTATTATAAAACTCTGCTTAACAGAATCATGACTGATTAAAGTAATGCTGAAAACTATTCCCAATAAGATTATTCCCAATGAAAAAACCCCAAAGTCCAAAAATATTTTCAAAAGCACTTCAGAATTCTCTTTTTAAAAATTTCATGTTTTTATCACTCTCTCAGCACACAAAGAAATAACAGGGGAGGAGGAAACTTCCTTCTGTTGAACAAATGATTATATTTAATAAAACTAAATAATTGTGCAAATGGCTGGGGAAATGATCCTTTGAGCTCAGATGATTTACATATGGCAGTCAGATTGTTGTACTAGCTTTCCTTAGTGCCTGCTTAAAACAAGCGAACAAACAGAAGTTCTACTTACTAACCAGAATCCACTTCGCTTTTCTGAGTTTGCCCGCCAAAAATAGCCTCAAACAAACAAAAGACAAAAAGACAAGGAAAGCTTTAGAGAAAATCATTTTTGTCTCATATTTCCTGAAACGTACACTCAAGTTGGGGTTCCACCAACCAAAGTTAAAACAAATGAAATAATTAAAAGTAGGACTAGCTCATCACGTAGAAGAAATTCTCTGAATCATAAAAAGCATTCACGATTTATGACCCATGAAGCCCTACTAGACTATTCTAATCATGATGAGCCATTTAAATATAATAATTATTGAAGTATTAAAGCATAAAATCTCTCCATTAAAAATGTGCTGAGATTATCCAGTTGTCTAACAACCATAGGAAACTCTCGGGCTGTAAACAGTGTGGTGCTTCTTCAGAACTAAAACTTGATTCAAAACATTGCAAAACCGTTTTTATTGCATGGTTAACCATAAAATCCATTTTAAATTTGAAGTTAAAAAAAAGATATAAATCCTATGTTTTTCTTTGAATTTTGCAAATTTTATTGCATCCGTCCAAAAATGTGACTCGGGTAGTAAAACGTGACGCTGCTCACTGTAATGGTATGTGTTTGAAATACAACCCATTTGCTCTTCATTCATTTTGCCTTAGCTGCTGGCAACATTACAAAATTTTTTCTATAAAATATTCTTTGTTGTGCTGTTATCATATTCATATAATTTCTTTATTTTATCTCCCTTGATAAAATATTTTCCACCCATGTCTGCTTTTTATCACTTTACAACTTACTGCCACATGCCCTCTTCTCTTGGCAAGGTTTATGAAGTGTCTTGGCTAAGAAAATGCTTGAACCAGCTTATCAACGGGCAATTGTCGCCTAAGACTTGAGTGACCACAGGGCATTATCTGAGGGTCATTACTGTTCTCCCGCTCTCTGTAGCATCATGTTATGTGATCACCTTGAGAAAAGGCACCAGATATATTTTTTTCATAACAAGTGGCTATTTCTTCGTTGTCTCCATATGCCCCGCATGTGCAGATTTTCCATAAATCACAGACACGTAGGGCGTTCCTTGGTACTCTGTGTGCCAGCGCATTTGTGTTTAGGGAGGACCCTGTGGCAGCTGAGCAAGTTGAGCATTTAAATACCCCACTCATCCCTGGTTTTGGCTTCCTTGCATTCATCTAGTTGTTTATGGACACCCAAAAGCTCCAAAAGCTGTTTTCCTTGGCTGTGAATTGGACTCTATAAAGTGTGTCTTAGTAAGAGTATTGTATTCCTGTCCTTTAAAACCTAGCCAGGTACTTTTCAGCTTTGGCAGCCTTTCTGTCGCCCACATCAGCAGGGCTTTATTCCTTCACAGTTACTGACAACGCTCAGCTCGGAGGGCTCTACCTGACAAAGTCATCTTTGCACACTGTAACATGACTTGGAGAACAATCGTCCTCCTCCCCAAAACAGCTTGTACTCGATTAGCATTAAAATGCAACTAATTATGTCTCCTACTAATAAGGGAAATACTGAGACATAGTCAGTTGTTCATTTAGAAAAACAGAAAGATCTTCATTAGACCTTCATAAAAAGGACTTACTCGAACAAGCTTCGGAACTACCTTAGACGGTTTATAGAAGGCAAAAAGAAATTGTGTGATCTCTGTCATTAAAAAGCATTGTTACAGAACTCCAACACATGCCTCTGAAAGAAAATATTAACCAAGCAGCTAATGAGAATAAGCAACACGCTGTCCACTGAATGAATTGCTGTGAAACGAAATCCCTATCAGTTTAGAGAAAACTTATTGGTCCTTTAATCTGAAAAATAGATTTATCTAACACAATGAGAAAAAAAACTTCATGTATCAGAAGATACATATGGATAAAAACTTGTCTTCTATATTTGTTTCCAAATGGATTTCTCAGACCATAGTGTATTCATATGCAGACAAGATAGAGTTGTACATTCAATTATGAGAATCTTAAAAGACTGAACCTAAAAGTTAAACAGTCTTAAAGGAAGATCTAGGAGTAGGACAAAATATAAGGCATCATTTTTAGTTTATAAACTTTAACCTGGAACTCTCCTTCATGTTGATGAGTTACATATAAAGAGAGATATATTGATTCACATATAGTGTTTAACAATGTAGATTTATTAATTAGCACTAATGACCAGGATTTGTCTGGGTTCCACACTTCAGTAGTTGCTGCATGCGTGTCCCTATTCCTCCAATACAGTTAATTTTGCAGAAGAAACATTCCACTTGAGAGACTTAAAAATACACACTTTTTTTTTTTTTAAACTGATGTGACTTTTTTGGAGAACTGTGACCATAATAAAACATGGTTGCTGATCTATTTTAACTAAAAATACCAAAGTCAGATATAAAAGCCACTTGTAAAGTTGCATTGAAAGTTCCCTATTGGACATATTTTTTATCTAGGCTCGTTTGGTTTTAGATGAGGACATCCTGTAATGGGTTAGTATTGTCTCCTGAAAATGACCCTAGAGCTTGGAAAATGAAAATGATCTGGTTGGACAAAATTCTACCTTTTTCTATTCTCATTGACATTAGCAATCACTAAAAAATTATAGTCTTAGCTTGTAATAATCCAAACAAACATGCAACACATATGTTGAACCAGTCACTCAATTAAGCACCTTGTATTTTGTCAGAAAACAAAGGGTGAGAAAAGTTTAGGAACTACTATTTTATTAAGAACCATAACCCCAAAGGAGCAAAAGGAAGGGACAAAGAAAATTAGGTAGTAAAGGAGGAAAAGTCAGGAAGAGGACACGTTACCAAGCTGGTCACCTCCAAGCGTAACAGATTGCTAATGTCATTGCCTCGTACTCCCCAAAGCTATGCAACTGCATTCCAGGAGTCTGTCCAGGAGGAGAAAAGAGAAAGATTTATTCTAGTCCCTATCTTTCCATTGCCAGTGGTTTGCCACAGAGCTTGTTATTGCCCTCCTATTTCTGGGCCATGCAGGGGAGCAGCGTCCCTGAGTGCGCCCTCCTCAGCATCAGGAGCAAAGACCAAGGCAGAAGCCCAAATGCCCTTGGCACAGGCCTTGGGTAAAGAAGTGCTGTCAGGCTGTGGTGGTGTGAACTTCATTCCCTTCCAGAGACTGCAGCTGCACGGGGGTTGACAAAGCTGGAACAGGAGGAAGATGAGCTGGGAGGTCCAAAGTCATTTGTCAAGGTATCTGATCACAATCATCGTTTCATTTTAATCCTACCAGCAATAACCCATTTTATACACAAGGAAATACAGGTTCCTGACCCTAAGACCCTCACCTGAAGGGACTCAGCTGTTAGCAACCTGTATCTTAGACATTTTAAGTCCATTCCCTTATCATCAATTGGTCAAGTCCATCAATTTTATATTTTTCCATAAAATAAGCATTAAAATATAAATATATCATCTCATTTAAAGAAAGAAAGAAAATCTTAACTTGACCTTCCCAAATAACTTACGACACTGAATAGATGCCAGTTTTTTTGGTGCCCACCCCTACTCCATGTCTAGTAATTTAGGGCAAATATATAATCTCAGGAGACATGTCTAAGAGTGTCAAAGCATAAGAACCTCACAGCTGATGACACCCTGTGCCCTTAAACCTAGTAGGCATGATCCAGCAAAGAAGGTAAGTTAAGAACAAGAACTAAATTTCTCCATTTTGCCTGATAAAATCTAAAAAGATGGCACTACACACCACAGAGAAAAGCATTAAACCAAAGAGGGACTGCAATGGAAGACCCGGCAGGAAGCTGGCTGGGTTGGGGACATTGCAACTGAAAACAGAACAGAACACAACACCTTCCTATCCAGATAAGGATATTTTGTATCCATCTCTCATTCCTGAACCACTTATTAGATCTGTAAGAGCTGCCCCAACATATAAGAGTGCATGTGTGCACACATGCACATGTACAAATTTTTCAGAAAAATATTCTCTCACTTCACAAATTAATTTCTCTCCCATCAACAATGCATTCTACAAATCAAAAGGGGAGTTTGCAAATAAATATTACTTAAAATGAGCATACTCAGCAGTCAAACAAAGCTTAACTGATAGCCGGGCATAGTGGCACTCGCCTGTAATCCAGTGATTCAGGAGGGTAAGGCAGGAGGATCACCAGTTCAAAGCCAGCCTCAGCAACTTAGTGAGGCCCTAAGCAGCTCAGAGAGAGCCTGTCTCTAAGTAAAATATAAGAAAGAGCTGTGGATGTAGCTTGATGGTGACGGTTACATGCCCCTGGTTTCAATTCTTGGTACAAAAAAAAAAGCTTAGTTAGTTAAGAAAATTAAATCAGTGACTTTTTTTATTATTATTAAAGTCAACACCCACCCCACTCAAACATCATGATTCCTTGAAAGATGAAAATCAATGTTGCACAAGCAACAAGGCCTCCGGAGAGCCTAAAACTTGATTAAGTTTTTTAGTTATCCTAAAACTCCAGTTATTTCTGTTTTTCTTCTTTGTAAAATAGAGAATTCATATGTTTAAATGATAATTATTTTATGTTTTATTACTGGTTAAATTTTAGACATGTTCTAAGAGATATGGAGACGTAGTAAAAGTCAAAACTTTGGTTTCACAAACATTAAACAACATCTATCTAGAGAAGAAGAAAAAAGTTAAAGTTTGGGATTTGTCAAACAGTTTTTTGCTGGATGCAGTCCCTTCAATAGATAAACAACTACATTAATATTCAAGAGGCAGCCATCTCTGTTTCAATATAACTTCTATTTTGTAGCTGAAGTTTCTTGAAAGAAGGGGGATACACCGTGTGTAATTTAACATTGTGAAAATTTGCTGGAAATGGACCCTCTTAACCGGGGGTGCTTAATCCTACTTAAGGTGTTTTTATTATGAGGAGTGATTAAGTACAGCACACTCATGACTTTCACAACATAGTTATTATTTGAATTCAAGTCTCCAAAACAGAAACTTACATGTTGAAGGATGGTACCAACACAAGCATCCACGTTTACAGCTTTAAATGCCGTGCGTATTTGCCATGGTACACAGTAATTCAACCAATGATGGCCCTATCCTTTATTTTTCAAGTCCCTCAGACATGAAAAGGAAATCTGACCTGCATTTAATGACCAAATCTGTTAACAGTTTTGTCATGGTACCTACGTCCTAGTTCGACCCAAATGAAATACTTCACCGGCTCCAGATGTCACAGGCTTAGTTTCATAAGCATGAAAAGGCATGTATGGCTGTTATTAACAGAGCTTGTTTAAATAACTGTATTTGTGTAGCTTTTAAAATTCTTTATCTTACTCCACAAAAGACTTGAAGAGGAGCTAATAAAAAAATCATATCAACTAAAAAATTCAACCTATGTGAAAACTCTGGTTTCCTGATACAGTCAATATAAAATGATATGTTTGCCAAGAGTATTAACTAAAAAGAAATTTTAATAAAAAATACACAAACTATAATTAGATGTCATTATTGGATTCTCTTTTTACTTGTTTCTTTGCTTGATTTTCACATTTGATTTCATAAGAGTTTAAGCATCTAGTTTGACATCTAATTTAAAGAACTTCCCCGAACTTCCCTATACATTTGTCAGTGTTTTCGGTGGAAAATAGAAAATGGTTAACAATAAGATCACTTTCCCCGCCACCACTACCTCACTCCAATGGCATGGAAACAAGTTGGCATTCTGGGAAGACAGAACAGGATACACATAAAACAGATCAGAGGAGGTGACCAAAAAGAGTTGACTGTAAACTTACTGAAGTATGAATCTGAATGGAAGAGGGAAAAAAATAGTCAAATAGGACTTGGGTCAGTCACCAAAGATAGGATAAAAGGAGGCACAGATATACATATGTGTGTTTTGTAGAATTATAAAACTAACTCCTGGTACTTTCTATTTCTCAAATAACATAACTACCAGGACAGAAGGTCATGAATAGGAATTCTGTAATAACCAGTCCAGTCTACCTGTATTCATTGTAAAACAACACACTGGTATTCTCATGGGGTTTTTGTTGTTGTTGCTGTTGTTTGTTTGTTTGTTTGTTTTTTATTAGTTTTTCTTGTTTGGTTTTTGTACCAGGGATTGAACCCAGGGGTTCTTAACTGCTGAGTCACATCTCCAGCTCTTTCTAATTTTTATTTTTATTTTGAAACAGGGTCTTGCTAAGTTGCTGAAGCTGGTTTTGAACTCAAGATCCTCCTGCCTCAGCCTCCTGAGCTGCTGGGATTACAGGCGTGTGCCACAGCACCTGAGTGGTATTCTGTTCTTATATATCAAAATAAAATGTTTTATGGGTTTCCTTAGTATGAATCAGGATGTCTGAACTTGACCTGCCCTTGACCAGTGAAGTTTCTGAGCTGGTTAAAAGGGGACAGCCAAGTCCACACCTCTTTGGTTGGCTGTTAGGGAACAGTCGTTTGTTCTATCTTGGTAAAAAATCCATCTTCATCCCTTAATTTTTTATTCAGATGTCTATATTGCCTTAGTTTTTGAAGAAGCAAAGCCTCAAAAAAAAGAAGGCAATTTCTTTCACTTTCTGTTTGCTAATTTCAGATTATTTTTAGTAAAATCGTTTCCTAATCTGAAGTTCCTAAAATTTTAAATAAGTGAACAGGTAGTTACCAGGAATGGTTAAAATAACTGGAGTCTAGTTAGCATGAAATCATCCTCCAGCATGGCACTGTGATTATGTGTAAAGAAAAAGAAATTGCCTTTTAAGTTTCTCTAAAAGCAATCCATGTGTCCTTCCAAAAGTCTTCTTTTCTTCTTTTGTATATGGATGTAGAGCAACAATAAAATTATCAATGGTGATAACAGCAGACTACTGTATAAAATAGCATTCCTTTTTATTTATCTTAACTATACATACTTGCACATGAGAATAATATTTACTTTTATTTATTTTTTCCAGAGTGAAAGAAATTCCTGGATCTTTTGCTAGTTTTTTGTTTATTGGGTTTTTTGGGGGGGGTTTTCCTTTCTTTTTCTTTCTTTCTTTCTTTTTCTCTTTTTTTTTTTTGTTTTGTTTTGTTTTGTTTTGTTTTGTTTTGTTTATTGTTTTTCCTGTAAGAAAGTTGAAGAGTTTTCTGAAAAGTCAATGGATTTGACTTCAATGCACTATGTACAGGAGGCCCCCAAGTAGAGATGGGGGTACCTCTTTGTCTAAAGACTCGGTAACGCTTGCCTATAATCCCAGTGGTTTGAGAGACTGAGGTAGGACAACCACAGATTCAAAGACAACTCAGCAACTTAGCAAGACCCTGGGCAACTTATCAAGACCCTGTCTCAAAATTAAAAATAAAAATAAAAAGGTTAAAGATGTGACTCAGTGGTTAAGCACCACTGAATTCCATCCCCAGTATGGTACTCCCCCCCAAAAAAGTCTTTAAGACCTGTTCAACTCTGAAATTTCATAATTCTTTCTGATTATACTCAGCTTATCCCAAGTTAAAAAACCTGTACTTGATGCCTTTCAATATTTTTTATAACTGCTACACACTATTGAATAAATTTGTTCTAAAAAATGTGATTTTTTTTTCCTTAGCTGAGCTATGGAACCAACCTACATGCCCTTCAACAGATGAATGGATAAAGAAAATGTGGCATAGAAACACAAGGAAATATTACTCAGCCATAAACAAAAATGACAATAGTTTTTGCCAGTAAATGGATGGATCTGGAGATTATCATGCTAAGTGAAATAAGCCAATCCCAAAAACCAAAAGTCAAATATTCTCTGTGATATATGTATACTGACACACAACAAAGGGTTGGGGGAAGACTAGAATTTCAGTGAATTAGACAAAGGGGAATAAAGGGAAGGGAGGTAGGATAGGAATAGGAAAGACAATGGAATGAATCGGACAAAACTTTCCTATGTTCATGTATGAATATATCACAGTAAATCTCCACATCATGTACAATCACAAGAATGGGATCCTAATTAGAATAAAATATATTCCATGTATGTATATTATGTTGAAATATACTCTACTGCCATATATATATATATATAGAACAAATTTTTTAAAATATTCAAAAACATAATTGCATCTGAAACAAAAAAAAAAAAAAGAACTTTTCTTGAACTACTAACTCTCCATGACTTAAATAATAGAACTGATTTCAATTACAGAGAACAATTATTCTGGTTGAGTCTATGTAAGCGGCTTTGTGAATAAAAATCATGTTTTCTTTGATCCAACCTGACAATTTTTTGTTGAATGTTTGTGTTATTGTTTTATAATAGCTAATGTTAATATCTATAAGAACAAAAGAATTAAAACAATACATTGTCCGTGTCTCAAGAAGCTCAAGGCAATTGATAAGAAAGACAGGTAACTAGACCTAAGGTGACAGATAAAAGAATAAAGGTCTACGTGAAGTTCTCCAAAAGCCCAGAAGATGGAACAATGTCTTCATAATGACTTGCATGCTAGAAGTTTTATTATCAAGAAATTAAGCCAATTATTATTACTGCTTTTCTTTCTTTTCTTGTTTTTTTTTTTTAAACATTCTGCTTCCTCCTCTTCCTTGTCAATATCTATTTCTTTTATTCCAGGTCCTGACTTCATTATGTAATCTTACCTTGCCCCAGATAATAATAATCAAATTTTAGCAATGATTTTTACATTTTTAAAATTTTTGTTCTTTCTTTTTAAGCAATTATTCATTTAACTCACTTTTTAATTCAAAATATTTTGCAAGACATGATTTTATAAGAAAAATAATATATACAAATATATAATATAAATCTTATATGATATTTTTCTTAAAATATTTTTGTATTTTATAAAAATATATATTTCACAAAAATATATATATACTTTTTGCTACTGGAAATTGAAGTTCTATTTTTAAATGTACTACTGTCATGTACCATAATAACAAAGAGTCTCTGACAAGATGGCACATCTTTAAGTTGACATTATTTGAGTTTTCAAAGGCTTTTGTGGGGCTTTCCCCCACATTTTTGTTGACTTATTTATGTTGATGAAATCCTTTATTCTTGGGGTTAACTCACCCATAGGATAGAAACCAACTGGCCCAGAATCATATAACCACCATGTTCTAACCATCCAAACAGACCTAATTCAAAAGTGGATCAGAGTAGAATATAGCATAAAGAGCATTTCCAGTTTTCAGACCAAATAGCAAAGACCTCTGAGAATGTGGGATTAAAACATGCTTAGCAGACCTACCTGATGGAAATAATCATTCCATGACTTTCAATTGCTAGACCTCTCCCCAAAAGACCCAGATTAAATACATCATGTGTGATCTTTAAAAATATCAATCAATCAATCTAACCAATGATTCTAACAACCAGGAAAATGTAAGACAGCTTTAGCATATCACCATAAGTCATTGTCATCTACTACATATTTAATTAACTTGAGGACTTTATGATATAATTCACAAGCGGTATAAACCAATACAAATTTCTTCCTGATAGCAAATACTCAGAGTACTAAAGACATTCCAAAATAAATGATGTGTACCTCTCTACATGCTCCGCTTTCAGAAAAATCGTTACTGGATAACATAAACAAGGAAGAGTTATTTACCCCAGCATATACAAATCTGAAGAAAGGAATGGAAACATTATACCAAAAAAAAAAAAAAAGAAGAAGAAGAAAAGAAAAGAAATAACAAATATGCATTAGCCACAAACTTTAAACCCAGCACTAATCAGAAATACTCAAAGAGTTATGCTCTCCCTCCCTGACCAAAAATCATGGTTTGTTTGCAGTGACAGCAATTCAGGTCCTCATAGCTGCTAAACACATAAACATTCCAACCAATCTTTCCAGTACATTTTCATGCCTCTAGGATGCCTCATTCCCAAGTCAGGACGCCCTAATCTCTCTCCAAATCAAGACATTTTTAAAATGTCTTGGCCTTCAGGCTTCTTATTCTTGGAGATTCCACATTGTATCAAACATATTAAGATGAAGCTTTGATCACATTAAATGTAATTTCCTGCTAAAAATCTTTTTCAAGATTGTTATAATTTGCCTTTCAGTTTTGGGCCACAAAGAATTAAGCCACAGCTGGCTGTGGAGCTATGGTTTCTCAGCAATTGACATGCCCATTTAATGACAGTTCCAAATGAGGGGGGAAAAAAAGAAACTGAACTACAAATTGTTTTAAATGTAAGAACCTTTAAAAATAATACAATTAAAAATAAAAAATAGATGAATGACAGGTATTTTATTGAATATTAATCTCAATTTTGTAGTACCTTTTGCTTAGGAATGAATGAAGGTTATTTTAGATATGAATGTCTATTAGGCCTCTGAAAAGTTTGAAGGCCTTATGTGCCACCCCAGTAGTGCCCTTGCCCCAACCAACTTTTAAACAAATGCATTCATTTCCATGTCTCTCCTTTCATCGCTCCATACCTCTTCCAAAAATTCCTGAGGTTATCAGATCTGATCATCTAAGAAAAGCAGATTTAAGAGAAGATTTTGAGAGTGTCATTTATGTTCAGAAATGGTTAACACATGCTTATAGTTTCATTTGGGGCTCTGTCGCTTTTTTCTGAACTTTACAAAATCGTTCTTAGATGAATCTAAGCCTTCAAGCTATTGTCATCTGTCATGATGTGTCAGTTGCATGGCAAAGGAACAGAGGCTGGATGATGACGGGTGCAAATCAGTATGATTATAATCAAAGAGTCATCTAAATTAACTTGCTAACTTGCCTTGTCAAATGCTGGGTACTCCCGAATCTGTTAGCCTC
Source organism: Sciurus carolinensis (assembly GCF_902686445.1). Lineage (NCBI taxonomy): Eukaryota > Metazoa > Chordata > Mammalia > Rodentia > Sciuridae > Sciurus > Sciurus carolinensis. The sequence goes on from NC_062222.1 coordinate 45,725,608, forward strand.
TGCTCCTTTGTATTTATATGCACGATTAATGTATTGAAACAAAACATTGACTATTCCTTAAACAGACCAAGGGCAAGAATTTATTATCAATACGAACTAAGACAACTATCATCTTGGGGAACCGGGAATAAATGGACTCTCAAATCCTGAATTTGGTAAAAAATTTTACTTTTCTCAGTTTTTGTTTGACAATAACAATTAGATCCAGAAATAACATAGCATGCCAGCAAAATCTCCTTTCTCAATATTTGTGCCTGAGTTGGCAGTACGAATGCTGACAATCTCACATGTGATCCTGCTCTGCTGAGATCTGCAGACTTAACTGTGTTTAGGTAGTTCAGATAAGCTTTAAATAAGCATCTGAATTTCTGGGTGCTCGTGGAAAATGAACCAAATTCCTCTCCTTTTGAGACTCACTTATGTTCTGATTCTAATGCATTCATGTAGGAATAATAAAAGGTCTTGCTTTACATACCTAAGCTTACCATTAATATTAAACAATGAATTTAATGTTGTCAGCCACGTGGTACTTCATTCATTCCAGTGAGCAGGGATCTTTTGTGTTTATTTTATTTCCAGCCAGTAAAATATGTTATTTGCTTTTTGCTCAAACAACTGCTGGCTCTCTCTAGGGAATTGAGGCATTTCATGGAAAAGTGTAATCATGATTTAAAAAGACTGCATGATATAAAAACCATAAAATCGTACATAGTGTCAGGATGCCGTGATAGAACAGCAGGGGGTGGTGGGGACAGAATGTGTTTTCCTGGTCTTGTTAAAATCCATTCTGCCTCTATTTATTTACATAATGGATTCCTGTTAACCTTGATCACATGCTGATACTGTCCTTTACCAAATGGAATTTGTGAGTTAAAAAGTTGAACACTCCTAAGAAAATTTCTTCATTATGATTGGTTTGTTTGCAATTAGGATAAACTGTCACTTATCTGGAAAACATATCTTGTTCATGGTCCCTCCCAAGCTCCTAGAGAATATACTTTATGAGAGCCTGGAAAAAACTTACAAATTTATGGTTCCTCTTTTTAAAAAATCTGATATAAGTATGCTTAGCAAGAGTACATAACAGTTTTAAATAAATTTTAGAACTAGATGACTTTGGGTTGGGAAGGTAACCAGGATTTGAACCCAGGGGGGCTTAGCCCCTGAGCCACATCTCCAGCCCTTTTTTAGATTTTATTTAGAGAAAGAGTCTTGATGAGTTCCTTAGAACCTTGCTATGTTGCTGAGGCTGGCTTTGAACTTGCAATCCTCCTGCTTCAGCCACCTGAGTCCTGGGATTACAGGTGTGTACCACCTCACTCAATGAACCAAATGTTTTTTAAACCTAAATGCAAACTAACCCTTAAAAATCAACAACAAAGTGACTGTTCTAACCTCCTACTCTCTTCCAGGGAGTTCAATGCGTGTTTCTCCTGTGGAGCTGCTTAGCTGCTTCATTTGTTCACATGGCAGTTCTTTCAAGGAAGTAATATGTCCCCTTCCTTTTTTTAGACATGAGGAAATTCAGGTACCAAATGGTGAGGTAACCTGCCCAAGATCACACAGGTATTAAATAACTGAACTAGGATTAGAATCCCATGTCCATAGTTAAAAGATATTGCTCACTTACTCTACATATTATTATGCATGAACTTGTTTATCATAAACACACATCCCAGCCTCGGCAGCTCTACCTGGTGTCAAAGTTCCACAGTTTCTCCTTCCACAGTCAAAAGGAACTGAGTTCCTTAACCTCTTCTTGTTGTCAGAATCTCTTAACCTCTTCTTGGTGTCACCTATACCCACTTAAGGGGTTGTTACAGCAGCAACATGAGGTGACAGGTAGAGTGTCTAGCCAGCGATCCAACATGATCAAAACTCAATCTTCCCATTGCCGCTGTAACTCTGTCTCCCACCAAAGGAGGGAAAGCTCTGGTTGAACTTTCTAATTTTCTTTTTGACAGTACCTCCTTTCTCAACATCCACCCAAAGAGAATTGAGGAAAGACTAATATTCTGCTATAAAGTAATATCACAGAAATGTATGCAATGTCTTAATCTCCTTTTGCCAAACTGAAGGCTTCCAGACACCTTGTTAATTCATGAATAAATAATAATCATTTTTCTGATTAATAAGCTTAATGCCATAAGAGATAGTATCCCTACCACATAAACAGCCTACTCATAATGCAAGCTTATTTTCTAAAAAGATCTCAGTTTATCTCTAAAAAGGTTTATTCTCCAAACCAGGGTTTTTGTTTGTTTGTGGTAGTGCTGAGAATTCAACCCAGGGTCTTGCATGTGCCAAATGATTGCTCTACCCTGAGCTACCTCCTGCCCAAAAGTAATCAGTTTTTAAATAAGGTGCATGGATATGTTTTAATGACAAAATCTGATAGCCACAATTTTCTGTGTAAAAAGTTTATTTTGCTAAAAATTTTTAAGGATTTTTTAAACTCACACATTTAAACCTACTGCTTAACCAGCCAGTCAAGCTAGTGCTACAAAGTGTACTAGAACTGTAGGTTAGAGGGAACACTGAAGCTTTTCTATTCCCAACATCTGCAAGAAGAAATGAAACAGCCATGTCCATTAATTAATTTTTCCTAGCACTTGGTGATTTACCAAAAAACAAAAAAAGAAAAAAAACAACAACAACAACAACAACAACAAAAATACTTACACATGCTTTTGATGGCCACAAACCACCCCAAGGGTGGACATTATTTTCTTTTGTAGATTGGGAATGGGCCTGCAGAGTATAGGTGGCTGACTGGCTTTAAGTCACACAATTAGCAGCTAATAGAAATGGGAATTAAATTCATCATCTGATACTAACTGCCTCACTCTTTCCAGCACATAAACTAAAAGCAAAACAAGAAGCTGTAAGACACTCAAAGTGAAACACCAATATCATCATTATCAGGCATTGGTAATAAATTGATGTAACAACCTAAAACCATAAAATATAAAGGAAATCAATGCCATTTTTCTTAATGCTTTAAATTCTCAAAATTTTATCATGGGAAGTCCAGAATTTTTTTTTTTTAATTTCCTGTCTGAGGGTTATAGACCTTGTTAAACTGAATAATGTTCACTTAAAACCAACTCTGACCATAGACTTCAAAATTCATCCACTCGATTCTCAATCCTGCTATCACCCCACACCATGATGCTGCTGCAATCTTAAATTCTAATGACTCTCTGACTGTGATGTTCTACTAGCCCAGTTCCCTCACACCTTTATTCACACCTGTGTTGACTTTGTCAAAGCACTGAGCCCTCCATTTCTTTTGAGATGATCTCCTTTCTCCTGGTTTTTCTCTCTCTTCCCTGACTGACCTCAATCTCCATTGCTCGTGGTCAATTATCTATTTTCTTACCTCTGAGTCCTCCATTTCTAGCACTTCTGTTGTTCTTGCCAGAGGAACAAATGCAAATGAATGACATTATCTGGCCAGAGAAATGAGAGTTTTTAAGGACAGCATCCCAGGCTGGTTTGTTGCTCCACACTACTTTCAGAGCATCTCACCAAAACCTGGAACACCAGCTGTCAACCCTCACTTCACTGTGCCCACAATTGGCATCTCATGTCCTTCATCATGGCTGGTATTTAGTCCCACAAAGATTCTGGAATCATATCTGGTCCTAGGATCATACTCCATGAGCATCTTAAGATATTCAAGCATCTCTCAGCCTGAGGACAGAGAGAGAATAGAGATTGAAAGACAGGTTTTATTTGTCTCCAGAGGACAGTAAAATCTTTCACTTCATCTTTGTAATTCAATTTTTTTTTTTTTTTTTGCAGAGTCGGGGGTACCAGCGATTGAACTCAAGGGCACTCAGCCACTGAGTTACATCCTCAACCCTATTTTATTTACAGTCAGATCTCACTGAATTGCTTAGCACCTCTCTTTTGTTGAGGCTGGCTTTGAACTCGCGAATCTCCTGCCTCAGCCTCCTGAGCCACTGGGATTACAGGTGTGCCACTGCCACAATCAGCTATAATTCATTTTTTTAAGAGAAACTATGCTCAAAAAAGGTAGAGTCTTCATTCCTCATTTCCAAGTTACTTCTCATTTCACTGATAGCTGCTTTCTGCCCCCACTTCAGCCCTAGTCCTGAAAATCTCCAAAGATTTCCCAAGTTGCCAGATGGTACATTGGAGTACCATTGCTTAATTCTGTCAATCATTCCCTTCTTGGAACAACTGCCCTCCTGTGATTTCTAAGATGTTAAGCAAACTTACTTTTCTGTCTCCTTTTTGTTGGATTCTTCCTCAGTTCCCTCCTAAGACTTTTGTGTTTCTCAGTATCCTGCCATCAACTTTCTGAAGAACTTGATTTGATCACTTTCCCTGGTTGACTTCATTCATATCCTGTTATTTTCACCCATATGCAGATAACTCCCAAAGATATATTTGAGTTCACGAAATTATGTACATATACATAAGTGTGTATGCAAATATGCTTAGGTATACGTATATGTTTTTGTATGTCAGTACTTACACATAAACACCTATCCATAAGTATGCCCCGTCAACCCAGCTGTCTCCTCCAAGCTTCAGAATCACATACTTAACTTGCTTCTGAATACCTCTTTTTGCACACACTATGCAGATATAAACTCAATACATTGAAAACTGAATGCAATTTTCTCCCCAAATCAGTGCTACACTTATTGTAACTCCCAAATCAGAAACCTCAAAATTATGCTTGAATCTTTCCTCTATACCTTTCTAATAAAACATTAAATACTGTTAATTTTAACTCAATAACTTTTTTCTTCACTGATCTGATCTAGGACCACATCCTTACTCAGTGAAATTGCTAAAAGAATTTCCAGTCCAACCATTGTCTCCAAATGGTTCATCGTATGGAACATACCCAATGAAATACCCAGGTACCTCCCTGCTTAAATCCCTTGAGGGTCTTTTGGTCTTCAAAGAATCAAGCCTATTCCTCTGCAATTTTTCTAACCCTATCTCTCTAAGATATATTCAACTGAGAGCTAAATCCGTATTTGGTTAGGAGATAAGAAGAAAAGAGAAAGAAAAAAATTAGATTCAAAAGCAAAGATTTATTTAGAATGAAAAAAATCACAACAAATCTTGGCACCTGAAAATACGGTCCACGTCGTTGGAAATTTCCTATGCACTAAAACAGAAATATTTACACACAAATGAGCCCAAATTGCAACATGGCCTTCTCTTTCCTTCCCAGACTCCATGACTCCCAACAACCCTGAGAACTCATCGGGGACTATTCTTGTGAGTAAACTTATAGGCGGAACTCCACTATTCTTCCAGTAAATTCTGATCTACTTGCAGGTCAAGGCCTGATCATACTCGCCTTTGCCTTGGTTCATGCACTCCTTGCACATGTATATTTTGTACACTCTCTGCTATCTCTCTTAGTTTCCATCCACCCATCCAGACTAAATATTTCCCAACTATGGTTCAACAAGTAGTTCAAGTGTTACCTGATTCGCCCAGGCTGGAAGACTGCTCTTTTCAGAATTCTTATGTCCAAGTGCAGCTGTACCTTAGCTTTTGCAGGGTTCAGGATAAGAATGCAAATGGAAGCTCACTTGTCAGATACCCAAATGTTTAAAAGTTATAAATCAATCTGGCAGACATTAAGATACCTTCTCTCTATCTGCCCTGAGAAATATGTCTTCGTTTTAGTCAGCTTTTTCATTGCTGTGACCAGAAGACCTGACAAGAATGACTTAGAGGAAGAAAGTTTATTTTGGCTCGCAGTTTCAGAGGCCTCAGTCCATGACTGACTTAGATGACTGACTCCATATCTCTGGACCCAAGGTTAGGCAGAATATCCTGGCAGAAGGGTGTGGCAGAGGAAAGCAGCTCTGGACATAGCAACCAGGAAACAGAGGCAGGGCTCCACTCACCAAGGACAAAATACAAACCTCCAAGGCATACTCCATGATCTGCTTCCTCCAGCCACACCCTCCCTGTCTACGTTACTGCCCAGTTAATCCATAGCAGTGGTTGAATCTACCGATGAATCCACCAATTAGGTTGTACCTCATATAATTTAATCATTTAACTACTGAAATTTCTTGCATGGTCTCACACATGAGTGCACATCTAAACCATAATAATCTCCTGGAGAGTTAACTTCAAAATCAAAATCCTTGAATTCCTTGTAATTTTGAGCCAGAATTAGCTATACTGGGAGAACTGTCCTCTATCCCCAGGACCACAGCAATTTCTCTTCTAAACCAATCCCACCGTTCCCAAGTTCATCCCACAATACAATAGCATCACGTGTGCACATGCAAACATTCCAGGCCTGTACAAACTCCATTCATTGTCCCTGAAAACAGCTACCTGTGAGCCATCCCTTTGACCCAGGTATGTGCGCATAAGAGTATGGTCCAGGAAATGGATTCAGAACAGAGGCACTGTCCAGGGGATGGACCTGCAGAGAATTCCATCATCTAGAAGAGGAGGCAAACTTCAGCTGGTGATAATCCCTTGTCTCTCCAAGTCCTCACTCCATGGGAAGGGACAAGGTCAAACGACATAGGCTCTCTAAAGCACCCAAATCAGAATAGGAGTTTCTCTTCAATTAACAATGATGATGTTTATGTAAGTGCTATGTATGTCTCCTGACTCAACTGTGAGCTCCTTATATGAAAAGACTGTTTTTATTCATTGTTGTCCACAAACCATAAATGTCTGAAGAATAAACGAAAAAAAGGAAGAAAAGAAAAAAAGAAAAGCATAAATCTGGGGATGGAAAGTCTATAAAATTATGATTCTTAGGGTGCTTCTATTTCAAATAACCCACACCACCAGACTCCTTAACTCGTCTGTCGTTTGATTTTGTTCATGGAGAAGTCTTTCCCATCAAAAGCCAGGGATTCTTTCCGCAAGTAGAGTGTGATACTAATTTAAAGTATAGTGACCTAGTCAGGTACAGAGGCACAGGCCTGTAATTCTAGCAATTCAGGAGACTAAGGCAGGAGGATCACAAGTTCAAGGCCAACCTCAGCAACTTAGTGAGACCCTATCTCAAAATAAAAAAAATAAAAAGAATAGGGATGTGGCTCAGTGGTGAAGCACTGGGTTTAATCCCCAATACAAAAAAAAAAAAAAAAAGTAGTTATTTAAAATACCCAGAGGATCAGGGGATGCACAGGGGATGCACGGAAGTACATTTTTTAACAAGTTCAAGTTCAATTGTGATTCCAATATACACTTTCCGGAGATTTTAAAACACAAACACATTTGAGCTAATAAAATTCACCTTCAAAATGAAGCGCAGTTCTCTCTCAGTCAAGAAATGCAATTGCCTGGTGGCAGACTCTTCCCTGATTTGGTGGTGAGGGGCAGTAGGTCTGGTATGGAGCTGGAAGGGAAATGGGAGAGAATAATTAAAAAAAAAAAAAATGTAAAGGAAAACCAAGAGTTAGTTTAATTATACTACTTTCAAAACATAAATGCACAGCATCTAACACACAAGATGGCACAAAGCGACCACTTGATACACAGTAGATTAAATATGGAAAATAACTTTCCAAAGGCTCTCAGCTTGTTAGCAGTTGGCCTTTTCTCTTCCACTGAATAAAGACAAATAGAAACCATGCAGGAAGATGTTTTTCTCATTCACAACTACAAATCTACTATCACACTTGAAAGAAATTCAAGAAGGGTTTTTAAAAGCATTTCATTGTCGGCAGGTATGGTGGTACAGGCCTGTAATCCCAGTGACTCAGAGGCTAAGGGAGGAGGATGGTAAGTTCAAAGCCAGTCTCAACAATTTAGCTGAAGACCCAGTTTCAAAATAAAAAATTTTAAAAAGCCTGGAGATGTGGCTCAGTGGCTAAGCATACCTGGTTCAATCCCCAGATACCAGAAAAGAAAGAAAAAAAAATTTCATTGTTATTAAAGAATTTCTGTTTTCATAGAATACACTAATCAAAATAGCACCAAAAGAACCATACTACCAAACAATTTGTAGATGGAACGTATTCTGTGTAGCCTGTGATGTTTCCTTCTTTATGCTTGCAGATGAAGTGAGTTTTTTAAAAACTGTATGATGTAGTGGAAAAGAAAGAAACATTGGAATAAAAATCCTGGCTTTTAATACAATTTTAGAACCTTGGGAAAATTACTTGCTTTGGTTTAATTTCCTTACATTCAAAATGTAGCTGACATGGGCTGCTATATAATGGTCTATGCAAGGTGACTTCACAGCGCTATACAGTAAGGATGTTTGAAAAGTCCCTCAACTTTATCTGAAATACAAGAGTGATACAACAGTTTTTCTCTGTACTGATATAAATGTTCTTCTCACAATGTATACTCTTAATCATGATGCATTTCTTATTAAGTCTGATTTTGAAAGTTCATAAAAAACTGAATTTCTCACAGAACTCTCATTGAACTTTTAAAATTCTTTTTCACATTCTTATTAACACTCTATATAATGGCTCCTCATTTTCTTCAGACCTGAAATCTAGTACTGTCCATTTATTTCTGTTCATGTCACAAAATATGCCTAAACCTGGAACTTAGTAAAGAAAATAATGAGCTAGAAATCTAGAGGCACAGGTTGGCTCTTAGCTTTACCACTAATCCCAAGTGTATAATCCTATCTGACAATAATTTTAAATAGTATATTGATTGCAATCATTTGTATTTGCATAAATGTATTTTTCATTTTATAATATTTTAATAATTAACATATCTAATTCCAACAACAAGAAAACAAACCATAAGGAAAACAATGGGATCTTCTGCCCCTGTTTTCAAAAAGCACTAACAGATAACTAACAACAGGTCTTTCCAAACTGGGCCTACAATTTATGCCTCGTGCAATCGCCTTGTGCTCCATTTCTTAGATTCCTTTGTGGTTAAAGCTTTACCTCCACTGGAAAAGTCCATTCTTGCATGCTTTTACCCCAGACCCCACCAGACTTTCCAGGCTATTCAATATTGTTTCTCAGATGAGTTGTATCAAGTTGTTGGAAGCCATTAGAGTAAAGGGTGCTCAAGGACCTTCAAACTGCTCAGACAAATGGGTTTTACATAAATATAAAATACCATTCATTTTTATCTTCTTAAAGGAATCCTCCATGGGCAAAAATAAAAGAAGAAATATTTTCTTCTATCCTCTTTGCAAAGATTAAAGAATGAATGCAGCTGAAAATGTCCCCCTTGTCCCTCTATCCTTTGTGCCATAAATGTGTTAATAGCAAGGTGAGGGCAGCTCCTTCAACATCCATAACTCTATGTCCGCGAAAGATCTACAACCTATGTTCTTCCTATTAAAGATTTATTCTTTTACTTTCTGTTGTTATAAATATCTTTAAAAAAAAAATCTCTAAGCAAAATAGAGTGCAGTATCTCTGTGAAATGAATCAAAAAATTTGAACAACAGAGTTCCAGGAAATGCAGGGTGAAATTATCTTGATCTGTTAGTAACCCCACTGTGTAGGAATTGGAGCCCTATTGCCCAGCCCACCATTGTGTAGGTTCAAATGCAATTATTCCTGGCCTCGCCCTTCCACTTCTTCATCTACAAAATTAAAAGACTGTACTGCAAGATGTTTAAAACTCTGACATTCAATCACTACATCTTTCTGGAAAGCAAAATTATAAACTGATAGCTGAGTTTTATGAGCTCTACTGGTTTGACCTCAGTCATTTGAAATACTAACAACCTCTGGTTTCAAGTTTTACCAAAATGTATAGTACATTTTATCAGCCATCCAACCTAAACTTGTAAACTAATCTAACATTTTTCTGAACACGTGAGAAACCAAACTGATACTTAAGTAATATAGGAATTAACAATTCTCGTCTATATTATATTGCTATCTTTATGGAATAAGAATGTAAAAGAATTTTTAGCACATAATAATTTATAAAAAAGAATAAAACACATTTAAAAATTCTTAACTGTTTTATTTAACAGCATACATTATTGATATCAAGTTCTAATGTATGTAACACTGATTTTTTTAAAATATTATGTATTTCAAAGTATTTATTGAACTATAATTCACTTGTAAAATTTAAGTCCAATTCTCACATTATTCTGATAGCACATTTAGTCAGACATGGGTAGTTTTAAGTAGCAAACATATCACAATGATATAGAATAAAAATTCTATCTTTGCTTCTACACAGATCTTTTCAACCACACTGACAGTTGAATGAAGGCAAGAACTGAGTGTTCCCCCCAAAATAGTCTTCAAATGTGAACATCAACAGAGTAACCTACTGAAAAAGAATCCAAATATTCCTTATGAACTGATAGTGTTATGACATGAAGTTACAGTTAAAGAACATTCACTGTTATATTTTCATGGACTTGAACATAATACTGTGCTAATTACATAGATAAAAATAAATAGACTTCATATGCTGTGTTTTGTTTAGAATAGAAATATTTTTGAAAGCTCTAAAATAAAATGCCAAGGCTATTGTTTCTATTTTCTTCCCATCCTTCTATTCCGGAGTTTTTTGTTTGCTTGTTTGTTTGTTTTATTGTTTTCTTCTTCTTTTTTTTTTTTTTTTTTTTTCTATTTTAAAGATTGGGTAATGTGAACCTCCTCATAGACTTTCATTTAAAGTTTTGAAAAACTCTGGATTCTTTCTTTATCAGCAAATAAAGATAAGAGTAGCATGCTAAAAATGCCAATTTTGCTTCTTGTCTTGAAAGGTGATAATGTGCTTTCCAAAGCAAATTTTCTTTTCTAAATCCAAAGACTCAGTAATATCACCTTAATAATCCTTTCATCTTGAATGGCACGGTTCTTTGAAAATATTAATTACTGAACCATTCACGATATCATTTTGAAATTATGTTATACCACTTGTAACACTTTAGCAAATGCAAAATGTTGTACAAAGAGAAATCAATATTATTAGAGGGCTATTGACCAAGAAAGATCTTTCAGAATCACCACTGCTCTAAGCTTAAGTGCATACAACAAGCTCAAACATTAATTAGATACTGAAAACAACAAGCTTTATTAGGGTGGAGAAACATGTCATTAGTCATAGGTCCTATGAGTGGAAAAAATTTAAGATAGTTAATCATGATATTTAAAAATAAATGCAGCCATCTATAATAAGTCCTTCATTCTAATCAGATTTTTGGTACACTTAATTGATGCATTCTTTTAACAAATAGCTATGTAATGGAAAAAGATAATTAAAAATGTGTAGCATGCTTATTTTAAAATTCTTCCATTTCTATTGAGGTAAGAGGGATAACAGATCTTAAATCCTAAGTGTTGTAGTGTAAATAATATAAGGTTTTCGACTTTTCATTTATGCTTCAGAATCCTAACCACGTTGTCTCACTTATTTGTAATCCATCAACCCAGGTGACAAATAGTCTTCTATATTTACCCACTCAGAATATACAAGAAGCATACTGTATTAGCAGCTGAAACTACAAACGCTACTGTCAATCACACAGTCTGGCAAAGTACCATATTTCTTGTCACCAAGAGGCTTAAAGCAAAGAATCTGTGCCTAATTCTTTTAAACCTTATAGGTCAAAAGGTTTTAAAATTATTTTTGACACCATTTCTTTGCTTTGTCAACAGGGCTGAGTACTTTTTAGCTTGTAAAGGATATCAAAAACGACTCATTCTAACATTGCAAATTTATGGGTTTTAAGACATCACTTTTCACAGTAACATAATTCTTCAGGCAGATTAGATGATTGCTATGCCTTAGAAAGATGTTGATCTGATTTTAAAAACTGTCCTAAAAGCTTGGCTTACGTAGTACCTAGAACTGAGTGAAAAGACCAGTGGGCATTCATATGTGTTTGGGACTCTGGTAATGGCCCTGGCCCTAGGGTCAATGTCTTACTCAGTTAAGTTACTTACAACTTCTAGGCACATTATCAACTCTCTGTGGCCTTCACTGAATCATGAGGGAAACATTTTGGTATTTCTTTTACATTAACTTCTCCAAGACCAGATTACATGAATCCATGTACCTCCTGATAAAAATTTAATCACTCTCCATTTATAAAAAGGATTTGAGAACACATCTTCTTCCCTGGAACTTTTGGTCCTCCCTTATTTGTTCAGTATTCAGACTACTTCAATGCTCTTCTGGTATTTTCTAAATACCATCTGTCTTCATGTCGTAAATATGTCCTTTTAATCTGTGAGCTGGACTGTCTTGCAGACTCCCACCCAGGCAAACTGACTTCTCTCTACTTGATTCTTGTCTTCCATTTTTCTGCTCAACAGTCATTTTACTTGGAGTAGCTCAAAAGTCTTATTCTGTTAGCACACCACTCCTGTGAAGCAAATCTATCCCTTGCTGTCTTTATTTAATCTTCTTACTCTAATATCAATAAACCATCTTCGTGACCACATAACCTTATACCTGATACATTCTCTCTGCAAACTTAGTGACTCCACTGTCTTTTAAAATTTTTTTCTTGACATCCTGAAAGACAGTGATGAGCTCCTTCTGGCCTCATCTTGACTGAACATGAACCACTTTTCATGGTATCCAAGTTTCCACCCAACAGTGACACACAATGATGCATGTGTGTATGTTTATTTAATTTCTTTGATTTTCTCAATTGTTCCCACACTGTAGGGTGTATACCTTTTATGTCTGTCTGTGAAGATGTTGTTGGTGAGCAACAGAAGAGTCCTAGACACACGGTACAGTAACATGTCACATGCAATGGCCACACAATTCACATTTTTTAATTTATTTTTTATATGTTTCAATTTGTTGTACATGACAATAGAACGCATTTATACATTTTTATAATTGTTCCAATGACTATACCCACACTCATGCAAAATGATGTATGTTTTAAGAATAATCCTTGCCACTCTGGTTTGTAATGGCAAAAGACTATTTTTAGTAGACTAAATAAATTTGGCATATCAGGACAGTGGAATGGAATATTGCGTCTATTTCCAAGATACAATATTAAGTGAAAAAACAGTACTCCAAGATACAGTATTAAGTATTATATTATATTTCCATTTCCATGAGAAGGTAATGGTGTGTGCACACACGTGAGGCACTGGGTTCGATCCTCAGCACCACATAAAAAAATAAATAAAGGTATTGTGTCCATCTACAACTAAAAACATTAAAAAAAAAAAGATTATAAGGAGGTATGTGACCAACTCAAAAAAATGCTCTACTTTTAAGAATCTTAGCAACTTTGTTTTGTAGAGGCAAATAAATATGGCATAAATTTGGGTGAATATTTACTATGGGCCAGACACTGGTAGTGATTTACATTCAAATTTTGGTTCTGTTTTAATTGAACTTAACCAATCATATTCTTGGGTTTGGGTTCTAAAAGTGAATATAAACATATATGTGTATACACACACACACACATACACACACACACACACACACATACACACGCACACACCTGATTTGCTTGAAGTGTCCCCCTCCCCCAAGTCTTGAAAGAACAAGCCGAAGACACCTTAGCATGATGCAGGAGTTCCATATCAAGAAAGTTGTGGTCCTTTGTTTAAATACTTCAACCTCTTCTTAAGAGAGTTGGAATGAACTGGGTGAATGTAAGGCATGGTTCATCCCAACTATATGTGAAATCAATGACAGGGACTCACCCTCCAGGCAAGATCAAAGGATTATGCCCTTAAATTTCAATATTACGTATTTAAGGATAAACAACTAGGTTTTTATAAAGTTATTATTACTATTTTAAATACATAAGAGATGCACTTTGAAGCATACACTCAAAGAAAGTAGTCTCCTTCCTTTTTCTGTACCACCTAGAGGCAATGATCATTGTTTTGTATATCTACCTAGAAATATTTCAGGTATTCAAATAATTGTGTTTCCCCCCCCCCCTTCATCTCCCCACACACACCATTACCCTCTCATGGAATTGGAATAGTTCACATTTTTATGGTGGTGTTAATAAGTGCTTAGAACTACACTTCTTCAAAAGCCACACTGACTTGAGGTTTATTATTCCTCCATTTTCCACTTATTAGGATTCCCAGAGTTACCATGTGGTCAATAAAGAGGAAGTGATTTAGAAAAGAGCAATGGTACCTGATTTCAAAATATACTACAGAATCATAGTAACAAAAACTGCATGGTATTGGCATAAAAACAGGCACATGGACCATGTAACAAAATAGAGGACTCAGAAATAAACCCATACATTTATAGCCAACCAAGACTCCACAGAGGTGCCAAAAGCATATGTTGGAGAAAAGACATCCTTTTCAAAAAAAGGCGCTGGGAAAACTGGACATCCACACATAGAAAATTGAAACTAGACTCCTATCTCTCACCCTGCTGAAAAATCAATGTAAAATCAAAGAACTAACATGAGATTGAAACTCTGAGACTGCTACATGAAAACATAAGAGAAACACTGAGATATGGGCATAGACAACAGTTTCTTGAATAGCATGGAGAGCCGTTCACACTCTAGCAGAGTCAGATTTGGTTGAGCCATGGGATACAGAGGCCTGACTCCCAGGAAATGGCAGCTATGATAGACGTTCCAGATAGCCTAGGAAGTAAGTGGTCCTGTATGGGAGTGGCTTACCATCTGATGATATGCTTGTTCCTTGATCAAATGGCTTCCCTAGCTCCACCTCACCCTGTTCCTCACAGAATAAGCTCCTCCCAGTCGGGAGCCCCTTACCTATGCAACTATAAATAAAGGAGAGTTGGGCTACTCCATCTTATTAGAGGCTAGATCTGGTATGATTTGTTCCATCACGTCCCCTCCTATTTGAAAAGAGTATTGGTTTCTTGTGTGTTTATTGATTAGATAGGCCTATTGGTAATTAATTGATTTATTGCTAGTAGGCTGTCCTCCAGCAGTTAGCCCTTCCCTCATCTACTCAGAACATGGTTGAAACCCCCACAGAATAGGACTCCAGTAGCCCAGAAAACAAAACCAAGAATTGATGCATGGGATTACATTAAATTAAAAAGCTTCTATACAGCAAAGGAATAATCAACATAGTGAAGAGACAGCCTACAGAATAGAGAAAATATTTGCTATCTGCTCTCTGACAGAGAATTAATATCCACAATATACAAGGAATTCAAAAAAACCTGACAGAAGAAAAAGTAATTCAATCAAAAAAAATGGGCAAACAATCTGAAGAGACATTTCTCAAAAGAAGTACAAATGCCCACAAATATAAGAAAAAAAATGCTGAATATCTTTAGTCATCAAGGAAATGCAAATCAAAATTACATCAAGATTTATCTCAGTCCAGTTAGAATGGGTATTACAAAAAAAAAAATTGCAAGTGCTGGCAAAGAAAGGGTGAAAAGGAATCCCTTTTATATTGTTGGTGGGAATATAAATTATTGTAGATGCTACTGAAAACAGTATGAGGTTTCCTCAAAAAACTGAAAGTGGAACTACCACATGATCTAGCTATATCACTCCTGAGTATTTATCTGAAGGGAATGAAATCAGCATACAAAAGAGAAATGCATACCAATGATTTTGTGGCACTATTCACAATAGCCAAGATATGTAATCAGTCGAAATACCTATCAACAGATGAATGGACAAGGAAAATATGATACAAACATAATGGAATATTATTCAGTCATAAAGAAGAAGAAAATTATGTCATTTGCTGGGAAATGGATGGATCAAGTTAACCAAAATAAAGCAGACACAGAAAAAATGTGTTTTGTGTGTGTTTTCTTTCATATGTGGAAACTTAAAAAATAAATAATAAAGAAAAGATGACCTAAAGTAGAAATGGGACTATTAGGAAAACAAAGGGGGTCGATAAAGGGGGAAAGGAGGGCAAGAAAGGGGAGGGACTGTGGATGTGACCAAAGCATGATATACACAGGTATAGAAAGTTCACAGTGAAACCCATTAATTCACACAATTAATATGTTAATAATTACGATTTTAAAAGAGAAAGGATTGTGATAGTCACTCATGTACATAAAAATGAGAAACAGAAGCAAAAACATGTATAATCACACAATGATTAAGAAAAATATATACAATTACAAAATAAAAATAAAAACAATTACTCTACTAGCACCACCCCTGTATAGGAGGAAACATTTTATAGATGGCTTCAAAGTCTCTCTCAGTCCAAACTCTCAACACTTAGAAAAGCAATCACCATTATAGTGATGGGTTCTTTATGATCAATTTTGTATGCCATCTTCAATAAAACTGAGCTTACTGAATTCATTGCATAAAGATTCCCTGAAGCTCATATTTTTTAATGTAGAGGTGATGATGGTACATACTAAGCCACAGCTTAGGTTTGTAGTTACTGTGGATGTGTTACAAAGCTAAGGATTTTGTGGTTTTTAAAATTTACCATATTACAAACAAATGGCATTTTCCAAGCTACACAATTATAAATTGGGGTCATAATTGCTATTGTAAATGAATAATAAGAAATACACATATTGTCCTGAAATGTTTTTTAATTAGACTAACTCTCCAATGTGTTTGATTTGTTTTTATATGAAAAGAATGTTACAATTACCAATATGTTCATTACAATGATTTGGGATGGGGTATAAATCTTAGCAGTAAGCTATTTTCAATAATTTTGTTCCTACAATTTTATTTCCAGAGCCTAAAATCTTAACTTTTTTGTTTGTTTGTTTGTTTCCTTGGGCATTTGTTTTATTTGCTTTCTCAGATTTTTTTTAAAGTACTGTACACCTAAAAAACCTAAGTTCCCTTCCTAAATCCATGGTACAAAATCTATGAAATTCACATTTGCAAATAATTTTACAATAGACCTTTCTATAACATTACTCACCAAAGCAGTGACCTTAACAGAAACACTTAGCCATCTTATACATACACCATTGTCTTACAAAAGTTAATCTGGGGCTGGGGATATAGCTCAGTTGGTAGAGCGCCTACCTCGAAAGCACAAGGCCCTGGGTTCAATCCCCAACACCGCAAAAAAAAAAAAAAAAAATGAATCTGCTTATAAGGAAGTTCTTCAGTATGGAAGTTTCACATGTAATGTGCAGACTGTTAAGTGATATGCAGGTAGGTACTAAAAATGGACCAAAAAGAGTTCCGAATGAAACTATAAATGACTATAATGAGGCTTCCTTAGCTTCAGGAATGTCACCTATCTGTAGGACTCCATGCCCAGCGATATTTTAATACAGTTGTAGCGGAAACCATTATTGGTCATTGCCTTACATCAAACTGCACTTAAAGAGAACAGTATCATGATAAAGTTGGTTGTTCCACTGGCCCTTTTACAGGGCAAATGTAATATTATAACTCCCTACCAAGTCAAACCAGCAGAAACCTCACTATGGGGTCAAGTTGGAGCTATGTTTGAACCATAATGAAACAGCTTTCCCCTCTCCCTCTCACTCACCTTTCAGCTGGCATCTGCCCTGCTTTAGAAAGCGGGAAAGAGTTTAAAAGATAGTATTGGTTTTATAGATATCATTTATATTAAGATTCAGGATTTCTTTTTTAAGATTATAATATAGTAGTCATATCTTTCACAATAATGTGAGATTATTGCCTATATAAAAAAATTGTCTCTTATTTCTTGGGCACAGGAGGAGCTCAATAAATATGGAGCCTGTTAAAGGGAATTCAGCATGTTACTGTGCTACAGTAAGTTAATAAATAAAATACACTGATAATTTACCATAATGACATTAGCCAATAATATAGATGAACTGCTCATGAGAAAGCTTGTGCCACTCTTTTTGACCCAACACTGCTGGATTAATTTTACCCTCCCGGTATATTTTTGTGATGAAGTCTCATTACAGAGTCTTTTCAGTTAGATATTCTTATAAAACGTAAAGAAGAGAAACTTGTTAAAGTAATAGATTTCTTTAACAAGTAGGTTTTCCTCCAACTTTATCTCATGTTATCGTTATGCAATTATAGGCTGGTCTAACCAATAAACAAAAATCAACAACAAACAAAAAGCTTTCTTCTGATCACCAGAAATAGCAACCCACACTGTCGTGGAGTACTCCATACCCATAGCTGACAACCTGCAGTGCAGACATATTCTTTCCACGGATTACACTGCGTTGATTCTGTTTTGCTTTTGGTCAAATGCCAAAGCAATACATCTAGCAACTAGAAAGCAATGCCGCTAATTAAAACAACATATTCCATCCCAACATATGCAAAAGGAAATAAATATTTAAATAAACATGGATTTGATAAAGACTGTCATGATTAAAATTATACAAAACATAATGAAATCCTAAAAATAGTCAGTACCCTCCCCGAAACCTTTTGTCTTAACCGGGTTGAGAAAATATTCAAATCACAGAATATTTAGATAGATAGGATAGTAAATCTGAAATAAAAGTATAAAGACAAAAATAAAAGGAAAAAAATCATATTTTGAAATAATTTCTGTTTTTAAAATCAGGTTCACTGACATGTTTTTTAAAGTTTTCCTATAGAATTTAACATGTAAGTTTGTTCTTAATTTTAATCATATTAAATTAATTATATTGATTTTATTAAAGCCATCTTAATTAATTATGAGATTGCACATTTGTAAAGTTCTATATTAACTTATTCCACACATATTCATTGAGTACTGACTAGGCACAAGGTCTTGCTCTTGGTGATGGGATTAAAGGGATCAATGACAGGGATATTTACCCTCACCTTCACAGAACTAACAGTTGAATGAGGGCTAATGGTGCATGAGGGAAACAGAAAAAAAAAAAAAAAAAAAAAAAAAGTGGATCAGGAAGATAACTACCAAATATGACTAAAAAGTAAACTGTGACACCAAAACCAAGTCCTGATGGATGAAGAGGATATAGTCAAGCAAAGGACAGGGGAAAGAGAGAAAGTCAGAAGGACTAGACAATGGAGAGGTCACGGACAAGGAGAGCTTAGAGCATCTCAGAACCAAAGAATAACACGGGGTAAACCTGAGAAGACAACCTGAAGTGGGGCTGGAGAAGAAAAAGAAGTGGGGTCTATAGATTCAGAAGGTGTCAAGAGGAGAATACTTGGTTTTAGGATTTAGCTTGGATAGAATCAACAAGACTGAATCAAAGTGTTAAAACTTTAGAAAACTTGGAGAATTAGACCCAGAAAGGGCAAATGCATTGGACAAAGTCACACATACGATAGTAAAGATAGCACTAAATTTCAGGTATCCCAAATCATAAACCTAGATGTCTTATGTCCCACCAATTGTTAAAGTTTCTCACATCATGTTGTGTTATGGGGTGCAACTTAAAAAACAGACCGATCACCACTGAGAAGTCCAAATTTGAGAGTCTTTATTAAGCCATCTGACTAACTGTTTCACACAATGCCCCAAAAAATGGCTGTTGGGAGAATGACTCCGACCATAGTGTTGTAGGGGTTCTTATACCAAAAATCATATCAATCATAAGTGTTGCTATGATTAAAAATTACAAACTAACGTCATGAGATCATCAACAGAGGGGGAAATGGGTCAAAATGACCCTTACCTAGGTACAAACTAAAGAATGGTTACTAACATCCACACAATCACCATTCACATGGTATATTGTTTAGGAGCAATAGGAATCAAAAGAGAGCAATTTTTCATTACATAAGAATTGTTATTTTGTATTGTTAAACATGTCACACTAAGCAACCAATGATGGGTACAGAGGCAGGGTGTTCCCATGGGAGAAGCTTATTTCCTACATAACATGGAGTCTCAGAGCAAAATGGAGTCTGTTTAGTCATTTCCCTTATAGTCTGGCCTATAACATTCTCATGGAACCAAATCTGTCAGCCCACCACAGTTCCATTAGTTTGATGTATTTATTGCAATATCATTCTTGAGCATTTAATTAAAATACATTTGTGATTACTTGTAAAGACAAGTGAATGAGTTGGGTGTAGTTTTACTTTTCATACATTAAAACCTTTTTCTCATCTACGAACTGAACGAGAGCTGGAATTTTTGTTTTCTGTCGTTTGTTTTTGCTATCTTCTAATCACAGTTAATATTTGATACTACAATTGAACACCTCCTGTTTTTCAACAAGGACTCTACAGTGAGGCTGGTAGCTGAGGAAAACCAAAAATGTATTCTCCATCTAGGATACATGCTAGCCCTGTTAGAGTACATTTTCGAGTTACTGTCTCATTTATGAGCAGTCACGTGCTAGTTCTCACCAATGATATTGAAGGGATATGATCTTTGCCACTTGTAGAACTGGTTCAAAATTTACTTCCTGGCATTGAGCTCACCTCCTTCAGGTTCTTATTTCCCTGAGTACCAGCCCAAACACAAATACAGTGGTGACTCAAGATGGACCATGAAGACATGGGATGGAGAACAATGACTGGGAGCAAACTTGAGTCCTTTAATGAACAGAAGGACACAGCTTCCCTGCCATGCTGGAACTCTCATGGGACAAAGAAAGAAAAGTTCTTGCTTTTAAGCCACTTTGTTAGAGAATCTCTGTATTTCAGCAGTCCAACTTTATCCTCAGCAGTGAATATTCCCAAATCACTACATCAGTACAATTGCATTTGTCATGTTGTAAGTAATCTTGAACCTTAAGGAGGGGAACATAAAGAGTATTCATTGAGCAGTTCACTGGTTTGTTTTACAGATATCTAGTCAGGAGTGGAGGTAATTTGGATGCTAACTTTTCCATTCCCCATGGACACATGCCAACATTGACATCCATTGCTGTACACGTGGCTTTCTCAGGTAAAGTTGGTAGTTCTCAAGTGGTAGGTAATAATTCAGCTTTGTCCTTCAGGCTTCACAGATCTATAGGCACAACTGAGAGACGTATTGTCAAAGCAATGCCCGTGAGCTAGATCAGCATGCTGCATGGGTAAGATATGGGTACAGTAGGCTTAAGTTACTATGAGGGAGACAAACACTAGCTTCAGTTCAGTGCAAAAGTTGTGACTCATGAGAATATGGGTGGGATCTATGAAGCAAATAATTATACAGCTACATGGTGCTCAAGGTGACCAAGTCCCAGTGTTATAACTATCAATGGACTTCAATCTCTCAAGGCTGACAAGAGTCCTACTAATCAAACATACGTCAACGAAATAACAACTCAGGACCTTCAATCGTGAGTACCAATTTCCAGTCCAAACAGTCAGAGTCAAGATAAGTAGGGCCACATGGCAGCTTTTATAGCAGGTGACAACCCTAGCTATATCCCTTAGGTCAGTGTGGAGGTTAACAGGCAATTAGTAATTCATACACCATCCAGCAGTGGTAGCAGTATTAGTATAGTTCTTATCATAATGATGACGATAACAAACATTTATTGAGCATTTACCTAGTTCCAGGCATTATGCCAAATGCTTTATATACACTATCCAATTTAATCTTTATATTGCCTTATTTTTATCCTGATTTTACAACCAAACAAACCAAATCTTAGAGACAGTAGTGGGAGAACTAGTCCTCAAACTCAGGCAGTATAACCCTAAAGCTTTGTGCTTAACCATTATATTATACTGTGACCTTGGGGTGGCCAGAGCCTCATCATGTTCATACTGGTATTCCCAGCACATCCAGTAAATAGTTAACTGTGTGCAGTAAGTAGCAAATACACCAGTGCCAGGCCCATGTTTAACTAATTAAAATAATGCAGTCAGATTCCCCAATCCGTTCTCACTATCACTGTGACAGAAAACACTTTGTGAAGGTAGTGTCAATGAAGTAAACTAATACGGCAGTCCAAAGATACTTGTAGATTAACATCTTCTTCATCAAATTGTGTCAATGCTCAACTTATGTTTCAAAACATGAATGCAAAGAGTACACAGTCTTGCAGATAAGAATATTGAAACAAACATCTTATCCACTTCAGCTTTGGCTTATGGAAATAAGTCTTCTGCCTTTCTCTCCCTGTGGATAATTATTGAAAAGAGCATTTGGGGTATCTCTCCCTAGCTCACTCTTCACTCTTACTCTATACCCAGAAGGATGCATTGCTAAACCAATTAGCAAGAGCCTCCTCCTCTCTGGGTTCCTTGACTGATGGGCCTCAAAAAGTAGGAACGAGGCAGCACTTTTGCCTCTAGGTTCCTGCACTCAGGAGCAGCTCATTCCTGTAACTTTCTGAGATCAGATATCATGGCCCATCTTGTACTTCATATCAACTGAGGTCAGAAGCCCTGCTTTTGTGAATGTGTTTTTTGCCTTTCTGTTGTAATGGAGATGTGATTTCAACCTTCACTCTCCCAGCATTTGCATGGCTCAATGCATGAATTCAGTGTGTCTGGTAGGCTGTAAGAGCTTTACCGGCAAACCTGAATGTGTGCATCCCAACTAAAAGTTTAAAACCTGGCATTTGCAAAAGAACTCTGGATTGAGAGGGTTAGAATACTCGAACATGTACTTAAAAGTGGTATTGCTTTTTATATTAGGTAATTTAAACATGGGCTTCATAGGTCAGAACCCCCAAGGGGAGATTAGTGCCACACAAAACTCACTGTATTTATATATAATTATAATACATAAATTTTTAAAAACCCTAAAATAGAAAAATAATTTTATACAATT
Source organism: Sciurus carolinensis (assembly GCF_902686445.1). Taxonomy (NCBI): domain Eukaryota; kingdom Metazoa; phylum Chordata; class Mammalia; order Rodentia; family Sciuridae; genus Sciurus; species Sciurus carolinensis. Next base: position 45,748,134 of record NC_062222.1, read on the forward strand.
TTCTTTATAATTAGCATAAGATAATCAAGATATAATCATCAAGTGCTAGGAATTTTGGAGTTAGCCAAGCTAAAACTCAGGAAAACTTCTATAAACTGCCACAATATCAATCTAGTCCATTGTATCATCCTCAGAATAAGTTCACATCATACTATGGATGAAATTTCAGTTGTGAACAAGATACTTAATTTAAGTAAACAAATATTGAAAACTTTATGATAAATTTTTTTTAAATTTTAAAAAGATAAAGTTAAACAAAATCAGTTCCATTCGTGGGTCAAATATGTAAAAGTAGGAGATGGACAGAGAGAGAGAGATTTAAAATTCACACCAACAACACCAACAACAGAGAGGTAATACTCTGGTATATTTTCTGTTGTTTTCAGAAAACATACATATTGAAAATGAAAATTATAACAGAATACTAGCTTGCATATCACATAGCATTTACTAAAAATAGTATACAAAAATATGACTATTCTGTTTCAAAATTTCAAATGTGCTTCTACTTACCCTCAGGGTGCAGAGGACTGAACCCAAGGCATTGTGAATCCATGACCTTGTGAACATTGTGCATAAATATGCTTCAGGTACAGAAAGTATTTAATAAATTTGCTGCATATTGAAGAAATTAACATTTTGTGAGTTTTTATTTTTGCACTTAATGCTGTAAGCTCTATAAAACTTGTTTAACAAAATTTTATATTTCTTTTGAACTATTACTTATATTCCCACCAATGTGTACATTATAAGAGCACAAATTCCCCTCAAACTTGCTTAGACAAGTTTCTATTTTAAGCAACATGTAAGAAATTTACTTAAAAATTCAAACTGTTATATAACAAATGGTGCAAGAATAAAATTAAAAGACAACCAAGGGAATTTTTTAAAAGTCATTTTAATAATTCCAGCAAAGAGTTAATACTATAAATTTCAGACAAATAATCCAAATGAAAAACAGGCATAGTGTCAGTATATGCAATTCACAGAACACATATACATCTGCAATAAACACATGAAAACATTTTTAAATATTAATTAATTAAAACCATAAAAATGTTCTCACCATTCAGAATAGAAAAAAACATTGAACAAGTTGATATAACTGATTGGTGAAGAGTGTAACAAAACTTGATTCTTACATACTCTTGAAAGCACCAATTGATAACTGTTATAGGATGAATTTCAGAGTCTAGTATAAAGATTTAAATGTGTAATACTCCACAAATGAGCAATCCCACTCTCAAAAACCCAGACTAAAGAAATAACAGAGAGTAGGTATTTAAAAATGGTTAGTGCAGCACTGTTTTTAAAAGTAAAATAAATAGTTAGGATGTGAGGGGTAACTTCAACTTCCAACATGAGGTCCTATTGAATAAATGAGGGGACAGCAATAAAATGGAATATTAACTGAGAGTCACAGATATGATAGTGGAAATAATAAATGCAATCAAGGAAATAAGTATATCTGTCTCCAAAATGATTCAAATTCAATGCTTTTTAAGCATATTATATTGCCCAAACCAAAGAAATTCTTTGTAGATAACTTTTTCCAGTACACCTCCAGACTGACACCTGAGATAGAATCAAATGTACTGACCTAGAAAGACAGCCACAGATAGAGTTCAGAGAAAGAAAGTTGCAGGACCAATGAACAGCACCATCACCTATTTGTAGCTGTGGACACATGGGACTGTAAATACCTAGGGAATGGTAGAAAAGCGTAGGGTAGGTGTATTGTAGAATTAGCAGAGCACGGGAAGAACAGGGGTGGCCCTCACTTATAAATTTATGTTGCTTCTCAAGTTCTATAATTCTCTGTAGTTTTCACTTTTTGCATTCTTTTAGTATTTTTCACATAAATGTTTGACAAAATGATTAATCCAGAAACTCACAGATAAGATCTCAGGAAAAACAATAGAGTTATGTTTAGGGTAAAGAGATAAAACATGTCTTCCTTGAATATCATAAACTTTGGTTATTTCTAATTTGGAACATACCTTTTATGTTAATCATTCAACTAGGTTTTTTTTTTTCAAAAAGAAAACATTATACTTAAAACAGAAAATTAACATATATATTTAATTTGTACCACATGAAGACATCAAGGAGAAAAAAGTTAATTTGTAGAAAATTTTTTTTCGTCAAGATTTTTTTAGTAGAGTTAAATTCAAGTTATCTGCCAACACTAGCATATTTTCAGTTATGTTGCCAATCCACACAATTGTATGTTATTTGAATATAGCAAAGAAAGATACAGTTCAATTCCATTTCTGTTTACTCTGTAAAACTTTAACTGTGTGGTAGAACATTACTTAAGTGAGCATTTTGAGTTAAAGAAAAAACAACATTGACTGGCCATTTCAGATCTCTAAGCAGTTGAATCTTTTATCATATAATGGTGTTTAACACACATGGCAGCTTGTGTTTAGAATCTGTAGTTCTGAACAAGTGTTTATGAATGTGTGTGTGTGTGTATATGTGTGTGTGTGAGCCTATGCTTGTTCTATTTGGTATATTATACTATTCCATCACAGTTCACAGGTTGAATTTGAGATAAGCATGACTATAAATATGGAAAGTGTTCTCAAGGAGAAAGAAGGCTTAATTTTGTTCGTCCAAGAACTCTAGAATATTCAGGTCCAAGCCACTTATACTGTTTGTTAATGGATTATATTCCTGCCCCATTAATGATACTGAGTGTACTAAACTTAAACTTAGATTCAAAAGTAGAACAGCATTTCTAATGTGATGCTCAAGGGCACATTATAAGATATTTTCCTGAAGGGAACTGAAACCATAAAGCAGCATGGAAAACGTTTTAATATCAGTTATTAAATTAATTATTCTAACAATTAAATGTTGAAATACAAAATATCATGGCCAATAATTTTATCTCCGATCTTTAGGGCATCTCTCTTCTTATGCAGATAAAGTTAAAGGTTGCTTTATAAATTAGGAGAATATGTGCACAGGAGTCCCAGGACATACCTCTGGTGTAATCATCACAGATCCTCATGTGCTACTAGTCCAGGCACACACAGGAATCAGTAAATGAACTTCGATGTACACTCATCAACAAACAAATTAATAGTACAGCAGAGAATTTCCTGTTTTAGTTTTGCTATTTAGAAATTTCTCAAGTATGCTCAAATGTAAAAATAATAATAATAATTTTTTTCTCCTCTGTAGTTCTGCCTTAGGTTTTTGTTGCATGATTCCTGTTGCTAAAAGCAATCTCACGCCATCCTCTATAATGCGATTTCTGCATTTCCATTTCATTTCTCTGAGAGTATAGTTTGTGTACATTTTAAATACATATCGTCATGATTCTCCTCTAATCAAAACCCTGCAAGATTCCATCTATCTCAAGCAAACAAAAAGTCAAAGTTCCCAGTTTCTTCTCTGACTTCATCTTAAAACCCTCCTCCACCTTCAGATTGCTCCAGTCAACCAGGCTCCTGGCTAGCTCTCCAACAATCAAGGCGTCTCTGTTTGTTCAAACAGCAGCAACCAAATCTTTTTGATATTTCCCATATATATGTTGTGAAAGAGCCTAATAGTTCTCAACAAAATGTGTGGATTCAGTAAAACTATCCCAATAAGTAAGTCTAGTCATTAATAACAAACCTACATTTTACCTCTTCGTTAAACTTTATTTTCAATTGTGGTAAACTACATATGACATAAAATTTACCACATTAATCGGTTTTAAATGTACTGTTCACTGGCAGTAAGTTCATTCTCATTATTGTGCAACTACCACCATCTCCCATCCCCAAAACATTTTTCATCTTCCCAAATCAAAACTTTGTACTCATAAAACAACAACTAACTCTCATTGCCTCCTCCCCACAGTGACCATCATTCTTCTTTCTGTCCCTACAACTTTGACTGCTCTAGGTATCTCCTACAAGTGGAATCATGCAGTATTTGTCCCTTTGGGACTATCTTATTTCACTTAGCATAATATCCTCAGAGTCCATCCATGTTGCAGCAAGGGTCACAATTTCCTTCCTTTTTAAGGATGAATTATATTGTGTTGAATATATGCAGCACATTTTCTTTATCCGTTCATCAGTCAATGGACACTTGATTTGCTTTCATCTTTTAAAAAACTGTTATGGAGAAATTTTAGATTACATAGAGGGAAATGAGAGGGAGGAAGGGGCAGGGGTATGAAAAATGGTGGAATGAGACAGACGTCATTACCCTATGGACATGTTTGAGTACACGAATGGTATGAATCTACATCATGCACAACCACAGAAATGAAAAGATGTACCCTATTTGTGTACAATGAATCAAATGCAGTCTGTAAAAAATTTTAAAAATTTTTTTAATTTTTAAAAAGATAAAAAAAACTGTTATGAATGATGCTGCTATAAAAACAGGTGTACAACTATCTCTTCAAGGCTCTATTTTTAGTTCTTTCAGGTAGATACCCACTAGTGGAATTCCTAGATTACAAGGTTATGGTAATTGCATTTTTAATTTTTTGAGGAACCACCCTACTATTTTCCACAGTGGCTGAACAATTTTACATTCCCACAAAATGTGCACAAAGGATTCCCATTTCTCCACATTCTTGTTATCTTCTGGGATTTTTTGCTTGTTCCTTGGTTTTTCATAATAGCTATCCCAAGGCTGAAGGTGGTGATGGTAAATCAACCTTTATAGTATAGAAATTTGCATATTGAAGTCCTATAGAATTCCTCAGAAGTTATAATATTAAAAAAAATGACTTAGGTAATTACCCATGTACTCAAGCTGACCATGTCTCAGCAGACATCAAGACAGAATTTATGCTATACAAAGATTAGGTAGTTCAGCACTTAGTCCAATGTTCAAGTCCTCACATGTGATGTGGCATAAACAACTACTTAAAATTGTTCAAAAATATATCTATAGAAAAATGCGAAATATGAACAGAAGGGGAAAGGATGTCAAAAAAATTTTTTTCAGACATCTTTAGGCAGTGAGATTGAGGAAAAGCTTTTCCAAAATTCTAAAGCTCCAAACATTTGAGTCTTTTTGATGGGCAAAAGGTGAAAATTTAGTAACTATATATCGGGCACCTGACACTGTTTTTTTTCTCTTTCACATTTTTATTTTGCGAACATGAGTAGAGCTACTCAATTGTGACAATTTCAATGTTGCCGCTACTTGGGGGATTATTGTTAATATTTTAGTAGATGGTTATTTTCCTTTAAACGTGTATTGTCAAAAGTGTTGCATCCTTGAGAGTGATCTTATTACATTCTAGGATCAGCTTTTTTTTTCCCCAAGAGTAATAGTCAATAATTGTATAGTGCTAGTCAACAGGAAAACAGGATTCACTTAAGAGAATTTGTTTTTCTGTTAGCTTTGCAGGGACACACTTATTCCACTGAGAATAGGGTACCTGCACTGACATCCACTCAGAGAAGTAATAACTTGCCAAATCCTACTTATCAACGTGTATCCTTTTCTCAATTAATTCAAGATTTCCAGTTTGTTTACTTTCATCTCCAAAATAGCAACAACTTCCTTTAATATTTCAGACAGTCTGGCATTTAAGTAACTGATTGATGAATGTTCAATTGCACTCAGAAGGCGACAGCAGTTCTCATCATCCGTAATTCATTAGCATATAATGGAAATGCCGTGCCAATCAAATTAAAGTTGCATGTGATAAGAGCTCTTTGTTATTGATTGAAATTTTTTTTCTCAGCAACTGTTGTAACTGCATCTGATAGAAATAGGCTCTCTGCCTGCATCCAACTTGTTTTTATTTCTTTTCCCTCCTCTTGCATGTCACGTTCTTATTCTGTGCCCAGGCAGTAACGAGCAGCATTTCCCCGCCAATCTTGCTTTCAGCTGTATGTTTTTTGCGGTCCCCCTCTTCATTTCTTTGCATTATTCATTGCTGGGCTATGGCAAAATATTGGAATGTGTAGCATATGGCAACAGAAAGAGAGGGACATCCCTTTGCAGAATTTATGTTGTATACATTAAAATGTTTTCAGCTTTAAAAAACTGCTATCCCCAAATTAAAACTATTTGCATAGAGACTAACCACTACATACCCTAAGGCATAATGCCACTACATGGAAGATAATCACCAAAAATCCATATCTGTGTTTTCAGAAAGGCATAAAAATATGATTTATATACATTTTTTGTTGTGCTTTTTTAAACAAGGGTTAAGTAACAAAATAAAACATGTCACATTTTGTTTATTCTTTCGGGCCTCACAGCCGAGCATGTCTTTAGTCTGCAAACATTTAAAATTTTTAACTTCAACATTTCACCACAGAAAACATCTAAAGGTTCTCCTCTTCCCTTTACTCTAATAAATTCTATAACTCAGAGCTTGATCAAAGCCCTTCTCTCTTAACTCTAACAATGTAAAGAAAGAAAATTTTAAATTGAAGTCATTTAGAATTCCTCAGTAGTTAAAATGTTTTTCATAGACACAATCAAACCTTCTTTAAAGTTGCAATTAATTCTTAGTTAGGGGAAAAATTCCATATGGAATAAAATTCTCTTTGGAAATCACGTGTCTGCATTCCTGATGTATGATTATTCTTACCACACCAGAAACTTCTTAATTAATTGCACTCTTCATGGCTACACTAAAACAGATGTAAATAAGTGCTTTTTATAACCATTAACTTTCACAACAGGCTTCCTCACAAGAACTGGAGGGTCGAATTGTCGAGAGTCAGTGGAGGGTGTAGGCCAGGGAGGCACAGTGGCTCCTGCTCATTTGCATAGGCAGTTTGTTCTAAATCCAACAAATGGGCAGAAAGACATTTCCATGGGAAGACTCCAGAGCTGCCTGTGTTTAAAAACAAATTGGACTCCCTGTGCTGAGTTCTGAGTGGTGATTATATAATTAGTGCTGTGCGTTGGGGGAGAACCCACCCCTGCGCTCACTTGGTTTTATTTTGCTGATTTTTTTTTTTAATTGGCGAGAAAGCAAGACGACTACCGAGAACTTAAACCAATGAAAAATGTAACAGTGAGAGAAATTAGAGTGGGAAGAACTAATAAAAACAAAATAGGGACAAAGTCCTGTAAGGAGTCCAAGAGAAGTCACCCTGGCCTGGAGCCAAGCACCGCTGATTTCAGGGATGGAATTTGTTAAGCAGGGAGCATGTCGTGTCTTCTAGGAACTCCAGAGTGCAGCTTGGTGGAAAAGAAGGGAGCGAGCGAGCCCATCTGTGCACACTCTAATAGCAGAGTATTCATTTCAAGTAGTCTTGTCAACATGGTTTTTGAGGTTGCTTGGGGGGAAAAAATAGCAAAAATGTTACAAGGACACAAATGTATTGTGCCCAACATTCTCCAGTAGACACGTGTGGGCCTCTTCGCCCTGGGGTTTTCATCATGAGTTGACTTGTAAATGATCAGGTTACCCTGTGATCTGAGTGATTCTTCCAGGGAGAGCTCCTTCCATGAAACCAGAGAGATTTTCTCATAGCAAGAAGGAAATCTGCATTTCAGGGTAGCAAGTGGGCAAATGCAAATAAAACTTGAAATATGATTTCTGGATAAATCTAGGTAATCTTTTATCCCAGACATGAGATCATGTCATAGAAAAAGGAAGAATATGAAGGTGCAAACCAACACACACCAATGAGACCTACCCCATTTAATCTGCAAGGTGTTAGGTCCGACACTATTAAAAATATTCATCCATAATTCTTCTCACAGGCTTCAGGCAGTACATGCTTTTTGGGGGTAGTCCACCGTGATCCCATGTGAGTCGTCCAATTGTCGTCTCTGAGGCCTTCTTGGCTTTGCAATCAAGTAATGATATCAATAATAACACCTACCAGTTATTAAATGCCAAACACTACATACTTTACATAATCATCCCTAATTCCCAAAACAACTCTGTAAGCTGGGTCTTATCTCCATTTTTACAAATTTAACCCGGGTCAGAGGGGTTAAGTAACATGTCCAAAGTCACAAAGCCAGTTAGCATAAAGCCAGAATTCAAATTCAGAGCTGCTTGACCTCAAAGTCTAAGCTGTTTTTATTACCCCTGCTTCGCTGAGACACCTCCAGTCTGCTCTCTAGATAACTAGAGCAAACCCAGGAAGTCTCTGGGGTACCATACCCTCTGAACATCCCTTCCCACGTTTCCATTTTGCAAAGGTCTCTTGTTTTTCTTTAAGTAAAGCCAAAGGACAGCCTTTCTCTTTACAACCATCCATAAAGTAAGATTAATCCAGCTTCACAGGATTTATAACTCTGATTTAAGGAACCGGACCAAAGTCCAAATACAGATGTGGAAATGATTATCCTTACACCTATTTTGTATAAGGAGATCTCTGCAGGATCACAGAAAGTGAAGTTTCTGTCTGTCTCTGTGACTTAAGCCATTCCATCTTTTATGTAAGTCTTTCTAGTTTACAAGCACAATTCCCACTTTTAAGGCTCACTGCTGCACACACATGTGCAAGCACTCTCTCTCTCTCTCTCTCTCTCTCTCTCTCTCTCTCTTTCTGTCACACACACACACACACACACACACACACACACACTTCCTAGGTTTATCTGCCTACTGGTCCTTTTCCCTTCCACTGGAGGTTTAACAATATTAGTAGTGCTCAGTAACTATTTATTATCATTAATTAGCCAACTGCCTCAAGAAAGCCTAATAAGAAGGAAAAAGAAGTTTAGCTTAAGAAAACACATGATTAGGCCGCACTGCCGACATCCCCTCTGTGATTAGAGAATCTGCCATTTGGGCTCATTGAGACACTGTATTTGCAGAGCCGCTTCCACTGTATTCCAACTGATTTCTACGAGAAAGAGAAAGACAGTTAGGAAAAAATCAGTATAAATTAGAATTAAGCTGGAATTACCCACATTGTATCAATTTCAACCCCAGACTTTCAGATCAATTAATCTAAAGATTGACTTCCGTGGTGGCTTTCTCCTTCCTTCAGTTTGGACAGTGATTTCTCCCCAGGCCTTTTAGTGAACCACCTCCCCTCACTCAGGAAAGTGAGGGCAAAGAACTCTTCTGGTGTTCTGGGCTTTGTACTTGGAAGATTCCCTTTCACTATTTGATAGCCTCCAAGCTGAAACGGCTGTTCCACACCACTCATCACCAAGGGTCAGAAGTTGTATCAGCATCTTCAAAAAGAAAGTCAGTACATTTTCAGTTAAAAATAGCCCTATTCTAAGCTTACCTATGTGTGCTGCACAACTTTGCTAAGCAGAAGTGAAGATATCTCTTGAACCCATGGTCAACATGTCCAATAATTGATGTTGGTATAAAATAACCTTTGTTTTATTTCAGGGAACCCACAGTGGTCAGAGCCTAAAAGGTCTTTGAATTTGACTTGGCTAGCATCCCAAAATGTTATTTAACCCTCAGAGATCTGTCACCAGGAGAATATGCAGGAAGCCACATTCACCTTAGCATAGTGGCTATTTGATTAGCTTAAAAATCACAGTGTCCCCACTTGTGTAATAAAGTACAGCAGAGGAAAAGCGACAACACTTAAAATAATTACAGTTAAGTAAAGACAGTTTTCCAATATGAGTGTCACGTGATGGTGAGGCCTGTTCTAGATCTAATGTGGGGTGGCAGGGGGACTAGAGATACTTCTGGGTTTTTCTTTAACCATAGAATTATATATTTTTATATATAGGGTGTCTGGGACTTAACTTGATTTTCAAAGATCTAAAGCCAGGGGAAGAAGTCATGATGGCCTTTTGTTTATAGAAGCAGTTTTGAGTGTTCAATGACTGGATGGGGGTAGAACAAAGTATGGTTTTAATTCCTCCCTGGATCAAACTCTGACTAAAGTGACATAGTTCCAGCAACACTGCCAACACATACTCTTCCGCTCAGAGATTCTGAGACCAGAGAAGGTCTGGGCCAGAGAAGACTTTCACTCTACATTTCTGAACAAGTTAGTCTAGATGAAATACATCAAATATCTCAACTAAGTTAAAAATTGAATGTGATCTGTCTGAAAGAAATCATCTAAAATATCATTTTCCCTTAATTTTCCTTTTCCATATTTTTTTTTATTTTACATTGCTGGTTTCAAAGAAATGTATGCAATGACTGCAATATTGCATATTGTGCCTAGTAATATTCTCATTTTCATGCTATTTGCACATTCCACTATTGCAAGATAAATTTGACTCCTTGGGAAATTTTAGAAGGATTTTCAAGAAATTGAGTACTATTTGAAAACTGTTTATGAATTCTATTTATAACTGTCCAATTGAACAAATAGACTTCAGCAAACAAATAATGTTATCATCTCCAACGACTTCAAGAGTGAGCATTTTGAGTGGATCTGAATCAAGTTGTTAACGAGAGCTAGGACTGAGGCTCAGATTGCTGGATTTTCACTCCACGAGACACAGAATCACATACTGAATAAATCAAGTGCAAATGGCTTCATCTTAGCTCCCAATGATCAACACCATAAAGTAACTGCATATTTAACACAATCAGCAGGTTCCAGCATGGCAGCCTAAGAGCCCAGAATAGAGGTGGGCTCCTAGCCAACTCAGAAGGACATCCTCCAAAAAGGAGGAATTCGGAACACAAGGAGACGGAATAACTAGTCATGTTTGGAGGCCAGAGTTACTGGACCACAGCCCTCTCAATATCGTCTCTCCCAAGAGAAGTAGTCTGCAGTGTGTTCTGCTATTTGTATGCCACCTCATTAGGGTTTACAAACTGTAAATGAACAACCATGACCCTGACAGGCAGCTTCTGTCCTTCTGACATTTGCAATTCAAGAGGACTTAGAGGAAGTACCCAAACTCTCCCAAAACCCTCAAAAAAGGAGGAAGGAAACAACCTGCCCAACCAACCAGCACAGTGAAATGCAGTCCCACAGTGCAACCTGTTCAAGCCCTTCCTCAAAGTGGGCTCAAGTTCACAACAAAACATGATTACTGTTTAAGAAGACTAGTATGTGAAAGTGAAAAAGGAAACCCTTGTCCCTGACTGACTTTTCATCCACTTGCCGTAACTACTACAATGAAGCATGTTTGTTAAAGATAAAAGAAATAAAATGATAAAACCTGTAAAAGGGCTTAGTGCCTGGCACATAATAAGCACTCAATAAATGTTGGCCCTTAAAGTTGAATCAGTAAGAATATCAGATTAAGCACTGTCATAGGAAGC